>NC_141818.1:28907818-29234485 GCF_982586985.1 Callionymus lyra
GTGCGATCAAAGTGACGCACGAACAACAAAGCATCATTGAAGGGATTTTTAACACTTTGATGCTGACATTTCCATTAAAAAGGAAATAAGCACAAGACTTGGCGGGAAGAGGGATATTCAAACGAATAGAGAAATTGATAGTAATTCAAAGTAAGTAATTTATATTTATAGAGCGCTTTTCTAGACCAGGGTCACAAAGCGCTTAAACAATCAAATAATACTCATGAAATATGTACTTAAAAGTTAACCGAGAATAACACGAGAGTTCCAGAAAATCAAGGAGAAGCCTGCACAAATAAAAATGTCTCAAGTTGTTTATAAACTCTTCTCTTCTTGTTCATTTTATAGATCCAAAGTTAATCTCGAACCTCAGCAAAAAATGCCAAAATGACACAGAAGGAAGAGAATTCCATGAAATAATTTGTCATATTTGCCTCGAGAAGTAAAACCCAAGCTAATAACATGTAATAAATTGACGTGGACAGAGAAGAATTCATGTATTGTGACACAATAAGCACTTAAGAAAAACGATGGAGAACCAGACACCTTTCCCATTTATGAAGTACCATTTTGGTTAAATTAAGTAAGTTAGTAAGTAAGAAATTTTTATTTGTATAGCGCTTTTCCAGACCAGGGTCACAAAGCGCTTAAACAATCAAAACAATATTCAATTAAGTATATATTTAAAGATCAAGATAAAACTGATAACACAACAGGAGTTCCAGAAAATCAAGGAAAAGCCTGAACAAATAAAAACGTCTTAAGATGTTTCTTGAAGGAGTCAGTAGATCCATCAAGCGCAAAGAGAGAGGAAGATCGTTCCAAAGCTTAGGAGCAACAGTCTAGAAGGATTTCTCTCCTCTGGTCCTGAACCGTGTTCAGGAACCATAAGTAGATTCTGATCCACAGACCTCAGAGCCCGAGCTGGTGTGTAAGGCTGGATCAGATCAGTGATGTAAGGAGGAGCCTGACCATGAATAGCTCTGAAAGTAAGAACCAGAATTTTAAAGTTGATCCTGAAAGAAACTGGAAGCCAGTGAAGAGTTTTAAGGATCGGGGAAATGTGAGTTCTTCTACTTGAGCGGGTCAGAATTCTTGCTGCAGAGTTCTGAATCAACTGCAGGCGAGACAGATCCTTCTTGTTAAGACATGAAAATAAACTGTTACAATAGTCCAGACGAGAAGATACAATAATTAGTAATTCAAGTAAGTAAGTAATTTATATTTATAGAGTGCTTTTCTAGACCAGGGTCACAAAGCGCTTAAACAATCAAATAATACTCATTGAAATATGTACTTAAAAGTTAACCGAGAATAACACGAGAGTTCCAGAAAATCAAGGAGAAGCCTGCACAAATAAAAATGTCTTAAGATGTTTATAAACTCTTCTCTTCTTGTTCATTTTATAGATCCAAAGTTAATCTTAAACCTCAGCCAAAAATGCCAAAATGACACAGAAAGAAGAGAATTCCATGAAATAATTCGTCATATTTGCCTCGAGAAGTAAAACCCAAGCTAATAACATGTAATACATTGACGCGGACAGAGAATAATTCATGTATTGTGACACAATAAGCACTTCCATCAGTGATCTGATCCAGCGTTACACCCCAGCTCGGGCTCTGAGGTCTGTGGATCAGAATCTACTGATGGTTCCTGAACACGGTTCAGGACCAGAGGAGAGAAATCCTTCCAGACTGTTGCTCCTAAGTTTGTAACGATCTTCCTCTCCTGTTTGATTGATCTACTGACTCCTTCAAGAAACATCTTAAGACATTCTTATTTGTTCAGGCTTTTTCTTGATTTTCTGAGACTCCTGTTGTGTTATCAGTTTTATCTTGATCTTTAAAGTATATACTTTATTGAATATTGTTTTGATTGTTTAAGCGCTTTGTGACCCTGGTCTGGAAAAGCGCTATACAAATAAAAATTACTTACTTACTTACTTACTTAAGAAAAACGATGGAGAACCAGACACCTTTCCCATTTATGAAGTACCATTTGTTTTATTAAACATTTATGAGGAACAAAGATGATGGATGTCAACAATAAGAGTAAAATGATTTTGATGGAATAGCTCCGATATCAATGACATGTGTATTAAATAATACACAAGGGAGATTTCCAGGATTCCAGCTCTTTGAGTTCATTGAAAGGGAGCAGGTAAAAATACAACATACAAAAGTACAAGTCATTATATATCTTAAGAACTATAAGAGACACATGGATACATCAAAAATGATCTATTTTCCTATAGTTTCATTCAAGTCTGTCTGTGTGAACAGCTCTGGTCCTGCAGGTATGTGCTCACAGCAGCCCACCCTGCTTTTACGGTGTCAGGAGGTGTTTGTGTCTTCACCTGTCTCAAACCTGCAATCACGACGAGGTGAAAGGTCAACCTTCTACCAGGCCTCGGAGCAGACCTCGGCCTGCTGTCAGGCGTGAGTAACAACCGCTCTCACTGCTGTCACCATCACAGCGTCCGCGCGCAGGTCAAATATCAAAGGAGAAAGTCGTGTCGATGAATGTGATCTTGTAGAAAAAGATGGACATCGTTCCTGAATAAAATGTCAAAATCTTTCCTCGGTCCCTGAAATCGCTCTCATCACTTGGACGAAGGAGCGAAGACGAGGAATCTCAGAGGTTGATTGGTGGTGATTCTCAAGGTTGTTAGCGAGGAACCTGGTGTTTAGAAGCATATCCAGGTGTGGAAAAGATGGTGCAACCCATCATTTAGATTCTGGGGCAGCTGGACCAAATCGTAATACGGTGACACCAAGAAACCTGCAAGGATTCAAAGTAAGTCAATGGGCGAAAGAAGAAATTCCAGAATTCCACTTTCATAATAAAAGCGTCGACAATCCTATAGAAAGCATTTCCAAAGTTCTCCAGAGACGAGTTTTGTTGGACACATTAGAATGAATGCAACAATTCCTGTCCTTGATCTTGCGTCCTGTTATTCTCCCAACATTCCACAGAGCGAACACATAATCGGACGCGACATCTATGAAGGTGTTGAATAGAAACCAACATTGCAGCGCCTGACTTGGACAAGATCTCCAGTATTCCCCGCTGACTCGCAGACGCTCCCCGACGCCAGTGTCGTGTCACTGGGACTCCCCGATATTCACCGCAGGGGGCCGGCGTCTTCCAGCGTTCTGAAGAGCCAAAGAGACACTTTTGCTAATTCACTTTCAGATCTTTTTTGACATGATATTCTGGCTCATCCCAATGTCATCAAATATAACAAATTATGTGCAGATAAAAGTTCAACACATTTCTGGCCCGCGCTTAACTTACATGATACTTTTTTTGACTCCAACTCTCTTCTTCAATGCTTCAAAAATGAAAACATGATGATGTCAGCGCTTGTTTTAAATACTTCACCACAGACGTTTGGGTGTCAACTTTTGAAACACGATGAAGTGACAATTAGATTTATAGTCCGCCATCACTCTTCTCTGACCTCAGCCTTGTGATCGTGAACTTGATGTTCAACACATAAATCATAAACCTGTCACCAGAGACCCCGCAGTACGATGAGGGTGTAACTTCAACTTTCCATCGAGCCTGCCTCTCACTCACACCCCAGCAGAAACACTCTCCTCTCTCATTCTCCTCTTCTTCTGCTCACACCATGGCTGCATGGCAGCAGCTCGTCTCCATCTGCCTCGGTCAAGTCCTCCTGTCATGTCTGTGCTCTGCCTCCAACGCTCTCTTCTTGGAGACCAAAGTCCGCTCTACTTCTTCACCGGTAAGACCCTCTATTGCTTCTTGGTAATGATTTTCTGCAAGTTCAGATAATTATTGGTCATAGAGGGAAACCGTTGTTTCTCGTCAACAGTAGAAAAAGCCATGTGTGCACTTAGAACATCAGAAAAAACTGTCATTTTTAAAGGTTTGATTGCCAGTACCCTATTTTGGTTGGTCATTGTTTATGGTATATGTCCTCTTCCGTATAGCAAACCCGGGCAAAGAATGTCTTGGGGACTACATGTGGCTCTTTATCTGAGGTCATGAAGTGTTAAACAAAGTGTGTGTATGTGGTGGTTGAAAAGAAGACTCTGGAATGGTTGTAGAACAACAGGATTGAAAGGAAGGACGTCTGATACATTAAGTGACAATAAGAACACAGATTAAAAACACTATCAACATGGCTGTCGAGCAAACTGTGGAATAGAAAGAGCAGATAATACAGAGAAATTGAATTAGACAGAACAGAAAACTTGTGACAGGAAAGATGCTCACAATGATGACAACAGAAAGAGAAAAACAGGTACGTGAACAAAACACACACTCATGGTAAGAGATGTAGTGAAGTAACCATAAAAGTGGAAAAGTATCATAGGGGAAAAATATCATGCACCAGAAAAACTAACAAGAGGGAACAATGAACGGATAATACTTTACTTTATTTAAATGTTTTTACAATTAAAGTCTTAATGAAATTTAAAATTATAAATAAATCTATTTTTCTAATACATTGCCTTCCTGTCATATTGTCATGCATAACTGTGTTACTAATAAATTGACTACTTTCATAAAGTATTCTTGATTTCTAATGAGAATCTCCCATAAACATCATGTATATATATTTTATACCATAAATATCCCTTTCACATCATTTCTTTATTCAATCATTCTAATCATGTTAATATTAATATTTGAGTTTATTCAATAAATTCCTTTCAGTTATCTTCATCTGTCAATATCCAATATGGACGTGCATTTTTAAAAAACTATTAAAGGAAAGAAAACAATTTAAAATAAAAGTAATGTTATTGATATAGCGTTCAGAATAACTACCTTGACCAACAATTTTTTATTAAAGTTTGTTCAATCTGTTGTTAGCTGCTCAAAATGCTTCTCCTCGTGTTTACGGGTCAGTTTTAATAGCATTAATATTACGCTACTGCCACCTTCTGGCGGGTGAGCATATTGCGATCCATTCTATTCTAAATGGAGGAAAAAGGTTAATTATTAACATCAATTAAATATTGGCAAATGTATACTTTTATTCTAGTTTAGCTTGTTTAAAGGTTATTTTTGTTAACAATCTGTATGTTTAATTAGTGTTTTTCCCATTAACTCAATGGAAGTTTATATTAACTTTCAAATGATGATAACTTTTAAATGATGGGAAAATTTTAACATAATTAAATGAATAAAAGGACATCATCAATTTTATAATTATTCAATTTATTTAAGATTCTAAAAAACATTGCATGTTTCATATATGTTACCATTTGAAATAAACGCAAAACAAGTTTTGTTATGCCTTAACTTTATTTTATTAATTTAATTGATTATTATTTTATTTACATTTAATTAAAAATATTATATAAAACCACCACTAAAAGTTGAAAACAAACCCCATTAAAAGGACAAATAAAAGGCAAAAAAAGGAGAAAAGTATATAATCAAACATTGATCTTTAGGAAAATATACGAACAAAAATGCATGCTAAATAAATTAGATTAAGACCGCCAGTAAATAAATTGTGAACATAGATGGACTCAGGGCGCCGCACTTTGACCATGTCTGATTTAGGCTATTCTTTTTATTTTTTCTGTAATCTGCAGTATTTTCATCGTCATTTATTATTTAGGCAAGAAAAAATGAAAAGAAAAATGTAAATTTTAAGGCCAAAAATATACATATTTGGATTTAGTGATAAATGTCCTCATAATATAACCAAAAACCAGCAAAACTTATATATTAAATGTGCAAAAGTGAAACAATATTTTTTCTTTTCATCCTTAATCAATATACAGCTAACAAAGTTCTTTATACTTCAGTAAACATGTGTCAATAAAACCATGCCCTGTTGACCTTTTTTAAATCATTCTTTTTTTTGCTGTGTCCCTGTTGTTAAAAAAAAGACATCTATTTTAATATTAAACTATTTATAAAGTCTTTATAAAGTGCTTTATAAGTAATTGATGATTTTTACATTATATACATTTTTGTTTTTCCATTGTAAAATGTTTATAATAACAATGAAGCCATGATAATAAAACAATATAAGTAAGTAATTAAGTCATTTGTATTTATATAGCACTTTTCCAGACCAGGGTCACAAAGCGCTTAAACAATCAAAACAATATTCAATAAAGTATATACTTTAAAGGTCAAGATAATACTGAGAACAACACAGGAGTTCCAGAAAATCAAGAAAAGCCTGAACAAATTAAAACGTCTTAAGATGTTTTTTAAAGGAGTCAGTAGACTCCATCAAACACAGAGGGAGAGGAAGATTGTTCCAAAGCTTAGGAGCAACAGCCTGGAAGGATTTCTCTCCTCTGGTCCTGAACCGTGTGAGAGCGAGGAACCATCAGTAGATTCTGATCCACAGACCTCAGAGCCTGAGCTGGGGTGTAAGGCTGGATCAGATCAGTGACGTAAGGAGTAGCCTGACCATGAATAGATATGAAAGTAAGAACCAGAATTTTAAAGTTGATCCTGAAAGAAACTGGAAGCCAGTGAAGAGTTTTAAGAATAACCATAATATTTTCCACCTCCTGATACTCTGTTCCTCCTCACACCATGTTATCTAATCATCTTCATGCTACAGTCTCAGTGCATCCATGTTCTGTTCATGAGTCCATGATGTATGTTTCTACATCAATAGGGGTTCGAAGTATTGAAGGGGAACTTCTCCCGAACATTCCTCCGTGTTGGCTACCACAAGATTGCAGTGATTCCTGCAGGAGCTCGCAACATCAGCATCAAGGAGGCGGTGAAAACACGGAACTACTTAGGTACCAACATCAACCCAGCCACACTGGAAGGCAAACTTGTGTGAGAGAAACTTTGCTCTGCTACAGCTCTGAAGACTCACACTGGAGACTCCGTCATCAATGGCAACTGGGTGATTGACAAGCCCGGGATCTTCCCTGCTGTGGGCACGCAGTTCACTTACAGGCGACCCAACGAGATCCGATCCAGGACTGGAGAATCCATCCTCGCTGCTGGTCCATTGACTGATGACCTGCATGTTTACGTGAGCGTCACACATTAACCTCTCACGTGTCTTCACCAACTTACAGTTTTGGTTTGGTGTGCAGCTGATCTACCAGCAACCAGGCATCAGAGTTTACTACGAGTACCTGCTGCCTTCAGACACCACCACCCCACCCCCACAGACCACCACACCCTCTGCTACACCTCCTCCAAGTGAGAGCACAAACATGCACAACTCTTCAATTTGATATAAGAAACGAGAGGTTTGTTATTTGTTAAACACCTGTCTAGACCAGGTATACGCTTTACTTGCTAAGTATTGAGAGATTATGGGTTTGATATTAGATACTTGACAGAAATTCTCAATTTACCAATAAATCCTATCATGTGTAAGACTTCAGCCTGCTTGACACCTTGGCTCCTACAAGGGTTTGAGTCATGTCAAACAGTGTCTTTGTAATAGCTAGTGTGGTTTTTAAACTTGTGGGATAGGAATAAACCATAAATAATATAATATTTATAAATAATAAACCATAAATAATATAAAATTATAAATAATAATAAAAAGGTATTTTCAAAAATCATTTCAGTCTTGAAATGTTAAATAAAAATATTAACATATTTTTGAATGAGAGTTCAACTCATGTGTTGATGTCAGTCTAAAATAATCTTGGACTCAGTATGTGTCTGTACAAAACTCTGTTTCTCTTTTATTAGCCCTATTCACACGGGATAAGTATTACCTGGGGACCTCTGTGTTTTGTAAATTACCCCCCCTCCTCTGCGTTATTTTAAGTTGTTAGCTGCTCAAAACTTTAAGAGAAAGTTAGTGTTATCAAGCGTTCTTCGTTTAGAGAAGATAAAGTGGACAACCGTTTATTTTCCTTCGTTTCTCAACTTGTGCAGACGCTCTACAGCGAGAGCGCTGCCGTGCACATCAATGTGCCCCAACATTATTCTTACAGAAGAGACACAGTCTGTTACAGTACTGTAAACGGGAATATTCGTGTGGGAAACAACGAGGACGGAACTTAGTTTGTAGCTGTGCAGCGCGCACGTCTTCTTTCCTTTCGTCATGTGGAACACACCACCAACAAAAACTAACTCTATCAACTTCCCTTTCAACCTCTTCAAAATCAAACAGCGGAAGTAAATATTAACACAATGGCGAGTGCCTAGAAGTCTGTTACAGTGGCTTATATGCAGCATTTAGAATTAAGCACGGACATTCGGATTCACACGGGATTAGTATTATCACCCGACGTCTGTGTTTGGCGAATAACAGTAGGTAATTATTAATAATAATTAATCAAGACTTGTTGTGTAAACAAAGCGGGGCGTGATTACAGCTGGCTGGAGGAAGAGTCAAGCCATTATTATGTCATAATGAGTTTTACTCTCGTAACCTCTTGTTCGCTGAGATTTCAGTTGGGGGAGAACTTTAATAAGGTAATAACTTCAAAACAATTAGACATGTGAGTTTGACATTAGTTTTTAGAGTTAATCTAATTGTACACACGCTTTCGTATATCTTTCTAATCAACTGAACGCATTTGTATTTTTTCTTTGACATATCTTATCCCTGAAGGCAGCACCGCAGTATCTACAGTGGACAAGACTACAACTAGCATCGAGATCTTCTCCGCGACAGTCCGTCCTAACATCACCTCCCCGGCCATCACCACCTACACCTGGATACAGGCCAGCTTCACTGAGTGCAGCTCCACGTGTGGTACAGGTGAAGAGATGTATTTGGTTTCCAAGGACCTTGATCTTGATAAAGTAAGAACGAAAATGGCATCAGATGAAGGTTGTGAGCATGTGTGACCACATCCAGGCAGGCGACAGACCATCTTCAGGTGCGTGGACAAAGACTCCATGATGACCGTCACTGCACACCTGTGTGACGCTGAACCACGGCTGGCCAATCAGGAGGAAGAGTGCAACACTGAGCCATGCCCAGCCTAGTGAGCATCACGTCTTCATACCAAAAACAAAAGTCTTTGTCTGGTTTGCTTCATTAGATGTTTGCATTTATTGACATGAAGAAGAAACGCCCTCTCTGTCCTCACAGCTGGGATGTAGGTGAGTGGTCCGAGTGCAGCAAAAGGTGTGGACCGGGCACTCAGCACCGCCAGGTCATCTGCTGCCAGGTCACCGACCTCCAGGAGAACGGGACAGAAACCTCCACGACTGTGGCAGCGGAACATTGTGGTTCAACTGAGCGACCGGTGACCACATCCAAGTGTCAGCTGAAGATCTGCAGCCAGTGGGAGATCCGTTCTGAGTGGAGCGCAGTGAGAGAAGACACACACACACACACACACACTAACTAACTAACTAATCTTTTGATGAACCGCCATGGTTGTCCAAGTATAAAAAAGGAAGATACACTCTCCCTCCTCTCTCACTAGTGCTCGGTGCCGTGTGGACTGGGCCAGCGGAGCAGGGAGGTGGTGTGTGTGAGCAACCAGGGCCAAGTGGAGCAAGACCAGGAGTGTAACCTGAAGCTCAAACCCGAGGCTCTGCAGAACTGTGACATGGGCGCATGTGCACGGAGCTGGTTCACCTCACTCTGGAGCGAGAAGGTAACGTGAGTCTAGGGCAGGGGTTAACAGAAAATCTTAAAGAATGTCTGAGTTAGAAGGTGGAATTTATATTTAAAGGTGAGGTGTTAGCAAGCAACATTTAGAATGCTGTTGATTCTTTGTGGCTCAAAATAATTGAAATATATTTGAGTTTGTCCACCTGCAGTTGATACAGAACTCTGCAGCGAGAATTCACACCCGCTCAAGTAGAAGAACTCACATTTCTCCGATCCTTAAAACTCTTCACTGGCTTCCAGTTTCTTTCAGGATCAACTTTAAAATGCTGGTTCTTACTTTCATAGCTATTCATGGTCAGGCTCCTCCTTACATCAGTGATCTGATCCAGCCTTACACCCCAGCTCGGGCTCTGAGGTCTGAGGATCAGAATCTACTGATGGTTCCACGCACATGGTTCAGGACCAGAGGAGAGAAATCCTTCGAGACTGTTGCTCCTAAGCTTTGGAACGATCTTCCTCTCTCTTTGCGCTTGATGGATCTACTGACTCCTTTAAGAAACATCTTAAGACGTTTTTATTTGTTCAGGCTTTTCCTTGATTTTCTGGAACTCCTGTTGTCTTATCAGTATTATCTTGACCTTTAAAATATATACTTTATTGAATATTGTTTTGATTGTTTAAGCGCTTTGTGACCCTGGTCTGGAAAAGCGCTATACAAATAAAAATTACTCACTTACTAACTTACTTACCTTTTCCAAACAACCGGTCCTGTAACATTAAAATGTAAATATGAAGTTAAAATGTTTCAGCTCAAAATCCTTTTTTAAAATTAAGTTTTGTTTTTACTGTTCACCTCCCAGTGCTCGGCGACCTGTGGTCGAGGCACACAGACCCGGACAGCAGTGTGTCTGACCAATCATGCGACTAATCTTCCGTTGGATAGCTGTGAAGGGGAGCGCCCCCTGGAGGACAGGCCGTGTGACTCAGGGCCCTGTCAGAACCGCCTCGAGTGGTACGGTGGACCTTGGGGTCAGGTAGAGTATTCCCACGCGAGTGAACAGAAACGATCATCACCTGATGCGCGTGTTACGTTCAGTGCTCTGCAGAGTGTGGCAACGGCACGAGGACACGAAGTACGGCTTGCATTCTCAACGACAATGGCCTGATGGAGGTGGTGGACCAGGCGATGTGTTCGGACCTTCATAAACTTGTTACAGTTCAGCCGTGCATGTCGAAGCCATGCGGGGTCCAGTGGTACGTCACAGAGTGGAGTGAGGTGAGAGTACGACTCCCATAGAGGGATCTCTTTGCCTCATTTGTTAAAAGGTGACAAACTAACTTATGTTCCAAAAGTTTCCCTGAATAGACAGGAGTGCTAGAACAAATGCAACCGCTCCACTAGAAGAACTCACATTTCTCCGATCCTTAAATCTCTTCACTGTCTGCCAGTTTCTTTCAGGATCAACTTTAAAATTCTGTTTTTTACTTTCAGAGCTATTCATGGTCAGACTCCTCCTTATATCACTGATCTGATCCAGCCTTACACCCCAGCTCGGGCTCTGAGGTCTGAGGATCAGGATCTACTGATGGTTCCTGAACACGGTTCAGGACCAGAGGAGCGAAATCCTTCCAGGCTGTTGCTCCTAAGCTTTGGAACGATCTTCCTCTCTCTTTGCGCTTGATGGATCTACTGACTCCTTAAAGAAACTTCTTAAGACGTTTTTATTTGTTCAGGCGTTTCCTTGATTTTCTGGAACTCCTGTTGTGTTATCAGTTTTATCTTGCCCTTTAAAGTATGTACTTTATTGAATATTGTTTTGATTAAGTGCTTTGTGACCCTGGTCTGGAAAAGCGCTATACAAATAAAAATGAATTACTTACTTACTTACTTACTTACTGTTGTCCGTTAATCGCATCATACAGTGCAGGCATTAAAAATGTTCTTTATAGCAGCACTAATTCGAGTTTGATGTATTTATGTTTTATGATAATTTAAAATAAGTAGCATAGTAAAACTCTGGTTATTATTTGAAAAATACTTTACTACATAACTTAGTCAGTGAGTGTTATGTGACCACCTAACCAATGAACAACCCTATGAATTAGTGACAAACCTTTTGTCATTACCAGGAAGATAAAACCGGAAACTGACACAAAAAGAGCTTATATCTCTTTTAAAAAAGACAACAACACAGGTGGCAGTCACAAGACATTACAGTAACAATGGTCTAGCACTGGGGGGGCTAGAGACAATCTGTACAATCCTACATATTGCAGCTTTAACAGCAGAGCTGTGTCTCAACTCGCATACTTCTCTTAGAGCACTGGCGGTTAGTATGCATCAGGATAGTGTACATACTAACTAGTACGCAAATTCTCGACAGTTAGTATGTCTCAAATCAAACACTGCTGCTAAGCACTAACCAGAAATGACGTGACAGCTTCTTCTTCTACTACTATTTAACGATGATTGCAACCAGCTGTTTGAACGCTATTGACACCTGCTGGCAGCAAGTTTTGTGAGTTTGGATCAAGGAATATGAGAAACGATATATTTGCAAGATATTTACGTGTAATCTTCTTACTGCTGGCTGAAAATGCACTACTTTACATGCACATACTAAGAATTGTTTCAGTACGCAAGTTTGCGATTTGAGACACAGCTCAGGTGTCGAGGCTCTCTTGTGCCCAATGAACATGTCATGAATCTTAAAGTTTATAAATCAAAATCAATTCCATTATGGAAATTTAATTCCACAACCAACTAAAACACATTCACCAGAAACTTATTTTGGTAAACAAATGTTGTTAATAGCGTGAATTTTTGTGTAGTTATTCATGTAAAAAGTAATTATCCAAAATAAATTCCAGAACATCCATGTATAAAAGATTACAATTATACTAAATTAATTTATGAATAAAGATGTTTAATTTTCTTATTGTTCTTTGTTCTCCTCACTCAGTGTTCCCAAGCCTGTAGCGGAGGTTTTCGGGTCCGAGAGGTGCGTTGTCTCACTGACAACTTTGTTCCCAGTGACCTCTGTGACCCAAGTTTAATACCCAACAGTCGTGGAGATTGCAACACACAACACTGTAAAGCTGAGCTGAGTAAGAATTGAGGAACATCGAGGATGAATGTTGTTAAAACAAACTGACGTTTGTATCTTTTTCTTTCTCCTCCCAGCTCCCTCCTGCAGTGACCAGTACCACAACTGTGTGGTGGTGGTCCAGGCCCGACTCTGTGTGTACAACTACTACAAGAGCGTCTGTTGTGCGTCCTGTGCCAAAGCCCAGAAAGCTTACCCTTACTCGTTTCATAAGAACCAGATCCGCAGGTAATGCCTGGACATTCCAACGAAAGCACCTAGAAAATACTCACTTGATAATTTTTTTTGTCAAATTTCAGTAAATTATTAATCTGGCCAAAATGAAACCTTGACTTTGTTTACTTTATTAAAATGGAAAGTGATGAGCGTTACACTCATTTGTTTTATTCCATTCCTTTATTTTATAGTTGCTCTATTTGCCCGATTTAACCTAAAATATCTCTACGTAAACCCTTAGGAGACCCACACTTAAAGGGGCTGAAAGAGCCCCTATCACATTTAAAATACTGACTGAATAATAAACCTAAATGCATACATTATATTAAATTTGAAGGCTAACATTTAACAGATATGCTCAGAGAAGAGAGAACAGGAAGCTCGACATTATGACATAAGTTCTGGACCATTTGCCAGTCAAGATACTGTGCTTCCCATCTAATTTATTTTTTTCAGCTTTTGTCCTTTGAATTTTGTTGTATTGATCATGTTGAAATGACAAATCTAAAAACGCAATTGGCTATGAAAATGTATCAACAAATTATATGTACATTAGTCTTTATTGGAAAAGTTTTCTGGGTCAAGGCGACCCAAAGGCCTGAAAACAAATGTAATCGTTTTAGCTTTTGTGTTTTCGGTCAACGTGAATGACCTCCACCACTGCATATGCATCTCTGGAAGCCAGGGAGCTCGCTCACCTTGACCAAGACAACACAAGGATAAAAAAAAAAACCAAAAATAATTATATTTATTTTTAGGCCTTCGGGTCACCTTCACCCAGACAACACAAGGGTTGTTACACAAGTAACTGTTAGGTCTTTCTCTTCACAAATATGGTTATGACAGTCAAAAATATCAACAGAATGCATTGTTTTATGGCGAACAGTATAAAAAATTTTCAGGATGCATAAAAAGACTCGTCGTTGAATTAGAGTGGCGTCTGACTCGGGTGGTTTGGACACGAAGAATAGACAATGGACGAAGTGGACACAATAGGAAAAGAGCATTTCTTTTATTAACATATTCAACAGAAACATGAGGAAACATGTGTTTATGTCATTGGGACCAAATATGTTCAGACATTCTCCACACATTCCCCAGTCCACTATCAGCCAATACAAGGTTTCTCCAGTAGGTCCGTGCTCAGTGGGAGGGTATGATGCACAAAAATAGTGAGTCTGTGACTTTGGCATTGAAGACATAAGGATCAACATTCAAAAACAACCAGAACTGCCCAGTTACAAGATCCCAAACACATTCAAGGCCCTCTCAGGACTAATAAACCACATCTTTCATATATATATATGTATATATATATATATATATATATATATATTTACGTTTCTGTATTAAAAGTGAGTTATTCTTTCTTCCTAGCATTGGGTGCGAGACTGTAAGACATTATTACTGTAGCCTTTTTGTAAACAAGACGGTTGATATAAATGAGCACAAACAATTTACACAAGTCATTTTTAAAAATACAATAGCAAGTGATATATTCAATCAACCTGACCGACAACAAAAATATATTCCACCTCCCCCACGTCTGATTAGATCGGATAATAAAAAGCAAAGTTGATTTTCTTTTGTTGTATCGTACCAATTTCAGTTTTGTAAAAGTGTAACAAAGATGTGAAAATAGCTTGATGAAGTATACAAAATAAAATATTTGGAAAAAGATCATTAATCAGAGGCAATCTAAAGTAACTGATCAGTCAAATGTATAATCTCTCTTATATAACAAGTCCCAGAGTTAGACAGTAAATACAGTGACGCGTGTTTGGGCTTAAACTTATTTCTACGGTGTGTTAATTATTGTGGGATGGTGACTTATCAAGAAAGTACTTGAAGGCACAATCGGTGGAGGCGGAGGGACCTTCAGAGTTGGACATACGTTAAATCCAGATGGAAATTCTGTGAGTGTGGAAACAATGAAGCATTTAAAAGACTTTAGTAGGTAAACATGAGAATTGACTTGACCAGCTAATTATGGTTGCATTTCATACACTAGTGTAGTTTTGTCTTGTACACATGTTAAAGACTCAAACATCCATGACCTGAGCACCTCTTTTCACCTCGTCACTAGGATGTTTCAGAAAGGAATTAGCCAGCAGTGACAAGGAGCCGATTCAATATTTGATATCCTGCTCACAGCTTGGTAAAACATTGGATCTTTAAGTTCATAGCCATGCGAGCCCGTCTCAATGATTTATATTTAAAAGGGTGATCCTTTTCAAGATAATATGCATAAAATGTATAAATGTATGTTACAAGAATATACACAGGGATCAGTCAATGATATAGCCATCAAATATAGAACAATGAATCCAAGCATTCAGGGTAACAACTTTGGCTTTAAAGAGTCTACATACACAGACACACTTAAAATAAATACAAAATAAAATCATGTTCATCTTGGTGATCACCTTAAACAATCCCATCATTTAAAATCCTGTTACACCCTGTTTGTTGGAAGTCAAACATGACTTTGATTTGAATATGTTTCGATACAAAAGGCGATCGAAGGCTCAGAGGGTTAATGATGAGAGGTTTGTCGTTGTTTGTTGTTCTACCTGTGCAAGTCAATAGTCAAATGCTACAACGTCGTTGACCACATGAAAGGCATTAGGTAGGCCGCACGTCTCTGCAAACCGCTTGATTCAATGGGGCCAAACTAAATGGCGTGACAACATGTTCTCCATGTCTTGTGTCATTACGAAGCCCTTTACTTCTGCTGTCGTATCCACTTACCTTTGGACAAACAGCACAAGGAGCTTGCATAAATTCCTCAGTGACCAACATCTTCAAAGATCTTCTGACTTCTACAAGCGGCTCCTGATTTCTTTTCCGTGGCTTCCACCTCACGCATTGTTTCCATCAATGTCTCGTCGCCGGAGTCTTACTCACTATCTGTCTCCAAGTCTGAGTCAGACCACTGCACCGGACTTAATTTCCCGAGACGCTGCGCGTACTCAATGATGGCAGTGTAGCAGAAGTAGTACTGATCCCACGTCTGGATGCTGAAAGCTCTTTGGGTGCGTATTCGTCGCACAGTCTCAAAGACATCTACTGTGCCAATGTCATCTAAACGGGACAGACAAATGTCCAGTGTACAGAAAGTACCTGAGGAAGGAGACAAAAAAACATTATGATCATATTATTTATATTCTAAAAAAGGAGTGTCAGACTCCACCAAACAGGGGCCTGCATTTATTTATTTTTAATCAGTGTTACCCTTATTGGATGTCTGTATAATTTAGTCCTTGGTCTTTAACACTGGCACTGAACATGAATCTTCTTTGATATGGCTCGACATAAAACCACTAGGCGGGCCAGATTTGAAGTTATTCACATGTGTTCTAAACAATTTTCTTGATGTTTGATCACCATTATGTTTTTTAAATATACAAATCATTTACAGAATCATGACAAGTTCCAAAAATCTGACATCCATGTGTTTTTACCTGTCCTGCCGATGCCTGCACTGCAGTGTACAATCACAGGGGGTCCCCCAGGAGGCCCCGTCCAACTGGAACCCAGACTCTTAAGTGCAGCTTCACATCTCTGAAGCACATGCTGACGGAAATCCAGCATGGCTGAAGCACTTTTGGGGACACCAAAGTCCGGCCAGCTGACGTAGAGGTAGTGGCACACGTCACGCTTCTCACCAGACTGTTTTAAGGAGAATATAGGATCGAGTTATTGAAATATTCTAAACCTGAAGTACAACTGTGGCTTACTTGAGTATTGTAGAGCTCAAGGAATGACTGTTTAAAGTCCTGGAACACCTGGATGTGTGTGTTTCTGACCAGAAAGTTTCCATGTTGTTCCGTCCTACCTTCTTCCAGTGGCCAGTACTGACCACACTTGACTCGTCCTCGCTCCACCACCCTAATACACAGACCCCCCCCATTAAATTAATGGCTACCAACAAACAAAACCACTTTAAAACATACATGTATACTGCATTTACCTGGTGGTCATGACAATAATTAGTACCATCTGTTCCCAAACCATCTGCCAGAAATCACCAAATGTTTTTGGCAAAGGACCTGGAAAATATTTAGTTGAATAGTATTAATTAAATATAACAGAATAACAAGTCTTTTCAAAGTCAGTGGTGAAAGACTCTTACCCTGAGTAGCGATGTATGCATTGCTCCTCTTGTACCCGTCCATGAAACTGGCATTGATGTAATCCGAGGTCTGTAAGAAACAAACACTAAGAAATCCTGACTGTGGACTTAAATAACTGTATTATGATCATTATTCAGTTGGAAAGGTTCAGATTAGGATATGTCTTTTTTACCTTGTCCTCGTCACAGAGCTGACAGAGTCGTACACGAGACTGGTCTAGACAGAGAACGTCGCTGTACCGGTTCTTTATCTGGTTGGGAAGTTTTCTGCACAGTGCAAAAATGTAGAATATCTTTAACCAAAGATAAAAAAAATCAGATGCGTCTTTCAAACCTAAAAGGGCTGACATTAGTCATTGACGAAATATCTTACTTGGAGTAATCGAAGGTTCCTGCCGGTGGCTCCTTTCGTATCTCCTCATATTCCTGATAGATGCCCTTTTTCTTCTTTCTCTTCACATGCTCCACTAGTTTGTGCACCGACAGTCCTCCCTGCTCTGGCATGTGAACGGACAACTCCATGCAACAGTCTTCATCTTCAGGCCCCCATGACGACGACAGGGGTGGCGACTGGTTGTAAGCTTGATGGGGTGGCCGTGGCAACGCTTTTTGAGGCAAGGGTGGAACATCTTCTTCTTCATCCAAGTCATCATTTTGGCTGGAAACAGTGATATTACCATCCGCCTCATCTTGAGTGTTTGGGGTCTCAGGAGGTGTGTCCGACTGGGGAGGGGCTAAGCGGCATCTACCATTCACGTTGGCATTGGGACTAGCAGTCATATTGGTTCCGGTGGAACCATTCCAATGTTGGTGGTTTCCCAGAGATTTGTTAACCCCAGAATGTGGGCTTTGCTGGCCCAGGCTTTGAGTCCTTTCTTCCACTGCAACACAGTGGTTCTGGTGATTAGCATTGCTATCGTCATAGCAATTAGTAGCTGCCATCTCTGAAGCCATATGCGTGTTAATATGAGCACAGGTCATTGTTGGGTCTTTGTTGCTGCACTCCAAGCTATATGAACGTAGAAGGTTTCCAACACAGTCATGTGTGTCCTCCATTTGGGTGTCGCCGGGAAGTGTATTAACGCACGACTGGATCCAGGCCACGTGGCTGTACTGAGATGTTCCGCCCAGATGTTCCGGCAGTGATGACACTGGGATGTGATCGGCTAGCTCATGAGCTTTCAATGTACATACCTGAAAATGAAAAATGATTTGAAATAGTCTTCCACCAAAGAACAATAAAATAATGCACTACAGAAATGACCAATTCTGGTGCACCATTTTGAAGGGAAGCTGCAACTCTACTGACCTACTCATAATTTGTAGGTGCTCATTATAAAGTTCTTCCCCGTCTAGAGGTTACTAGAGCGGAGCCCATTATGACACAATAAGGGGCTTCACTCATTGTTTGTAGAACGAGACATAAGAAAATGTACAAACCCGCTCTCTGAGCTTCTCACGGACGAATAGCCGAAGAACTGCAAATGGGGCCCGAAACCACAGAGGTGACGAGACAATAAATACACATTTTAAACGAGCTGGGAAAGCCCCCTGTTGAGAAGAACAGAAAATAGCAAAAATTAATAAACATAAATAATATCCTGCATGAATAAAATCAGTTTCTTGCATTTACCTTTAGTAAATTCAGAATCTTTTCACAGAGATCGTAGTCAAAATTCCTATAGGTGGAGTTGGTCATATCATAGATAAATAGGAGTCCGTCCCTTTGAGTCTGCAGACTGAAGAGATACGCAAATATCATGGTCATTAAAGGAAATATGATCAAAAGGATGAGATAAAAATAAAGTAGCAGTTGTGATTAATAGATTACGTACAAAATTACGTAGAAAATAACAAAATTCACAGTTGTTTATGAACAGAATCTTATTTAGTGTCCAACTCCATACCATAGAAATATGCATGCAACATGGCTCAGAGTTTATTCTAATAGCCAAAACCAGCTTCTATCTGATTACAGTTTCCTGCCACAGTCACTAGGCAATGACGTCAAGACAAGGTTGACCTAAACCAGGATTGCATATCATAGTTCTGTCCTCTGCTAACAGTAATATTTCTCAACTGCTCACACCAAACCATTTACTGATATTTAGTCAATCCAATTTAGGACACACTATACAACATCCGCAGGTGTTTCGTTGCAGCCAAATCAAAAATTTGTAATAGCTCTGGAGAAACAAATAAAATATACAGAGAAATTCAATTAATAAAGATAGTTGATTAATTGTTTTTTGTTTGGAGACTCGGTATTTGCTACTGTATAAATAAATAAAATAAATAATTAAGAAAGTATTATATATCATTTGATGTTAATGTTTCTTATTTAATTTCAATGTATTTTATTCATATCTTTTAATTTCATTTGTATCATTTCATTTTAATATTCTGTAATGCCCACAAAAAATTCTCGTGTTGTGTTCACAACACTGTCAAATAAAGGTTTACTGATTCTAAGGATCGAGTAATTATATATTATCAAAGGATAATAACTTTTGTTGTATTTATTTTATTTCCAGATTATGTATACACTTTAATGACAGTATTTTTACATTATTGGACACTAGCCCAGCACTATTTAAAGAAAATAAGATAGTACATTATTATTATTATTATTTTAAAATGTAGTAATTAACATTTTTATAATGCATATCTGAATATCTTAAGAAAGCACAATAGTGTTTCAATCTTACTCATCTACAGCCTCCATCTTATCATCTCTTTCAACTAAAAACATAAATATAATGATGCATGACAAAGGAACAGGTTGAGGATACAATGATCACACAGAGGTTGATGATACAGTTATTGCCAGAGCACAGCAGGCTTAAACCTCAAGTAAGTATAACATGTAATTTATTCCCTAGGAATATGGATGTGTTAAATTGTATAAGCATCAAGAATAGAACAGTTGTTGTGTTTTACATACAATATCTATGAATAAATCACTTAATTAAAGTTAGATTGTGAATATACAAAAATCAAAGGAAAAAACACGATTGAAACTACAAGAGTAAAATTATATAATGGCAAAATGGGCATCATTACCTCTCTATGGCTTTGTCCAGTTGATAGATGATGGCCTGCAGCACAGCTTTGTGAGTGGTGACATTTGGTCGATGTAGACGTGCAGTAAAGAGAGCTAGTGCAGCACCATTAGCGTCACGCCCTGGCTGAATATAAAAATTCAAGGGATTAATAGGTTAATATAATTACATTGAATACTTTGAAAAATTACGCCAGTACCTACCAAGACCGTAAATTTCCCACTCAGTAACTCAGAGCGTAGAGGCTCCTCGTCTGGGATGATATTGATGATCCTTTCCTTGATTCTTGTATTCTGATTTGCATTCGCCGTAGAAGGCAGAGATGAGATGAGATGAGTCACATGGCTTGAAAAAGTAAAAATTGCTGCTGTTAAAGTGCATGCTCTCTAGATTCTATCGTTACCTGTATCGTTACATGGTCCTTCTTTAACTTATTTGTAAAACAACTCAATACAAATAATTCAAAAAGCTCTTGCTTTAAAATATAAATATATAAACAAAGTATAATTATCTTTCACTTTACGGGAATACTTGCAACGGGGGAAAAAAAACATTGTCTAATCAAATTTACCTTGTACGCTTGGAAGAGGACAATGGCTCTGGAGACATCAAACTTACGGGCCATAAGAAACTTTACAGCTGTGGTTTGGGAGACTAGCCCAGCACTGTGAGGCTTCTCCAGACTGCGCACCACAATCAGGAACTCCTCTACAGCCTGATGGTTAATAGAGAGGCAGTGGTTATACAAATGATGATTAATTACAACAACGACAAGCTGTATAGCAGCATACATGTTTACAGAAGGTGACGCCGCTTGTTTAACAACAAATTGAGGATTTTTACAAATATTTGCTACAGCAAGAAACAGCCTGGTGGAATACACCAACCAAGCATACGATCACCAAATGTTACTAGTAACAGGACGAGCATTTGACACCACACAGCTGCAATAACCTCTTATTTACAAGTTAATTGCTATATGAATATACTGCACAATTCACTCTCACTTGCATAAGAAACAATGCAGTGTAAAAAGAAGATTGGCATCACAAATGTGCAAGCGACACAAGAGCATCAACTACGTGATCCTTGTCATACTTATGCACACATCTTATCACACATCTCATCACCATCGGATCTTTATAACGGACCATAGCAGTGGTTTGATATCTCATATTTCTGAACACCATTGGCCTAGATGTGCGTCATCCATCAGTCACAGATCAACAACAACAGGTCTCTCATATATTTGGCAAGATTGCTAAAAAATATTGATAATAATTTACAATTAAATACACGCAAGATGAAATTTTTTAAATGTACAAATCACAAATTGTTTCCATGACAACTCATTGATCTTTGCAGGAACATGAAATACTAGCTTTTGATCGCATTACTGTAGTTCAGTAGAGAAACTTCAGTTACACAAAGTTACTACAACCAAGAATCACTATTTTTAAAACACACATTGACCTAATATCCATTGAATAGCATAAGATACAAAAAAATAAATATGAACTTCAATTTGTTTATAAAGTTAACGTTTTGAATTCACCATTTAGTTAAGTGAGCTGCATTGGTTGCATACAAGATTATGAAAAAAGTAAGTAAGTAATAAACAATCATAACAATATCCAATAAAGTATATACTTTAAAGGTCAAAAGGAAAAACGTATGATAACCATTTCAAAAGAAACACGTCTGGACTGGAAATACAAGTTGACACAGACACTGTTGGATTACATGACAACAACAATTATGTGTCCTCACTTGAATTTCCAGGAAATTCATTAGCACAGTGTAACATTTCGAGGAAGGATGAGTCGCTTTTCTTATTAGACACGAACTGCCATTAGTACGAACTAGTGTGACATCATTATTTCTAAGAACGTCAGTCATGTTTTCCCAGAACCCACAGTCCTCGGAACCGAAGGGAGCGCCGCTGCGAATGTTCGCCCGTAAATCTGACACCGTTAGCTCGCGTCGAAAAAAAAAGGGACGTGAACGGCGGAAAACAAACTTTCACGTTTGTCGTCAAGCACTTGTCACGATATATTATGACGTTGGATACAAACGCCCGTATTAACAGCTGCGCCACGAGGCTGGAATCGTTTTGTTTTCACGGCCGTTTGCGGTGTTAAATGTCGAGGAATCTGGTGATCAACAATAGCAATTAGCATTAGCTCGAGGCTAAGTTACATGTGGTGCGAAAAGGGCTAGGATGCTTCAACGGGTAAAGCTGTCCCGCGGACGACCCTTTGGATGGATAAGAAAATGGCATACCGTTGCCCCGAATAGAGATGCGAATGAAAACATGAATGCTAGGTTTAAATGTAGGTTAAACATGCAAAAAAGCCTTACCAGCTGTTCCTGAGCTGTTAGGGCTTCCGCCATCTTGAAGCCTCGTCAACGTCGCAGCGGGTGCGCCCACCAGCTGCTCGCGCACGCCCAGCTCCTCGGGACAGGATCGAGGCCACGCCCACTTCAATTCACACAAACGTTCATGTGCGTGCGTCAACTCTATTAGCTATATTCCTTGCTCAAGTAAATTAAAAAGGCCAAGAGGCCCACTTTTAATGTAGAAAATAACCTATAAGTGTAAGTAGATCTGTTGTGTCTGGAAAAGCGCTATACAAATAAAAATTACTTACTTACTTACTTACTAGAAATCAAACAATGGCTGAGTGAAAACACTTAAATATGCAGCTAAATGTGGACAAAACTGAAACTCTGGTGATTGCTCCTGATGATACTTGGGTGACTTAGGTCAGTGTGTCAAACTGAGCCTGAGAAACCTGGGTGTTGTATTTGACAAAGACATGTCTCTAGTTCAACACTGCAGAAAACTGAACAGAAACTGTTTTCTTCAACTGAGAAAAATCTCTAAACTTAGGAAAATTATGTCACAACATGATCTGAAATTTGTAATCCATGCCTTTGTGTCTCCTCGTTTAGATTATTGTAACAGTTTATTTTCCTGTCTAAACAAAAAGGAGCTGTCTCGCCTGCAGTTAATACAAAAATCTGCAGCGAGAATTCTGACCAGCTCTAGTAGAAGAACTCACATTTCTCCGATCCTTAAAACTCTTCACTGGCTGCCAGTTTCTTTCAGGATCAACTTTAAAATTCTGGTTCTTACTTTCAGATCTATTCATGGTCAGGCTCCTCCTTACATCAGTGATCTGATCTACTGATGGTTCCTCGCACACGGTTCAGGACCAGAGGAGAGAAATCCTTCCAGACTGTTGCTCCTAAGCTTTGGAACGATCTTCCTCTCTCTGTGTTTGATGACTCCTTCAAGAAACATCTTAAGACATTCTTATTTGTGTAGGCTTTTTCCTGATTTACTTGGACTCCTGTGTTTGTCTTATGTGTTTCGGCCTTTTAAAGTATATATATTTAACGGTGTATGGTCTTGATTGTTAAAGCACTTTTTGACCCTGGTCTAGAAGAAGTGCTTTACAAATAACTATTACTTATTTACATACATACTTACTTACTTACTTTCTTTACAAATAAATATTACTTACTTACTTACTTAAATCGTCGCAAAAAATGTCATGAATATCCATAAACGCTGGAATCCTATTTCTAAACGTAAATTTTAATCTAATCTACCATCCAAATAGGTTAGGTAACGGAATACATGTTAAGAAGTCAAGTCGGAACATTGAAACAATTAAAGAAAAAAAAGAAACAAATACATTTCAAAAACATGTTAATTGATATTTTAAGATTGGAAATATGATAGAAACCAACCTATTTTTCGACGATTTAAAAAGACCCCATAATTGGATTAAAATAGATTGGTAGATAGATAGACTTTATTTATCCCAAAGAAGGAATTATGTTGACCAGCAGCAACAATACACCCATTCATACAAACATCCATGTAAAAACAATCGAATAAATACAATAAATAAATACATACAAAATAAATAAATGCATAGTTGAAAAGTTCCCAACAAAGCATACAAGTAAAATTGCATGTTAAGCACGAGAGAGATCAGTTGTAATATAAATGAATAAAAGTTAAGAAGTATCATTTATATATGTATTTAGACTAGTATATGCAATTCGTATTAGCTATATAAACAAAGTACGATTGCTTCATGTTTTACTGTAAAAACTGTCCATTTATTTATTTGACAATAACAATACAAATAATAATGAATGACTTACTTACTAATAATAATCTTCATATTTACTTACTTACTATTTGTCATGTAGGAACCTTTGTATCTCCTGGGGTTTCATCGAGCCACTTTTAACGAGGCACACCAACAGGCAGAGCGGGACCTTTATGGACGATTTGATTTTAGTTTGCCTGTTATTGCAGTCAGAAATGCGTCAGATCGCCAAGCTATAACAAGGCATGCCTTTTTTTAAATCGTGTTTTCTGTACATTATGTGTTTCTTATTGTATTCTAGATCGGTATCAAGGTGATGTCATGTTGAACCGCATGTATTTGAGGAGAATATTGATAACAAAAACAAACCCCCAGCATGAGTGTTCCGGGTCCTCCCGCGAAGAAGAAAAGCTACCTGGGGCAGCACCAGATAAAGAAGAACGTGTAAGTGTTAGTTTAAAGATCACAATTATTTTGTATTGAGTAACACTTTCAAATATAACAGCATTCAGCATTTCGACGAGCCATTAAACAGAGACAACGTGATAAAAAAGGCTCTCAAAGAAAATAATGAAGTGAGTCTGACAGTGTGACAAGGATTCCTATCTTATAACATGAACTCTCAACAAAATTAACATATTTGTCTTCAGGGCTTAAAAGAAGTTTTAGAACTTGGAGAATCCACAATGGCGTTGGATGAGGAGCTGCTGAGAGGGGCCGATGAAATCAATAACTTGAACACTAGGGCTGAAAAATGTTGTTACACAACGACTCGCAGTGATGAACCCAAAGCAACTGATTGCGAGTTGGCAGATGACAGAGTTATGAGGAGTATTGTTAAAAATCCATCCCTGAGAGAAGATTGCAAAGAACTTGCCAAGCGTCTTCTTTTCAGTGAGGACTGTCAAGAAGCTCACACTAAACACCCCTCAGTGCCACATTCTAGCAACAGGCAGCCATGTAAGGACGTGAAAAACACTCAGCAATTTGAGAATTGGTAAGTGAATGTTTTTATTAAAAATAAGAATTACTTCTTATGTTATGCTTTCACAGTGATACGTCTGCAAATAGCAGAAAGGAGCCAAGATGCCTCAAAAACCGGAATAAAGATCTTCCCCAGGATATGTCAAAGGACTACATCCTGTTCAGTCCTACACGCCTCAAAGAGGCTTTGAAGAAGGCCAAACTCCAACAGACATTGCAGGATCAGTCTGCCTCTGTGCTTGCTGTTCCCAGTGGCTTAGACCTCAGCATTCTCACAGACACTTCACCTCAGCCAGGTACAACAAACTAAAACTGCTTATGTCTAGGCACCTATTTATTATGTATTTATTTTACTTTGTTATTGTTATATAGTGTTTATGTAACTATGTTATCTTTGAATGTTATCAAGCCATTTCTAATGAAATGTCTTTCCAGGGTATATTTTTTTACCTCAATCATTTTCAATTGTATGTTTCATTAATTAAACTGTCACCTTTGAAAGGTCTGGCTCTTCACGCTCCTTCTGATCAGCTGGACAAGCTCCTGTTGTCCAACTGGGGTTTACCAGGTCCTGTTTTCGAATGCTACCGAAAGCACAAAGTGACGCACATGTTCGACTGGCAGGCTCAGTGTCTGGCTGTTGGACAGGTTCTTCAGGGAGGAAACCTGGTTTACTCAGGTAAACCTTTTTTTTGGGGAGGGGGTGGGAATTAATGGCAGCGAAAACAATTTGGTGTAAAACATTTTTGTGTTATGTTTTGTATGGTTTGAGCTGAATAAGTTATTTAAGATTCAACCATATTTTGTTAGTCTTATAGATGTTGCTGCTGAAACACTATAAAGATGTCCTTTATTGACGATTGATGCAGCCTTTAATTCTCTTCATCCTCTTTCAGCGCCCACTAGTGCTGGAAAGACGCTAGTGTCAGAGCTGCTGATGTTGAAGCGAGTGTTGGAAACCAAAAGAAAAGCGCTCTTCATCCTTCCATTTGTTTCTGTGGCTAAAGAGAAGATGCACTACCTACAGGTAGGACCCTTATGAGTGTAACACACACACTCACAATATTCTCATATAAAGTGTCGCTCTGGTCCTACAGAGTGTTTTTCAAGAAGCCGGTGTGCGTGTGGAGGGATACATGGGAGGCACCTCGGCTGCCGGAGGTTTTGCCGCACTCGACATCGCTGTCTGCACAATAGAAAAAGCCAACTCCCTCATCAACAGGCTGATCGAGGAGGGAAACATCGCAACATTGGGTAATTGACCTGTGATGAAAGGTAACATGATGTGTTAACAGACATGATTGTTCGTTCAGGTATGGTGGTGGTTGATGAGTTGCATATGGTCGGTGACTCCGGGAGAGGATACCTGCTTGAGCTTCTCCTAACCAAGATCCGCTACATCGCGCAGAAGCAGAACACTCGGTTTGTGTCCCTTAAACACAGTCATTCAAATATCGATATAATGTAATGAAGGGTGATAACAGAAGTTTATTTTTAGCATTTGATCATATAATATTGACATAATAAATACGTAACGTGACATTTTGTTTAAATAACTAGTAAATCAAGTAATACAGGGGTCTCAAACATGCGGCCCACAGACCATTTGTAGCCTGTGACTGGTGTTCCGCGGCCATCCATTTGTTGTCTAAGTTGCTGTGCAGGCAGAGCAAGAGACTCTATTTATGTTCAACTTCAGCTGGTTAAGGAACCAGTTCATCACATCAAATGTTATCATTTTTTATTTTGTTTTTGGACTCTGCAGGTCTCCGAACGAAGGTGTGCAGATAGTGGGTATGAGTGCCACCTTGCCTAATCTTTCCCTGTTGGCCAGCTGGTTGGGTGCAGAGCTTTACCAGACTTCCTACAGACCTGTACCCTTGCAGGAGCATTTCAAGATTGGCTGCAAAATCTATGACAATAACCAATCTGTGGTGCGAGACTTCACACCATCTCTACAAGTTAAGGTACCGGATCAATAATGTAGAAAATATACACAAGTGCCATCAGAATTTTGAATGTTTGTATTTAACATTGTAAATGTTAAAACTTTTTTTATTTTGATTTAAATTGTATTTTTTAAGCATTGAATAAAAAGATGTATATTGATGGGTTTATTTATTTTGTTAAATTCATTAATATATTTAAAGGTTTCATCTTAATTTTTTAAGATTTTAATTACACAATTCGAATATTTTCTAAATGAATATATTTTTTAAAAACAGAGTTAGATTTTCTAATTCCATTAATTTTAAATAAAAAAAGAAAATCAAAATTAAACTTTTAGCAAATCACCTGACACGCAGATGTTTGGTATTCAACTTTTTCCTCACCCGTCAATATATTAATTCTTTAATTTAATTATTCACAAAAGAATCCAACGCTTAAAAAACATTTCAATAAAAAAATAAATAAAATCAAAGTTTTAACATTTAAAATGAAATCAACCTTTTAATATTTTCACGGCCCTGATATACTTTCATTTTATCAGTTCACACTGATGGTATTTTTTAAATATTTTTTATTTTCTTCCAGGGCGATGATGACCACATCGTCAGCCTTTGCTATGAGACGGTGGCAGAAGGACACGCCGTCCTACTATTCTGTCCGTCAAAGAACTGGTGTGAGAAACTAGCAGACAGCATTGCAAGAGAATTCTACAACCTAAAACACAAACGTATGTACATTTATATATACAGTATATATATACAATATATATATATAATCTTTACCTTCTGCTCTTAATTGCACTTCAACACTCTTTTGTCATCTGACCAATGAAATGAAAAATGCAGCTAATTTATTAATTTTATTGTTATTTATTTGAACAAACTCTAAGGGGTTAATGGTGAATCCGAGCCCCAGCCAGTCTCTCTGGATCAGGATGGGCTCTTGGACATCCTCGCCCAGTTGAGCCGAACTCCTGCAGGACTGGACCCTATCCTGCAGCGCACAGTGCCCTGGGGGGTGGGCTTTCATCATGCCGGCAAGCTCCACATCTCAGCCAAACTTTAACGGCACCGATTTCTGGTTTTCCTATTGAAATAAACTTCAACTTTTCAGGTCTTACTTTTGATGAGCGCGATGTGTTGGAGGGAGCGTTTCGTCAAGGGACGGTGAAGGTTCTGGCTGCCACCTCCACGTTGTCCTCTGGAGTCAATCTCCCAGCCCGCAGGGTCATCATCCGGACCCCGACTTTTAACGGCCACCTGTTGGATCCACTGACGTACAAACAGATGGCTGGACGAGCAGGCAGAAAAGGAGTGGACACTTTAGGTGACTAGACGTCAATTGACAACAGATGACACTCTGATATGTGTGTTTAATTTCCGTGTGTGTGGATGTCAAGCTTAAGTGTGTTTCTCTTGAAGGTGAAAGCGTTTTGATCTGTAAACCAGCAGAACGCCAGAAAGGCATTAAGCTACTCAGTGGTGCACTGCAGCCAATCAGCAGCTGCCTGGTGAGAAGAGAAGGAGACGGTGTGACGACCAGCATGCTGCGAGCAATACTTGAGGTGATTCACGAACACACGCCTCAAACCTCAAACCCCAACTTGACGATGTTCGATGCTTCAGATCATTGTCGGCGGCGTTGCTAGGACACCCGAGGACGTGAGGTTGTACGCTTCCTGCTCTTTATTGGCCGCCAGCGCTGAAGCTGCTGGCAAAGAGGAGACCAACAAGGGAGCTATCGAGTCTTGTGTGGAGTGGTTGATGGACAATGAATTCATAAGCATTGAAAAAGATGAGGAAGGTGATGAATCAGCAATTAATCTGAGAATTTGAGAATTCTCGAACCATCTGACGGTCTTACCTCTCATTTCCAGAGGAGCGTTACTGCCCAACACTTCTCGGTGCTGCCACTCTATCCTCCTCTCTTTCACCTCCAGAAGCCCTCGGAATATTCGCGGACCTTCAGCGAGCAATGAAAGGATTTGTCTTGGAGAACGACCTGCATACACTCTTTCTGGTTATTACTTATCACTTATTATATATTTTTTATAATTTAATATTCATAGTGACATTCCTATATTTGTTGCAAGTTTTCTCCAAAAAGGTTAATAAGGGCTGTTATGTAGTTATAACTAACTTGAATTGACTACAGACATTCTTGTACTCGGAGTATTAAACTACACTTATTCATCAGATCACACCACTGTACGCCGAGTGGACCACCATAGACTGGTACCAGTTCTTCTGTCTGTGGGAGCAGCTGCCGTCCTCCATGAAGCGAGTGGCAGAGCTGGTTGGTGTTCAGGAAGGATTTCTGGCTCGCTCCGTCGGCGGCAAACTTGTGGCCAAGACGGAAAAACAGCGAAGACAAATGGCCATTCATAAAAGGTAACTGCTGTTGATCATAACATATAACATATTTTCTTGGTGTAATTTTTTTTTCTACATACACAAATATCAACACATCTTCACCTCACTCCCATGTAGTCAAGGGTTGGCAGAAGTTTCAAGAGTAATCTGTGTCTGTTTGAAGTTGCAGGCAGAAGTGCATGTGCATATAATGATCCAGAACGGAACCCCTTTCTAAGTCCAAAAAGACACAACAAATACAATAAAATATATACTTGTTTAACTGTTGTTCAGTCACTATTTCTCATGTGTTGATATTACACTTACTCTTGTTGAGACTGTGCCCAAGTCTCAACAAGAAGTTACCTTAAGTGGCATTTGCCTGTGTGTATATGTTGGATTTTCCAGGGCCATGTTCCTTTAGTTTTTTGTTGTTCTTTACAGGAAAAAGAGAGCATGGTGTGAACACATTTTAAAAAATAGTTTGTGGAAATAACTTGTATATGATCTTCCTTTTTTCCTCTGTAGGTTTTTTACAACACTTGTTCTGCAGGATCTGGTGAATGAGGTGCCTTTGGGAAAAGTGGCATCCAAGTACAACTGCAATCGTGGCCAGTTGCAGTCGCTCCAGCAGTCGGCTGCAACATACGCAGGTACTGAAGCTCGACCGTTTGTTTTATGTAACGACAGTAATGAAGGTCGAGGTTTGGTGAATGACACATTTTTACCGTGCAGGTATGGTCACGGTGTTCTCTAGACGTCTGGGCTGGAACAACATGGAGCTACTGTTGTCCCAGTACCAGACCAGGCTGAGCTTCGGGGTTCAGAAAGAGCTGGTAGACCTCGTCAGGGTGTCTCTCCTGAGTGCAGGAAGAGCGAGAGCACTGTACGCACAAGGACTGTGCACTGTTGCTGAGCTCGCCCGCGCTTCAGTAGACGATGTGGAGAAGGCCCTGAGGAACGCTGTTCCGTTTAAGAGGTGTGTAGGTTCCAGTTCAATTTCATTCAGATGAGCTTGTAAAAATCAATTGTTTACAAATATTTACTCTAATAATCACAGCTACGTTTCAAATATAGTAAATACTAACTTTCCCTTTTCGATCTAAGACAAGTTGTTTTTAATATTATGTAAACGTTTTGAATAAAAACAGAAACAAAATGATCTTTACCTCACTGAATCAGAAAAGTTGCACTTCATCTGAGAGAGAAAATATTAAATATTAGAAATCATAGATTTCATTTAGATTAGGATCTGCGAAACATACAAAGAAACAAAGGCGATACATTTCACTTGAGAATGACGATAAGCCGGCACTGTTAGCAATTAAAGGAGCTAAAACGGAGCTTTCAGTTACACTTTTTTTTTTTTTGAGAAAAAAACTTAAGTTAAAGCTTAATAGAGGGCTGAAAAGTTGAAGTATTTATATTTATGGTGGCATTAAAACAAGCATTAACACATTTCACTTTTCGATAGCTCATAAGAAACCCCTGCGACCAGATGAATAGAAGTTGACTTGTATTAATCCACAATAATCAATCAAATTCCTTACAGAAGCTCAAAGTTCAACAAAAAAAGACCACATTGCCTTTGTTATTTACATAACTGCAAGCTCTGAGCAGGGGAAATGAAAACTCCTGCATGATCATGGTCATACATCATCTTATGTTACCATGCTGTCACTTCTGTTCTACAGCTCGAAGCGTGCTGTGGATGAATGCGAGACAGAAGCTGCTGAGCGGCGGGGTCTCCGGTGTGTTTGGGTCACAGGCGGGAGAGCTCTGACTGAGCGTGAAGCCGCCGTTGAGATTGTGTCGGAGGCACGGCTCCTTCTTCAGGAAGACCTCGCACTGCTCGGAGTTCATTGGGACCCAGCTACGCTCCCACTAGGGTTGCTTGAGACGAAAGATGAAAGTCTGCCAAAAGACGTGTCCCTTTGTCCAAATCTGAGCTCGGGGCCAGCACTGACGGAGAACCAGCCGGACAAAGGCATGGAACCAGAAGATCTGGAAAAGTGTACAGTAGAAGGAAATGATGACTCCAGACTGCAAAGTGAAAATGGGGAAGTCTCCACAGAGAAGAAAATATCTGAGGGCGAGAAAGACTTTGAGAGGCTTACTAAAGAAGTCAGTAAACAACTTATTAAAGTAACAACAAATCAGACAGAAGAGATGGATTGTGATGCGTCCACGTCTGTAGAGCCTAGGAACTCCAATGAAAAGATAACTCTGGAGGATCAAGAAGGAAAAAAAGCACAACCATCTAAAAGTCCTTGTAGAAGCTTAACCCAAGAGCTAGCTGAAATTGTACCCAGTCTTTTGTCTGAAGCACAACAACCCCTTTTAGACAGTTTCTCTCCAAGGCCTCCTCCACCTTGGTTTAGAGCCCCGATGTCAAATGCTTTGTCACTCAAAGAGGACATACAGCCAGGGTTTGAAGTTCCACCTGGAAAACTGCAGCATTCTAGAATACTCAGCAAGGTCCTTAATTCTATGAAACTTCCACCTGACCCCACCGATGAAACTGCTGTTGAAGTGGCTGTGACCCCTGTCCAGGAAAATCATCCCAGAGTTTCTACTCCTGCTGCTCCAAACATGGTTGTCCCCTCTCCTTCCTCCTTCCCTGCACTTTCCCCGGAAGCCAAGCGACGACGCATGGAGAGCAGAGATGCGTTCTCGTCTCCCGATTTGTACTCTGGGGATGAAAAGGCGGTTCAAGAGGTAAAGAAAGAAGAATCTTTCGGTGACAGCTTTGAACTGGACACACAGACTGAAAACATCATCGTGCATCCAGGTTATGCGCCCAGAAAGGATATTGACATCCCAACTGTGGTGTTAGAAAAGATACAGGAAGTAGAAAAAGAATTGAATCTGGTTGGTAGTAAAACAACACCTGATGCACATCCCAAATGTAACATCTCTTTAACTGACACTCGGATGGAGATTATCCTCAACACCAGCCACCAAAGTTCTCCAGGTCATGCAGTGAACGCAAGTAAAGATAAAGATGGCTGTGATGATGAAGAGGATGAAAATGTCAACAGAAGTAGCAGCTTCCTGTTTGACAGCCTGTATGACGGCTCCCTCCTAGCCGGGCTTAACTCACTTCAAGACCAGTCTGATCAGGAGGACTCTGGCGGGTCTCCCCTTATGAAACCTGGGGCGCGAGAGCCCAGGGAGCTCAACCAGGAGGCAGAAGAACTGGAGGCGATCCAGTGGGGCGAGTCGTCGTTCAACCTGTCTGAGTGGGGGGACACTCTGTTGGTCGTCGAGGAAAACTTCCTGGAGAAGAAAAGTCAGCAACAGACGAGTCGTCAAACTGATCCTGTTTACCCTGGAGAATCTTCAGCTTGTAATATCAAACTAGGTCATATTCAGCCAGGACCTTCGTCATGCACCGGGCCTTCTTCATCAAATAAATGTGACTTAAGACATAAGGTTGACGATGGAAGTCAAAATCAGCAGTTGAGGAAGAACTCTCCACATACTGATGATCCCAAAGACAGCTTGACTTGCAGTCCTGGTCTGCAGGAAATCTTCGATCAGTGGCCGAGTATGAACTCACCGGTAGACGTCAGGTCAGTTCCTGCTTTGAAAACGGAAACGCAAAGGTCGTCGGCCAAAGACGGCGGTGAAGGTCAGAACATCGTAGCTGGAGCTCAAGAGCCACAAACCTGCAGACGGTCCTTTGAGAACGTTGCTGAGAAAGCGGATTTAGCTGCTGATCTAATCCCCCCGACACAGCAAACTACACCTGTCACACCTCGAATAAAACTTACCACCTTTGTCCAGTCCCCCCTCACTACTCAGGCCTGTCGCCGGACTACTTCTGTTGTTTTCAGGTCAGAGAGTAACCTAGATAACCGTACACCCCTGCATGAGTCTCGACAACTCCACAAAGCAAGGCCAGCGTCTTCATCGCCAAACTGCTCCTCACCACCTTCTCCCCCCAAGCTCAAGCCAGTGGAAGGATCACCAGAGATCCACAAAGACTTCAGTCTACAGCTCTCCCAAGAACCATCCGTGTCCTCCAGCTGCCCAGGAGGTTTCGTCATCATAGACGTGGCCAGTGACCGAAGCCTTTTCGACACATTCATAACCGAGTGGAAAAGTAAAGATCGCTTCTCTTTAGCTTTGGCCTGTGAGAACAAGGACTCTGTGGCGGAACGTTCAGGAAAACAAAAGAGAGGTGAGTGGCTCTAAGTTTGTCGGATGTCGTATTCTAATCCAAAGCAGTTTCTAAAGCCCGTCAGGTTTCGCACAATGTGGACGGATTTCCAATAAGGGGCAGGAACGGATCTGTTCTGGTCGGCGTTTCTGTCTGCTGGGGGGACAGAGATGCTTACTTCATCTCCCTGCAGGAGCAGCAGAGCAAAGGTTTCTTCTTCCAGAATGAGAATAAGCGTGAAAAAAAATTAAATTCAACAAGATTATCCTGTTTTCAGGGTTGAGCTCCAGTCTGGCTCCCCCTGCCCTCGATGAAGACCTGTCGGTGAGCGACAGGCTGCAGAAGGTCACGTCGTGCCTCAGCAGGACGTCATCAAGTCCTGCAGTTGTTACGTACGACGTCATCAAAGTGTACAAAACTCTGGTTCTGAGCTGTGGGATAAGTCTGGAGGGAGGTTACGAAGATCCAAAGGTAGCGTGCTGGTTGATGGACCCCAGCAGTGAAGAGAGAACTTTGACCAACATGGTGACCGTTTACTGCCCAGAAGAGCTCGCCCTGGTGGAGGGACTCGGTAATGGTCAGGTCCACTGTCCCAGAGTGAGAGCAGCCACCACCAGCGTTCTTGTGCTCAAAGTCATGAACCACTTGACCTGCCTGCTGGAGAAAGACGGGGTTTTGGGTACGTATTTATTATGATTATCTTTAGCGTCCTCTTTTCTCACCAATACGTGTTTCTCTGTCAGACTTCTTCAGAACCGTGGAGATGCCTTCTCAAGTGTGTCTGGCTCTGCTGGAACTGAACGGAGTCGGCTTCAGCGTGGAGGAATGCGAGAGGCAGAAACACGTGATGCAAGCTAAACTCTCGGCTCTCGAGTCACAGGCTTACGACCTGGCGGGACACGGTTTCTCCCTCACGAGTGTCGATGACATCGCTCAAGTCCGGTTCCTTTTTTCTCTAGCTCGGCAGCACACAGCATGAGACCTGACACCTTAACACATGTGTGTCCTGTAGGTCTTGTTCCTTGAGCTTCATCTGCCTCCTAACGGTGACGTCGGGGGGGCGAAGAGTAAGAAGACTCTCGGCTACACCCGGAGAGGTGGTGGACGTGTTCGACTGGGAAAACAATTCAGCACGACTAAGGTGACGCACAAATTTGACCTGTAGTCATACTATGTGTCATTGTATCTTAATGACAATTGAAGATGCTCTGATGCCTTCAGGATGTTTTGGTGAAGCTCCGACCGCTTCATCCTCTACCAGCAGTCATCCTGGAGTGGAGGAGGATCACCAGCGCTCTGACCAAAGTAGTGTTTCCTCTGCAGAGAGAGAAGAAATACCACCCCACTCTGTGCATGGACAGAATATACCCCATCGCTCAGACGCACACCGCCACAGGTCCAGCACATCTGATGATTCAGGGCTTATATGAAAGCCTTTTTAAAACGTCCCATTCTTCCAGGGAGGGTCAGTTTCACTGAGCCAAACATCCAAAATGTGCCCAAAGACTTTGAGATCTCGTTGCCCACTGAGGTTGGTGAGAGCCCCCCTTCACAAGACGGCCGTGGACTGACCGCCAAACACATGCAAGTAGAATTTGTTTTTCTTGTATAATGGGAGGAGTCGATGCTGCCGGTTTGAATGTTAAACTGCTTTGGCAATGCAACTACAATATTGTTCTGTCTATAAGGGGAAATATCAATGAATGGGTCTATTTTCATACGTCAGGCGTGCCGGATTATAAGACTCATTTAGTCCGGTATGGTTACTTTGACAGATCCCTCAGTGCCGTGTATCACATAAAATAGGTTTGAGGTCAGGAAACACAATCAGAACTAATAAACAAGACACAATTTTTGAGAAAATGTATTTTAAGCGCACCTTAGACTCTGAAAAATAAGGGAAATAAAAGAAAAGATATTAAACAAACTCAATTCAGTAGTCGATTACAAATGTGGAACAAAATAATTGTTTTATTGAAAGTAAAAAATGATCAAGATTTCCCCAAATGCGTTTTTTGTTGCATCTCCAGTCCGTCAACACGCACCTCATTTGAAAATTAAAAAAAAACCAACACAATACGACTGTCATTCGTACGATGTAAAGCCTTCTGTTTATCTCAGGTAAGTAAAGCCTTCATTATCATTTTGTTTTTCAGGAGGTGAAACGATCTGTAAACAGAGTTGAGTTTCTCTTTAAAAAGAAACAAATATATAATATTCAAGGATATAATCAATCTATGTTAATTTTGTGTAACGTATACAAGTGTTTTTTACTGCAAGTTACTTTAAAACTGTAATGCATTATTTATTCCTTTTGATCTTGTTTCAAATTCGTAACAACTTCTTTAAATTGTGATGCGTTCCACAAGTTCTATATTATTTATGTTTGCATTACTTTCACACATGTATTGTTTTTTCCCCCTTTAATACAGCAATACAATGGCTGCATCTATGGCTCACGACACAACATTGTGACAGAGATACTGTTTTCTGTTTTGTTTCCTTGAAATGAGGCGATCAAACACTGACTACAGAGCTGCCTTAGAACCAAAGCAAAGACTGGCTGTTGGACTGAGGTGAGTTTTATTCAGCAATAAATCTTTTAGATAAAAAAACACAGCAGAAATACTTGCGTGTAAATGTACACGACATAGCCAAAGTTTAAACACTCCTATCTAAAGGGCCTGCAGCTAGTTTTCTCATGGGTCTTAAGACCAGCGGTGTCAAACTCAATCACACATCGGTCCAAAATCTTTCATCTGTCGTAGTCACAGGCCAAACAAAGTGTAAATTTGGCAAACAAGGTCCTTGACATTAACTATTATTGGATATCTCTGTATAATGGTGGAAATCCATTATCCATTCCTTTGCTTATCCAAACATTACATTAGTCTAATTTGAGTCAACTCTTGTATGACTCGTGAGGCAAATGTGTGGCCTTGAGTTTGACACATGGGTTAAAAATAATTCCCTCCTACCTTCTCACTATGTGGGGCAACAGAAAAGCCATAAAGTCCTTAAATTTCCAGTTCTTCCAAAATCCGTTGGCTTTCCCTTTTTTCCTGCCATTTTGCCTTGCAGAGTTCAGCTGCAGAGAGAGAGATTACATGATGATTCTTCTATCTTGACAGGTGTTTGACGTCTGTGGAATCATTGGTCTTGTGCTGACAATGGTGCATGAAGCTGGATTTTTGTATCCAAATCTCTCTGAGCACGAGTAATCGAAAGGATCAACAAAAAAGTGGAAATGTGTCACGTGCTTTTTAACATTCTTCGTGACCGTATCTCCATTAAAATATTTGAATAACTGTGTGTTTTGTTAGTTGCTGAACTGTCGCTGAAATTAAAACCTAAATCATCTTGCTTTGCTATTTCTTCTAAGCCTCCTTATACCTCGTGAAAGTAGACCACTGTTGCCATAGTGATCACTGATCTGATCCAGCCTTATACCCCAGGTCGGGCTCTGAGGTCTGTGGATCAGAATCTACTGATGGTTCCTCGGACACGGTTCAGGACCAGAGGAGAGAAATCCTTCCAGGCTGTTGCTCCTAAGCTTTGGAACAATCTTCCTCTCTGTCTGCGCTTGATGGATCTACTGACTCCTTCAAGAAACATCTTATGACATTTTTATTTGTTCAGGCTTTTCCTTGATTTTCTGGAACTCCTGTTGTGTTATCAGTTTTATCTTGACCTTTAAAGTATGTACTTTATTGAATATTGTTTTGATTGTTTAAGGGCTTTGTGACCCTGGTCTGGAAAAGCGCTGTATAAATAAAAATGACTTACTTACTTACTTACTTACATTGTGACTCGTTACTTATATACTGACATTAAAGAAAATAGAATTTATTTAATGTATTTAGAATATTCACATTCAAGGGTGGGTTTCAACATGTAGAGGTAGTAACATAAAATAACATTACCAAACAACTTCCGTTATAACCACTGACCTTCCACTTCCAGTACTTCCGCTATGGCCGCCCACGCTTTTTCCTTTTGACCGTTGTCCTTATAAAAAGGGTGTGAAGTGTCATATAGAATGTTGTAGTTTTCCACTTCCACGATGAGCCTCTCTTCATCCATCAGCTCCTCCAGAGAGACTCAAAATGGCGGAAAAAATGTGTTTATGTCGAGATGATACGCGTACACATCTATACGGATGCCCGTTAGTTTGTTAAGAAAACACTTTAATAGGCGTCAGAATTGTGACTTTCCTACCAGTGAACCCGTCCAAATCCGCGACTGCACACCCGGAAGTGGGCGGTTATATTGAGTGAATGAGGGTTTCATTGTAATTATTATTATTATTTTTAAATAAAATCACATTTTAAACCTTTTAACGACACAATTAATAATAAGCAAGGGGAGTGAATAAATACACATATAATGTTGTCATACCGCTAATAATACAACAATACATCAATATAACGACATGAAATATAACGGCTATAGCAATAATAATGTGTTAATATAACAATAATACAATGATATTGCCGCCGCAGAATGTCTGCCCTGCTGCTTGGTTCTGTTTGTTCTTATTTTGTGTGTTATCTTATTTAATCCTTTTATTTTGTACTGACTCCAGAAAAAAATCCCATGATGTTTTTACAATAGTTGTAATAAAAGTTTCTGAGTCTGATACTATAGGACTAGATGTTGTTTTTCCTGCAAATATAGCAAGCCTAGAATTATTAAGTAAGTAATATATATATATTTATACAGCGCTTTTCTAGACCAGGGTCACAAAGCTCTTAAACAATGACAAAAAGAAGAAAATATATATATTTATAGATATATATCTATATCTATATATACTAAAAAATAAATAAAATTAGGAAGTATCATGGCAGTATTTACTTTAGTTCTCTCTTGAAAGCGCATTTTTCTTAAACTGAAGAACAAAACAAATCTATGGATGTTCTGCTAAATGTAAAAACTAAAATGGTTTACGCAGACTGGACGCTAGGTGGTGCCAAACAAAAGCGGACTAAGGGCCTGTCACACTGTATTTATATTTCCTTCTTTCCTGTGAGTAAGGAACAGTTATTTGTATCAAAAACTGCAAAAATATGTTGTAGCTAGTTTTATTTAGATTTTCTTGCATTGTAATGTTGAGTGATATGTGTAGCTATTATATTGTGAGTTCCAGGTGTCTTGTGTTGTACTGTTATTTAAGGTTTCTATTTTTTACAGTTCAATATCACTACCCTATTTAAAACGTACTATTTATTACTAAAAGTATTGTATTTTAATGTTATACATAATTAAATGTATATTTATTTGAATCAAGAACATGAAGCAGCATTCCTAACAGATCTTGTCTGGTCCCAGGAAGAGAAGACGTTCCTCAGTCGCTCCTCCTCTCGTCGGAGAAGATCAAGGCCTGAGTTTCTCCGTCAGTATGAGACACGCGTTCGTCTCTTTTCCAGGTGAGTTTCGCGGAAACATAAACTGTTTAAAAAACGCTTCAGGTTTGAGTCAGTTGTTACCTGTTTGATTCAGGCGGGATGATCGTCGCAGCGGATTATTCTCAGCTGGAGTTGAGAGTGTTGGCTCATCTGTCGAAGGACCAGCGCCTCCTGCAGGTGAGAAAAGAATCATCGTGTTTAAATAACCGAAGTCAAACTCTGTGAGCTCCAGGTCCTGAACGGAGGAGCCGACGTGTTCCGCTGCATCGCCGCCGAGTGGAAAGGCGTCGACCTGGAGAGCGTGAGCGACGACCTCCGTCAACAGGCCAAGCAGGTCCAGACGACGGCGAGAAGAACCTTCAACGCGGTCCTGCTCACCACCGGTGTCTCTGCAGATCTGCTACGGCATCATTTACGGGATGGGGGCCAAGTCTCTGGGGGAGCAGATGGGCGTGCAGGAGGACGACGCGGGCTGCTACATAGAGAGTTTCAAGGCCAGATATAAAGGTGAAGGTCGGGTGCTGAAGGTCATTCCACGAGTGAAGCTGATGTCCAATCTCTTCAGGCATCAACTACTTCCTCAGAGAGACGGTGAAGAAGTGCGTCAAGAACGGTTTTGTTCAGACGCTCATGGGTCGACGGAGATACCTGCCGGGGATCACCGACACGAACCCGCACGTCAAAGCTCACGTAAGTGTTGGGAAGCACGTCACCGACGGCAACGGTCAAATTTAAATGATCCCAGAATCATAGGGCGAGAGGCAGCCTGGACAGGACGCCAGTCTGTTGCAGGGCACACAAAGACAGACAACCATTCACACACACACTCATACCCTAAGGACAATTTCCTCAAGTTCTCAATCAACCTCTGTATGTTTTTGGACTGAGGGAGGAAACCGGAGTGCCCGGAGTAAACCCACGCAACACGGGGAGAACATACAAACTCCACACAGAAAGGTCGTCTCGACCTGGAATTGAACCAGCAACCTTCTTGCCTGTGCTAACCACTGCGCCACCTTGTGCCCCATTCTTAATTCATAGCCTTTTAAATTTAATATAAAATGAATTATTCCACCAAATTTGAATAGAATTTAAGAGGCTATGAATACAAAAAAATATGAATTTAGAAAACGTATTTTTGTTTTAATGGGATTAAAAAAATCAAACTCTTTTTAAAAAGTTTTTTGAAAAAAAATAATCCACTTTTCCATATAGAAAAGATTGAATACAATTATTTAGGAAATAAGTTGATGCTTTACCCAGTCCTGTCTCGGGGTCAAGGTGACCCGAAGTCCCAAAAAAAGGTGGTTGACCCTTGACCCTGAGATAATTACCAACAACATGTTAATAAAAGGGTTCAAACCGTCAACATTTGAAACGATACCTTCTCAACGCTCTGCTCACTCAGGCCGAGCGTCAGGCCGTCAACACGACGGTCCAGGGATCCGCCGCAGACATCGTCAAACTGGCCACCGTCAACATTCAGGAGAGGCTCCGGCGAGCGTACTCGTCGGCGCCACCTTCTCACGAGCATTCAAACACGGGTAACGCAAGCTCAACCAACCATCAAATTGTTTCTAACTTAACATTCGCAGCCAATCGCACACTTTTATTGACTCAAAATGATGGATGCAAGTGATTATTGTCCATCACTTCAGTCGATCCACAGGACAGGAGGCGGCTCGGAGGAGCTTACTTCGTCCTGCAGCTCCACGATGAACTCATCTACGAGACCCCGGAGGACGAGGTCATCCAGGTGAGAGTCGCCACAGTCTTGTAGAGCCGGTATCTTCATCCCTCTCTCTCTCTGCAGGTGGCTCAGATCGTGAAGCGAGAGATGGAGGCGGCAGTGAAGCTCTACGTGAAGCTGAAGGCCAAAGTGAAAATGGGGCCGAGCTGGGGGAACCTGCAGGATCTAGAACTATGACGTCACTGAATATTTAAATATTTAAACCATTTTAACACATGAACTGTAGTAAAAATAACAGATATAAAGATGAATTGATTGGTAAATGAATTGTATTTATATATTTATTAAAGCCATCGAATGAAATGTACTTGATGCTACTAAATAAATCCACTTCACAATTATTAAATGGAAACTAAAGTGTTGATTTAAGTGTGTCTTAAATAGATGTTGGACTCTATTGTATCATCAGCGTCTGTTTGTCAAATGCAAATATTTCAATGAAGAGTTTTGTACGATGTGCTGTGATTGGTCAAGCATCAAGGTTTGTCACTGCGTGTCTTCAATCGCAGAAGTCTCCACCGCCATGGGACTTGTTGTATAAACAAATCAAGGCACGACCTCAGCCGACCGGACTGGAGTCGATATGTCACCAGTTGGGTTTTGAAATTAGTTTCCCTTAAAAATGTAACAGTTTAAATGTGCATGTAAAGCCTTCATTATCAAACATAGAAACCATTTCAAGAATCTCCATAGATGGAAGCAGTTTATGAACGTTTTATTTTTGTGGTTACGATTCACCGAAGCATCATGTTTCAGCTGAAGACGAAAGGAAGCGGGAGTCAAAGTCAAACGCTGTGCTGCCACAACACACAACTGTCATTGAATCAACGTTTTGTTTCACTGTATGAATCTAAAGTTACGATTGTGTAAATGAATGTTTCTGGTGTTTAGAAATGACTTGTGTCTAATAAAAACATTTTGATTAAGTGAACCCGAGAGTGTCTAAACTCAACGTTTGGCAATATTTGGAGAAAGAACCAATGTAACTATTTGTCGCCACAAGTGTAGCTCATATGACAAAAGGGGGCGCTGTTCAGTCAACAGTTACATGTGGTTAAGGCATAAACACAGTCACGGCTGCGAGTTTCTCTTCAAACAAAGAAAGAAATGTACGAGAGTACATTCAAGTGCTACCGAAGCCGACATCACTCTCCTGCTGTGTGACGGTTCTCGTCAAAGTCCAGAGCGCTGTACAGGTTTACCATCCTGCTGGTCCACCGTGGAGCGTCACTGGGAAGAGGAGAGGTCGGCAGGGGTCCCCAGTCACTGTGTCTCCCCGTTACGACTGAAGTAATATCTGACGGGAGGACCGGCCAAGTCCTCGGCTCCGGCCCGGTCCGCCTTGTACGTCACCAACAGGTCCACGTAGTTGCAGTCGGGCGGCGACTTGATCAGCTTCTGCATCCTGCAGGCAGACGTGCGGGTCAACGACTGGTTTCTCTCTGCTGCCTCAGGAGCACTCACCTCTGATTCAGCCTCTTCGAATGACCCGGGATCCACGGCAAGTACACCATCTTCACGTTGTGGAGCACGTTCCCGGGTTCAATGCCGTACTTTTCCTGGCGACGACCAGGGAAACGAGACAGGAAGAATCAACAGAGTCAATCATCAGTGTGTGGTGAAGACGAGGAGCAGCAGGTGCAACATGTTATCAAGAGAAACACTTGTATCTCAAACACTGCAGGGAGCTCCATCCACACAAGAGTGAGGGACAAAGACGATCCGAGTTGAGAGCTCCGTCATCTGAGACGCAGTGTATAGGGTTCTGTTTTTTAAAAGAACATACAACTCTAAACAGGAGGATAAAGATTAACCAGAAGTCTGACAATGATGAGAAAATTCAAGATTCATCTTTCAGTGAGAAGTAATTCAAATATTTAGTTAAACAGAAGCATGAATAACGTGATCAAATTTGACTAAAGTTAATTTAGTTAATGGGTCAAGTTTCGTCGACTCTTTTATGAGACGAGAAGAAGATATTCCTGGATCAGAACCACTTTAATTCATCATCCTTTGACTTTCAAACCCAAATGTCACAAACCTTTCACTGGAGAGACCAGAGAGCTGCTCTGAACATCTTAAAGATCATTCATTCATTAATTTTCTACCACTTTATCCCTTACCAGGGTCGCGGGGAGACTGGAGTCTATCCCAGTATCATAGGGTGAGAGGCAGGGGACACCCTGGGCAGTATTATGGTAAAAATAAAATGTGATTTGAAAGCCAAAAAATAAATCGATCGATACATAGCGCTAAATATCCATAAATATGTGTGTAAAAAGAAAATTTCACGCTCAAAATTTGGATAAAATGTTTCATTTTTTAAGCAAAATATGAAGTTAAAAAAAGAGTGCAATGTTTTGAGTGACAGGCTGGCGTGTGTGAATGATTGATGTCCAAGTGTGAGGTTCTTACCTTCACTGCATTGATGAACTGTGACATAGTTAAGTCCTCGTGGCCAAAGATGGTCCAGCAGTCCCAGATGGAAAAGTAAATGTTGTCCCTTTAAGAAGAACAACGTCGCTCAGAGACACCAGGAGGGTTGACACAAGGACACATGATGTCAATATTGAATAAGGCCACAAGATGGTGCTCTTGCCCTCTTATTTTATGAAACCCTTATGGAAGAATATCCAGTGCCTCAGAATATTGAATTGTTTAATTAAAAAAAAAAATTTTAAGCATGGAATTGTTATTTTGATTAATTTAATTAAAATTTTTGTATAATTAGAGGTTTCGTTTGTTTTATTTAAATATTAAATCCATTTATTTCTATATTTGAAAAGTTAAAGAAAGCCTCTTTTATAATATTCAAAAAAACATTTTCTAAATTTAAAATTTTAATTCAGATCCTTTTGTTTAAAAATGTGTCTGGTGGCACGATTATAGCAACATTTTAAATTGAATTTAAAAGGTTCAAAATGATTGGACTTTTTGGACTTGAGTGTATTTTTTAAATACATTAGAATTTGTAGAAGTGTAGAATAGTGAAACTCTAGGTTTAAAAAAACAAACAATGCTTTTTATTTGGAAAATATTCAAATTCTTAAAGCAAATAATAAAAAGAAAAAACAACATCCACTTCCAATATATAACGTATTGAAATAAACTGTTCAAAAGAAATTAATATAAATTATTTATTTGAATTATTAAATGAATGCGTTTCACTTCTGTTAATAACATTTTTTTAATTCAATTATTAAATAAAAAAAAAATTCGACATTTCAATATAAAAATATCTTAATTATTTAGAAAAAAAATTAAAACATTTTTTTTAAGCTTCAACATTTGAACTGTAACCATTCAATTTAGTTTCAAACCTAGAGCGCCCCCTACTGAGCTTCGTAAAAGACGACACCATTTCATGAAACCTCACCTTAGACTAATAAAATGAATACAATGATCTGAACCTGATGAGCGTCCGTTTGACAGGAACCGGTTCCGTCAGCACCATGACGGGGATGGCCAAGTTGAAGAAGCAGTTCTTCATGGACTCAAACCCATAACCTGCGACGACCTTGATCATCTCCACAGCCACCTGGAGAAGAGTTCATCCACATGAGGTCCCGCCCCTATTGAGTCAATCTTGGCTCGACTCACCAGTCCAGCCACCGCCGCCGTGGACGTGGCGATGGCGGGGATGATTTTTCCAGCGATGCGTTTGGTCTTGAAGCGGTCGGCCGGCTCGATGCCGTACATCTTCGCTCTGAGCGCCGACGTCGCCGTGATGAAGTCTATGTGTCCGTTGCTGTCGTCGTCTTTTTCAAAGTGAAGCACACGCATGTGCAGCTTCTCTACATGCAGGAGCAGCAGGAGTCACAATATAAAGACTGTCGCGATAATAAAGGAAAAAACCATCTGAACGGAAGTTTATCCTTATATTGAAGGCTTGACTTTGACGTTGCAAATGTAAAATTTTGTTGTTAAAATGTTGCTTATGAGCATGGAATTATTGTTTTCGACTTATTTACACACATTTGTTGTTGATATTTAAATTGAAATACATTTAAAAATAGCCTTTTCAACTAAGTATGAAGATTGACATGACATTTTCACATTTTTAAAGTGTATTCAAATAAAATATTTTGGAAAATTCTCAATTGTTTTAATTCAAATAAAACAATTTAAACATAACATAGAACATATAACATAACATAACATTAACATAGAAAATATTTAATTCAATTATTCAATTCTTTAAAGTGACATTTTAATAAAAGGTTTCAACATTTCAAACGTTTCATTCCACCATTCAATATTCTGATGGCACTGATCTGCTTCCACACAGTAACAAAGTCAACATTACCTGGAGTCACTCCCTCTCCAGCCATGGCCTTCTCCAGCTCTGCCATGGCCTCACGATCATCCTCAGAACAGAGCATCTGCGACTGGTCGGGCTTCTTAGCAGCTTCATCGGTCACGATACTCTGCCAGGAAAACACACACATTGATGAACAAAAGACACACACTAAACACTAAGGGTTTCAAAATATTTCGTATATCACGGTACGCATCGCATCATCACATCAAAACACGGTCTAACTAAAAGCGCAGCCGTCCTTGTACCTTCTCTGATGGATGATATGCAGGAATCTCGATGTTGGCCAGGATCCCTGTGACCGCTTCCGCTGCCACGTCCTGAGGAGAGAGTTGTCAACGGTGAGACTTTGTGTTTCCAACAGAAACAGAAAGGTCACTCACGGCTTCTGAATACGCGACGCTGTAAATCTCAGCAAAGAGCCGAGCCATGCTGATGATGAAGGTCAGGTGACTGGAGGGAAAATAAAGTTACAATGGTTTAGGCATCGACATACATTTACAGATGTATTATTGCCTTATATGTAATAATTATTTGTAAAGCGCCTTTCTAGACCAGGGTCACAAAGCGCTTTAACAATCAAAAGCAATACACATTTAAAAATACATACTAATTTAAAAACTCTAAAAGGCCAAGACTAAAGACAAACACAGGAGTCTCAGAAAATCAAGAAAAAGCCTGAACAAATACAAGTGTCTTAAGATGTTTCTTGAAGGAGTCAGTAGATCCATCAAGCGCAAAGAGAGAGGAAGATCGTTCCAAAGCTTAAGCGCAACAGCCTGGAAGGATTTCTCTCCTCTGGTCCTGAACCGTGTTCAGGAACCATCAGTAGATTCTGATCCACAGACCTCAGAGCCCGAGCTGGGGTGTAAGGCTGGATCTAAAAGTAAGAACCAGAATTTTAAGAAACTGGAAGCCAGTGAAGAGTTTTAGGGATCGGAGAAATGTGAGTTCTTCTACTAGAGCAGGTCAGAATTCTTGCTGCAGAGTTTTGTATCAAATGCAGGCGAGACAGATCCTTCTTGTTAAGACACCAAAATAAACTGTTACAATAGTATAAACGAGAAGATACAAACCCATGGATTATAAACTCCAGATCGTGTTGTGACATTTTCCGAAGTTTAGAGATTTTTTGAAGGAATTTGAATTATTGCGATATCTAAGTGTATTGAAAAACATTTAAACCCCTTAGTGCTTAGTGTGTGTCTTTTGTTCATCAATTTGTGTGTTTTCCTGGTAGGTCCATTTTTTTGCAGTGTTATACTTATACTTTTACCTTTTCTAGTACATCAGTGACATGATTGGCTGAAAGTACGATTGAGTAGCTTGGTACTCTTGGCATTGTCTAGTAGCACTTTATACTCAATGTATATACAATATTCATTTTATATTGAATTTGAAAGTTATGAATTTATTGAATTTATAACATTTTATTTGTGTGTTAAAGATTTTTTTTTATATTTAAAAAGAAAAAAAACGTTTAAGTATAGAAATTCAAAAGTAAACACCATTACTCGTCAACAGATGAAATCTTACATTCTCCCGTCACAGCACTTTGAGAAGAAACACTTTATACTGAATGATTTAAAAACTTACATGGGGTCCGTCTCATCAAATTCAATAGGTGTCGGGGGTCTTTTCGGGGACTGCCAGAACAAACCTTGAACACAGGGGATAAAGAATTGAGTTTGCTGCCCACTTTGAGCAACAGTATTGCTGTGAGTGACTCACTTCCATCTTGTAACTCGGTGTCCAGAGGGAAGCAATGAAGCAGCTGAAGTGCCTTGAAGAAACAAATATATAAATACAGTTAGCGTTGGACCGACAACGAACATTGATGAAGCCCCAGAATCTTTACCTTCCTTACGAAATACTTTTCAAATTTCAGACGTGCAAAAGCAACACACTGCTCCCAGGATTTTGGCCACCTGCTCAGCAGCTTAATGACCAGGAGCGATCCCTCCACACTTATCCCCTTCTTCATTTTCTGTCAGTGACAAACATGCGTTACTGAAGACCAGAGTCGACGCCACAATGAGACTCACCTCCATGACGACCTCAGCTGTTCCCCACTTCTGCCAGAAGCAGTTGTACAAGGAGGTCTTGTGGGAGAACGCATTCTCAAACTAGATACATTAAAGCAGATTAAACGTCATTATAAGATCTTAACAATGGTTATTATTTGAGGGTCTCGCCTTGTCTCTGGCCCACTGGATGGTGTGTTCAATGACAGAGGGAAAAGACTTGAGCGTGCAGAATGGGAATTCCTCCTCTGGCGGGTCCCGCTGGTGAGGAAACAAAGAAGTAGAACTAAATTGATGCCTGAAGGGAAAAGTAAAGTCTTCTTCAGTTTTTATTTCACACTCACATGGCTGTTGTATGACTCGGTCAGATATGGCACAATTATTTCAGTGTGACCTTTAGTTCCCATAGTTCCAGAGTCCAAGAGTGGCTTCAGATTTGAAATGCAGCGGCTGCGCACGCACAAACAACGAAAGAAAAAAAACGATTTTATACATATTTTTTCCTTTGAGCATCAAGATTATTATTGTTTTGGGTTGTTAATACACATATTTGAATACTTTCATTTTTAATAGTATTCTTGCAAGGTATTGTGATTGTAAATGAATGGGACAATTATTATTTCCTGATTATATGCAGCTTCACACGTTTAGAAACCTGTGCCAATTCAATAATGCAGCTAATCTATACATTTTTAATCGTCTACAGGAGGTGTTCTAGAAAGATGTGCAAGATCGAGACAGACGAGTACAATAGGTGGCGGTAATGCATCAAAAATAAACCTCTGTTAAAAATCGAGAATAAAACAAATTAAAAACAATAGTTTGATTTGTGTGAAAGATGCTTTGGAGTCAGGTGCGATCGATAGTCCGGGAAATTAGGGTACTTTTTCAACTATCCAAATCATTTCTACTGACCTGTCAACATATCTGCGAGCTTCCACGTTGTCCAGCGCAGTCACCACGAGATTCACGCGCGAGTAAAAGACGTCGCTGTAGATGCTCTCCGTGTCAGGACAAACCTTGTGGAGATGAGCATCCAGCTTCAGCTCAGGGTTGATCTCCAGAGAAGCTTCTGCTGCAGTCGAGCTCTTTGGTTTCTGCAACCGATAATAGAATATCATTAGGATTTAACTGTTCGCTCCAAAAAAGTAGAACAGGTATGTTTATCTTCATCACACATTATACAATACATAATATTATATATATACTGTACATATATACATACCTGTATATGATGAGGTCGGAATAGAAACTGGCGATTCAGGTTGGACTTTTCAATGAGGTCTGGATCAGTGATGCAAATCTGAGCAGCCAAGAAGACGATACATTAAATGTTATAAACCAACAGATGCAAATTGATTTGACATTTTATTTTTGCAATTATTTTAATTCCCTTTCACCGGGATCTGTAATTAGCAGTGGTTATCGGCCCATTTTTTAGCAAAGAACTCAAAAACAGACACAGATTTAAATGAAACGTTACTAAAATATTGATGATTTGATACCCATGATAACATTTTGGTGATGTTCCGAATGAACATGTGGATCCAAAAATCCTTTGAGAAAATGTAATTCTGTTCAAGCTACATCTTTATTCTTCATTTACTGTGTGTTGTGTGAGGGAGTGGATGCTGCTTTTATTGATACTGATCAAATAAATGTTAGACAATAATGAGGAAAAAAACTCAATTTACGTGGAAATGAGCTGACAGAGAAATAGCAACAGAGAAGCACAACGTACCTCCCCTGAGTAATTAGTCAATCCAACTCCAAGTAGAGCAAAGTTTTTCAGCATCTCACAGCCTATAGCTCCACAGCCAACCTGTGAAAAAAAAAAACTAAATTATAATGAAGCAGCAAAAAAAAAAAAAAAAAAAGAAATAATGAAAGTCATTTACCATGAAGACCCTGAGCTTATGCAGTTCTGCACAGAGTGATTGCCCAATACAAGCTCTTAATCCATCATAGCGGTCTCCCCTTGGGGAGAACTCCTCGACAGGCAAGGACTGAAGTGGCTTCACTATTTCCAAAGCGTCAAGGTAGAACTAGAATCATTAAGATGAGAAACAACAGCGTTAAAAAAAGGACACACACTTGAATAATAAGCCTCAGAAGGGGGAAAAAAAAAAACTTTAACAAATATAGACAAAACTATAAATTAAGAAATGCACACAGAAAAATGTGATCAGGAATTAGACTTTATGACATTTTTACAACTGTTGAATATTAAAGTTTGTGACTGTGGACTGCTAAACGTGCGGACTTTGGTCAAACCTAATGCAAGCTTCACTTATATACATAACCTACCCACTGCTGCAGAGGAGCGAACTTCCCGGTAATGGCCTTCAAAACTTCCTGACTAGCCAGACCTCCTACAGCAGCCGTTAATGGAGGGAGAAAACCTCTGGCCGTTTTGGACAGGCAGCAAACCAGGTCTGGGTTCACATCAACCTACGATGGTGGAAGGAAGTTTTTCAACTTAAAAAACAATGACCGAAAAAAGTTGCCATGTAACATCTCATTTAAGACATTCAAGTTTCACTATTGTAGGAAACTGAAGAGCAGTGGTTCAGAGAATAGTTTACCGATTAAGGTTTAGTCCACAGAAGAGTTACTCACTTTATTTTGGAGGGTTTCGTTGACTTTATCGGCGAGCTTGAGCAAAACCTCTGCATCTTTGAAACATCTGTCAGAAAAGGATTTCCTCAGTAAAACACGGAACATTGGCCTCGCGGCTTTTTCTTACCCAGTGTGAGGAAGTCTTCCGTTCTGCTCTTGAAACAGATCCAAGGCCAACATAGCGGCATGGATCTGCAGAGGAGCCTGAGAAGGACAAAATTAACAAGTTAATTCTGCCTTCTGAAAATTGATTTAAGGAATCTGCTGGCCTTCATCACCTCAGGTTTACTTAAGTCTGGGGTCAGAACTTGAGGATGTGATAACTGCTTTTCCATCGTCTCCTGCAGGGTAAGAATCAACTTTTTTTTAATTTTAATAATTACAAACATTTATCAGGTTATCAGGAGCAACTTTGCCACCGTCAATCATGAACCCACCAGACAGAGGAAGATCTTTCTCTCATGAACAGTGGTCCTGCACGTTATTTATAGCTTGTATTGTTTTCTTTATTGAGAGACATTTCCCTCGAGTGCAAGTGAATTGAAAGACAATGCCTTTGAAAAACAGCGTTCATTTTTTTCAACTGGCTATTAGTTCTTCTTCAGAAACTATGCACAAATTGTTAAAATGTTCACAACTATCTCTGCCTTACAACAACAACTGAACAAAATAGTCTCGATGATTAGCGTCATATACGGTAGTAATTGGAAACATTTATTTGTAAACACAGGTAAGAAACATGGAAGCACTTCTTTCTGATGATGTAACAGTATAAATATTGCACATCAGCAATCAAACTTACAAAGGTATACGTCTGTGGGGTTTTCACCAAAGCAAAGAAGCCTCCGTGGGTATATGCTTGAAGTCTTGAAGTGTCTCCGATAGAAAAGCTAGAAGGGGAAAGAACTGACAGACGACAACAACGACACAAAGAATCATAAACATATTACAAAAAGGTACAAGAATTCAAATAACATGATATATATGCCATAAATCTGATTATGATTAGCCTCCTTCCCATTTTTCCTTTAATTATATTTTTTCCATTGAGTGACGGTGAGCTCTGCGTTGGATCCGCTGCAGTTCGCCTACAGGCCAAAGATGGGGGTGGACGACGCCGTCATCTACCTGCAGCACCGGGCACTGACTCATCTGGAAGCCGCCGGTAGCACTGTGAGAGTCATGTTTTTTGACTTCTCAAGTGCTTTCAACACCATCCAGCCGGCGCTGCTAAGGAAGAAGATGGAGGACGCAGGAGTTGGGACACAGCTGGCAGCATGGACGATGGACTACCTCACCAACAGGCCGCAGTATGTGAGGCTGCAGGACTGCAGGTCTGAGGTGACCATCTGCAGCACCGGGGTGCCTCAAGGGACAGTGCTGTCACCTTTCCTTTTTTCCCTCTACACGGCGGACTTTACCTATGACTCCAGCAGCTGTCACCTCCAGAAGTTTTCTGACGACTCGGCCATTGTGGGCTGCGTGTCTGGGGGGGGCGAGCTGGAGTACAGGTCAGTCATCAAGGACTTTGTTGACTGGTGTGAGAGCAACTACCTTTGCTTAAACACCGGTAAGACAAGGGAGATGGTGATTGACTTCAGGAAAAAGTCCCCACCACATCAACCGGTGAGCATCCAGGGCTCGGACATTGAGCTGGTGGACAGCTTCAAATACCTGGGTGTTCACCTCAACAATAAACTGAACTGGTCCACACACATCAACGCCGTGTACAAGAAGGGCCGAAGTCGCCTCCACCTCCTGGGGAGACTGAGGTCCTTCGGAGTGTGCAGACCACTTTTAAGGACCTTTTATGACTCCGTGGTAGCCTCTGCTATCCACTACGCTGTGGTCTGCTGGGGAGCAGGCAGCACGGACCGGGACAGGAAGAGACTGAACAGGCTGGTCACGAGGGCCGGCTCTGTCCTGGGCCGCTCGCTGGACTCGGTGGAGGAGGTGGGAGAGAGGAGGACACTCTCCAGACTCTCCTCCATCAGGGACAACGCTCTCCACCCACTGCACCTGACCGTGGAGGAGCTGGCCAGCTCCTTCAGTGGCAGGCTCAGGCACCCCCAGTGTAGGACGGAGCGTTATAGAAGGTCCTTCATCCCAACTGGTGTCAGGATATTTAACTCTCTACTTTAAATATCCTGATGCTAATCCGTAGCGTGTTTTTTCTTCTTGTGTGCTTTTTATTTTATTTTTTTTTCCGTTTTTTATTTCTATTTTATTTTGTTAATAGTGTCAATTTCTAATTTTGTAAATAATTTGTATATTTTTAAGATCGTTTTTATTTTATTTTGTATTATCTCTTGTACTATTTCTTTCTCCTTGCACTTTATTTTCTTCCAACTGCGCTGTTGTGAAAGTGTGTTTCCCCTCTGGGGATGAATAAAGCCTTTCTATTCTATTCTATTCTAACAGTTTCAGCTTCAACAACTTTAAAAACAAAATACCTGAAATTTGTTGAACAGTGTTGTTGAGTTCCACCATGCCGTTCACCTCTCTAAGGATCACGCTCTGACCAGTCTGTAAGCGATGAAGTTGACTGTCCAGGCAAGTTATAACACCAGGATTATCCTAGAATGACAAAAAAGTTGCTCAATAATTCAGCAATGCTAATGCTGTTGCTTTAGTTAAGATCCATTAAATATAGTACATCAACATCCAGGGCAGTTTCATTAAAATAAACAGATTACCTGAGTGATACTCCCGATGAAAATCTCTTTTGGTTCTTCTCCTGTGGAATCTGACACTTCAAACTCTTCTCCAAAATCACAGAACACTCGGACACAAATGCCAAAAGCATCACAGCCAATAAACTGAAAGAACAACAGTGAAAATCAGCAGAAAAACACAGCAAGTAAACAAATAACTGCCAAACGTGTCATGAACGTACTCTGATGGGTGGCTGCTGTCGGTGGCAGAATTCATTCACTCTCTTTTGGAGACTCAACATGGCCTCAGATAGAATAACACACTGGAAAGCAATGAGAAGAACATTGTGATGAATTCATTACTTCAGTCAGTGTTGCTGCTTCTGTAGACTTTCGGTGACGAAATATTTTACCTGATAGTTTTTAAGAAAGCTAAGATCTGTGTTATTATCCAGGGCTGAGGAACACATGTCGACATGGACATGAGGATTCAACTCAGCCACCCGTGGACACACCGCCGCAGCTCTGGAGAAACAGTTAACACATCATTTATCTGCCAGGATTTGTTCAAGAGGAATCAATTCACTCTGTTGCGATTTCTACCTCGTCTTCTTTCGCACCACATCCTGTTGAAAGATAAAGAAGTTGGATCCCAGATCCACGGTCTCACACTTCTTCAGGTCGTGCAGGGTGACAGCCTTCAAAAACAAATCAAAGCTTGCTTACAACTGTTCTGGATTGTCGCAACAACCAGGTTAAATAAGAGTGACACTTACCTTAACACCAGCCAAGACAATATTCTTTGCTGTGAAAATACAATTATACTTAAAAAAAAATGTAATTTGCAAAAACAGTGTCTATTTGACTACATCTTGGCATATTTCACTTACCTATTTCAATTCCAAGCCCTCCCAATCCACTGAGAAACACAGAGGACTGGGCCATCTGGTGCATGGCATGGTCACCCAACACATAACGCTGGCGACTGAGCAGAGCAATAAAGGAGAGGGTAAGTAAAGAAATTCTATTCCATTCAAGTCTAAATATTAGTAAGTAAGTAAGTAAGTCATTTTTATTTGTATAGCGCTTTTCCAGACAGGGTCACAAAGCGCTTAAACAATCAAAACAATATTCAATAAAGTATATATTTTAAAGATCAAGATAAAACTGATAACACAACAGGAGTTCCAGAAAATTAAGGAAAAGCCTGAACAACTAGAAACGTCTTAAGATGTTTCTTAAAGGAGTCAGTAGACTCCATCAAGCGCAAAGAGAGAGGAAGATCGTTCCAAAGCTTAGACAATTTAATCATAAAACATGAGATTAGAAAGATTAGATTAGATAAAATATACTTTATTGATCCTCTGGAGGTCTCCTGCAGTAATCTAAAGATATCAAGAGGGTAAGAGGGAGGCAGACCTGACCCCAGAATAACACCTTAAACTGGAATCTGAACAATGTAATGTACCCCCAATTTATAACGGGATCTCTGTTTAGTTTGTACGGGGACTCAGAGAATATTTATCTTGATTGTTAATAAAAAAATCAAATGTCAGATGTATTCAAAAAGATAATAGAGGACAGGGTGAGGAAGCCCTAAAGGAAAAGATGCATTTAAAAATATTTGAACAGGTTATGCTTCCCAAGTCTTCCTTTGAGGTTTTATGTTGAGCTAGTCAATTGTACCTGTCGCTGCAGGGCTGGTGTAATTGGAATTTTAGGAAAGTTCAGAAAATGTTTAAACATAGAGGACACATATTAAAAGATAATAACAAAAAAGTTATAAATAAAATCATAAAGAAAACTAAAACAACACACATTAGAAGAATACAAGTTCAATGCCTTACAGAAGAAGGGCACCAGAATATATAAATACATATTATTTGGATCCTAATTTTTCACACAAGATAAACATAAATCACAGCTCAGCTAAACTGACAAATATTTAAATCAGTTTGGACATAACTTCTTCTGAGATCTAAACTAAACTTCTCTCCTCAGGACATCGGCGTTGTGTAGATCAACACTGAGGTTAGAGAACAACATTAAAGACACAGCAAACCTAAGCATTACACATAGCGGTAGAAAACAGGTAAGAGGGCTGACTTCTCGGAAGAGCAAGAATAACACTGGCAAAGATCAGTTCTTTTAACAAAATTCCAACCTAGTCTTTTCTGATCAAGAAGGAGACAGTGTCACTATAATATCAGTTAAAACGGTTATCCAACTGATCTATGATCATTTCAATGTAAATGTCAATACCTGTAAAGAGAATCATCAATCTCCATCGAATCTGCAGCCATGCTGACAGGGGAAGAGGGAGTTAACGCTTTCAACGGACCTGCGAAATATAGACACGACAGAAGTTAATAAATCAGTACTTTATTCAAGTTAACTCAACTTTTCAGGACACAAATAAGAACGTAGCGTTCAGGCTAATACCAGCCCGTTAGCATAACGTGCTGTCAGCAAGTCAGGGTGAAGTACTAAAATCGAACAAATGTTTTTGATGTTCGATAGTTAATCGACGGTTGGCACAGAGAATAGTTTCTGTAAACACGAAAGCAAGTGCGCTTCCATGACATAACAACATTAGCATGTGATGCTAACTGCTGCTGCCGGTGATGCATATACCGGTCACGTAATAACAAAATGTCACAACAAACATAACGCAATGAGGAGATGACATTGATGCAAATAGGTCTAAAACATACAATTTAATGTATTATCTTAACGCAAATGTTTATACGTATCAACCTGTCAGTGAGGGCGAGGAGATGTAGGGAATGAATGGTGGAGTATTTCCGGATTACCACGGTCACGTGTTGGTACGTCATCGCGTTTGTGACGTTGTCAGGAAACAAGATGGAAAACACCTTTAACAATTAAAATCTATTGATGTTTGTACGGTTTTAACTAATACAATTGATTAATTTAAACTTGATGTCCAGGAACCTACGGACCAGAAAGAACGTTCAAGAAACCAAAATAGTTGTGTCTTTGTAAAGTCCGGGTAAGTAGAAAATACAATTTGTAATCGAACATTTTGGGGGGAATTACTTCGCCCAGGTTTTATATCTGTTTGAATTGTAATCTTCTCTAATCGTTTGTAATTATTGATAAAACTATGACTTCGAAATTCATGCAACTCTACAATGTACCCGTTACCGGAAATGACGTCAGCGGCCGGAGCGCTGAGCAAATGCAGTTGTTCCTTATATATACAGGTCCTTCTAAAAAAAATTAGCATATTGTGATAAAGTTGATTATTTTCCATAATGTAATGATAATAATTGAACTTTCATATATTTTAGATTCATTGCACACCAACTGAAATATTTCAGGTCTTTTGTTGTTTTAATACTGATGATTTTGGCATACAGCTCAAGAAAACCCCAAATTCCTATCTCAAAAAATTAGCATATCATGAAAAGGTATTCTAAACGAGCTCTTAACCTAATCATCTGAATCAACTAATTAACTCTAAACACCTGCAAAAGATTCCTGAGGCTTTTAAAAACTCCCAGCCTGGTTCATTACTCAAAACTGCAATCATGGGTAAGACTGCCGACCTGATGCTGTCCAGAAGGCCATCGTTGACACTCTCAAGCAAGAGGGTAAGACACAGAAAGACATTTCTGAGCGAATAGGCTGTTCCCAGAGTGCTGTATCAAGGCACCTCAGTGGGAAGTCTGTGGGAAGGAAAAAGTGTGGCAGAAAACGCTGCACAACTAGAAGAGGTGACCGGACCCTGAGGAGGATTGTGGAGAAGGGCCGATTCCAGACCTTGGGGGACCTGCGGAAGCAGTGGACTGAGTCTGGAGTAGAAACATCCAGAGCCACTGTGCACAGGCGTGTGCAGGAAATGGGCTACAGGTGCCGCATTCCCCAGGTCAAGCCACTTTTGAACCAGAAACAGCGGCAGAAGCGCCTGACCTGGGCTACAGAGAAGCAGCACTGGACTGTTGCTCAGTGGTCCAAAGTACTTTTTTCGGATGAAAGCTAATTTTGCATGTCATTCGGAAATCAAGGTGCCAGAGTCTGGAGGAAGACTGGGGAGAAGGAAATGCCAAAATGCCTGAAGTCCAGTGTCAAGTACCCACAGTCAGTGATGGTCTGGGGTGCCATGTCAGCTGTGTTTTATCAAAGGCAGGGTCAATGCAGCTAGCTATCAGGAGATTTTGGAGCACTTCATGCTTCCATCTGCTGAAAAGCTTTATGGAGATGAAGATTTCATTTTTCAACAAGACCTGGCACCTGCTCACAGTGCCAAAACCACTAGTAAATGGTTTACTGACCATGGTATTACTGTGCTCAATTGGCCTGCCAACTCTCCTGACCTGAACCCTATAGAGAATCTGTGGGATATTGTGAAGAGGAAGTTGAGAGACACCAGACCCAACACTGTGGATGAGCTTAAGGCCGCTATCGAAGCATCCTGGGCCTCCATAACACCTCAGCAGTGCCACAGGCCGATTGCCTCCATGCCACGCCGCATTGAAGCAGTCATTTCTGCGAAAGGATTCCCGACCAAGTATTGAGTGCATAACTGAACAAAATTATTTGAAGTTTAACCTTTTTTGTATTAAAAACACTTTTCTTTTATTGGTCGGATGAAATATGCTAATTTTTTGAGATAGGGCTTTTTGGTTTTTCTTTACTTTTTTGCCAAAATCATCAATATTAAAACAACAAAAGACCTGAAATATTTCAGTTGGTGTGCAATGAATCTAAAATATATGAAAGTTCAATTATTATCATATAATCAACTTTATCACAATATGCTATTTTTTTGAGAAGGACCTGTATATATATACAGTATATTGTATTGTATAGGGTTATTATGATTATTGATATTGTATTGGAGAACTTAAAATAATTTGGGATAAAATGCCTCGTAGCCGTGTTGACACAGATCGTTCAAACAAAGATAATAATAATAATATTTTAAAAGTAAAATATTCACTAAGATAAATGTTTTCAAAAGAATCTGTAAGACTGTGTAATAATGTATGAATTGTTAATAAAGATCATTCAAACCTTCAAAAGAGAAAGCAAGCAGCAGTGGATACAATAACCAGTCAAGGACGCGGATAGTTTAAATGTCGTCCAGGAACAAAGAGAGCCTGTTATTTATTCTGTCACTGGATAAAAGTACGATATGAACATCGGATGAGACTTTACAAAACATTTACGACGCATGAAAGCTGTTGACAATTCCGTTCCTCTGCATGACTTTCATGACACTACAAGGTTTTACTGAAGCTTTTATACACATATATGGATATCTTAGCGGAGGCGATGTTTCTTATTTGAATTAATTGAATTGCATTGCGTCTTAATATTGTACAGTATTTTATCGAATGCATAAAACGAACTTAATGTCAGGAGTGCACTTGTCTTTAAATTCTCAATTTAAACATGTTCTCACTGAAAATATCATGTTGTATTAAAACCGATTTGAAGAAATTTTGCACAAATTATTATTTCACAAAATTTTCACTGACATAGTGCTGAAGTTGAAGTCACACATAACCCCCGGATCATCTGATATAATCCAGGTTCTATGAATGATGAGAAGCCCCCTAACCGATCTTCGGGATTGGTTAAACCTTGAAAGTGGCGGCTGGTTAAAAAATATTCTAGTTAGGCTCTTTGTGCCAGTTCATTTATCTATGCCAGCACTTACCTGTATACCAATTAAAGAAACAGTATAAACTAGTACCATATTTTCCGCACTATTAGGCACACCGGATTATAAGGCGCATAGAATAAAAGATACAGTCAAACGTTTGACTGTGGTTTCGTTTTGCATCCACCAGATATAGCTGTGCTAAAGGGAATGTCAACAAAACAGTCAGATAAAGTCAAACTTTATTAAGCGTTCTGACAACTCCCATGGTAACAATATTCAAATGATGTTTAAAAGGCTTAAAGCAGCAGCGCGTGAGACTGGTGTTGTGAGCAGACAAATGTTGAGCGTGCAGCAGAGTGATTTTGAGTGTACAACAACTAAGACACACTCGCTCAAAAAGCGGTGGCAGTAATCTTACTCCATAGACGTCCGCTTTGATGTGACGTAACAGATCAGTAAAGCATAAGAGCATCAAGAACATACAAGCTGGCGAAAAGATCTCTCAACCGAATAGGGACCAGATTTAAGCTCTATCCAAATCGGACAGCCCCGCAGGACAGTCTATATATATATACTGCCACATTTAGAGTACAAGGCAGTTCACAGCCACACTCAGAAGGGCTTGGGGTCTATCGACAGGACTGGAACATTGGACGGTGACAGCCGTGGAGAGAGGTAAAGCAGGACACAGAACACTGACACTGACACTCCAAATGCAACTGTAAAAGTCAGTCAGAGGAAGGGCTGGATGTGCCCCAACTACACTAACTGTTGAACCGGGGGTCGCATCTTGATAATGATAAAGGGCCTTAAGCCTTGGTCTTCTTAAGCCAAGAAGTACTGAAATGAAAAAGTCTCCTTCCATCTCTGCAGCGGAGATTGTGTCCAATCTCTGGGGTGGTTCGCGTGTGCACCCTCATCTTCCCGGAGTCCCCCTAAGCTTCAGGGACTTCTCTGTTTCCTTGAGTCACTGGAGCTGGCGAGGGATGGGGTGACATGGAGGGTTTGTCCGGGTTGGCATCACTCGCCCCCCAAAAAAAGCACATTCTCTGGCTCTGCTGGAGGTTTCGATCTGTTATATTTCACGTCTCCAAATGTCCCACTATTTCTGGTGGAAAGAAAGTAAGTAAGTAAATTATATTTGTAGAGCGCTTTTCCAGACCAGAGTCACTCCCGTGTGCGAGGAACCATCAGTAGATTCTGATCCACAGACCTCGGAGCCCGAGCTGGGGTGTAAGGCTGGATCAGATCATGAACAGATCTGAAAGTAAGAACCAGAATTTTAAAGTTTATCCTGAAAGAAACTGGCAGCCAGTGAAGAGATTTAAGGATGAAATGTGAGTTCTTCTACTAGAGCAGGTCAGTATTTTCGCATCTATTACATGTCTCACAAGTCCTATCAGCAGGAGCGGTGTCGTGAACGACGGCCATTTTTTCCTGTCAGAATTTACCTGTGGCAGAGAAAAACACCATTACTATTTACTAAATTCGAATATTACGTATATTTTTATAAAGCTAAAGTATTCCCAACACTACAGTCGATCATTTTATGAGATAAGTTATTAGAAGATTGCTCCTTGTTTACTTTATTTACTCTCTTTCTATATTTATTATGTTTAGCTTTTTATTTAAAAACTCATTTTTCAAAAAAAACAAAACAACTCTTACAATGAGATAAAGGAATAGTGAATTTGCTCGTATCAATTTCTGAATCAAGCGAGCGATTAGTGAACCAGTCTCAACCAGAAAGTTTGAGTGAGGTTATTGAAATCAGTGTTTTCTTCTGTTTGAACAAGCAAAGTTCAACTGCCAAGTGAAACATTGACATCCCTGACCACACTGATAAAGTGACCACAGTCTTTTCAAAATACACTAGTGAGATTACCACACATCTAAACGTGTTATTAAAGAAATTTGAGTACAGCTGGTGGATCCTCTCATAGTTGTGTGAGTGAAATGTTAAATTGTCAGTTGTTGTTTTTTTCAGATAGTCAAGAGCAACAGTCTGCCTCCCTCTGACCCCATTGGTCTCGGTCCATCAAGACCCTCCCTCTGAACTCCAGTCATTTCTGTCAACACAGTCTGAGCTTCAAACCACCAGCAACATTTTGCTCTCTCTGAGCCAGGAAACTTATCTTTCTGTGGGAAAATGTTTCGTGGACGTGTGACTCTGCGGCAGCTCTCGAAGCTGATCCAGACGCCTCTCAGTTCCGTGGGTCCGTCCAACCTGGTACAGCGGGAGATGTCCAGCCTTCCCCGGGTCTATGTTACCCGACAGATTCCACCTGACGGCCTGAAGACGCTCCGGGAATCTGGACAGTGAGAGTTTGTTTCTCTACTTTATTTGCAAACATTGGGCAATTTTTTATATTTCTGTTGAACTTTGTTAAATTATCTCGTTTCTGCAACATGCTGTAAATATTGTACTTCTTAAAAGTATCTCTAGCATCAATTGTTTGTTAAGAAAATTGTACATTGATGGTTACCAGTTTTGCCAGTTCAATTCAAAGTCTATTTTCTCAGAGTGCAGTTTGATCTCTGGGACTCTGATGACGTCCCAGTGCCCAGAAAGGAGCTCCTTGAGAGGGTTAAAGGAGTCGACGCTTTGCTCTGCGTGCTCACAGAGAAGATCGACGCTGAACTGTTGGATGCCGCAGGTTTTTCTCGTGCTCGAATGTTAATATTTTTCTTGTTGTTGTAATCCTTTAACCGTTTGCATCTCCAATTACAGGTCCGAACCTGAAGGTGCTCAGTACAATGTCCGTCGGGTTTGACCATCTGAGTTTGGCAGAGCTGAAGAAACGGTGACTTGATCCTTTTTATGGTTACGACTGAGTTCAGCTCATGCAGACAAAAAATATATACTTTGATAACAAAAAAGATTATTGTAAATGAATTGACAAAATGAGATGAAAAATGAAGACAATACTTGGCTGAAACTACACAAAAGAATGAGGAACAAAGCAAAATCTGAATCTATTTAATTGATTGTAAATGTTTGCTGTGCCTCCTCAGGGGGATACGTGTGGGGTACACCCCTGAAGTGCTGACCGATGCAGTGGCTGAACTCACTGTTGCACTCCTGCTCACCACCTCCAGGAGACTCATCGAGGCCACACATGAAGCCAAGACGTAAGTGTGTGTGTCGTCCGGTTCCGAGCTCAGAGGATACATGTCATGTGTTGACCTGCTGCAGTGGAGGTTGGGGCACGTGGAGGACTCTGTGGCTGTGTGGTTATGAACTCGCCAACAGCACCGTCGGCATCTTCGGTCTCGGGAGGATCGGTGAGTTGATGTTTTGAGTTCTTGTGTCGGGTGATTCCTGCTGTGTGTTACCGTGTTGTTTGCTCCCAGGTGTGGCCATCGCTGAACGTCTGGCTCCCTTCAAAGTCAAGAAGTTCATCTACACAGATGTAGAACCCAGACCAGAACTCGCCAAATCCATCAACGCAGAGTTTGGTAAGAACCCCAGACAGATCTGAGGTGTGCAGCAGCCATATGACACACAACATACAACATTCATAATGACATGTTAATAAACCAAACTTCAGTCGCAATTTAATTCTTATTAAAATAACTATGGAAATATAAAGTTACTTTATTTGAAAATAGTTTTTCAATTTTCTAAAGATTTAATTCGACAAACAAAGAATACTCCTGCGCAGAATTTTCCTGAAACGAAAAAATTAAGTCAAAATATATTTAGGGTTAGAACTAGTAAACATAACCAAAAAATAATTAATTAAAAAAAATCTAACCTTAATCCTTTACAGAAAACATTTCAATTAATTTATGCAATGAATAAACAAATGTAATAGAATATAACATTTGTTCAAAGTGGCCACAGCAAACTACAGATCCGTGCAAATTTATCTTGTATTAATTTCAATTATTTATTATTAGTCTCTGAATGTGACGTTTTTGGATTTAGAACTGTTGACATCAGCTTTTGTCACTTTTGTGAGTATTTATTAAAAGATTTAGGTGAACATAAGAAGTATATTTGGAAAAAACAACAACTTTAAAATCGGATTTAAAAAATGCTATTTCCATATGTAAAATAATATTTCTGAGTATTTTGCTTAATTCAATTTATACTTTTCGCTCCTTTATTTTTGCTTCAAGTAGATTGAGGTTTGTGTTGATATGGTGACCTATATAGATGCCAGTGTTTAAGATAAGATAAGGAAGTTATATAGATACTTCCATAAACTGAAATTTGGAATAAAGACATGGTCAGTGTTCAGTGCTGTTTATCCTCCATCATAGTGTCGGTGGACGAGCTCGCCAGGCGCTCCGACTTCCTGGCCATGTGCTCTGCTTTGACACCAGAGACGGAGAAGATCTGCAACAAGGAGCTCTTCTCAAAGATGAAGAAGACCTCCATCTTCATCAACACGAGCAGGTGGGGGTAACATCAAACATGGTTTTTATTCAATTGTGCCTTTGAACGGACCAAAAGGAACCGTCAAACAACAACCTCCGCCCTATTCTCTCTCCCTCCAGAGGTGGTGTGGTGGACCAGGAAGACCTGTATGAAGCTCTCTCCACCGGTCAAATAGCAGCGGCAGGACTAGACGTGACAGTCCCTGAACCACTTCCCACCAGCCATCCTCTCTTCACCCTCAACAACTGTGGTGAGTTCTCCAAACTCAACTTGTATAGAAGCAACCGGTCCCAAAGATCCACTGAAATATTTGACACCTTCATTTACATTTCTTTTTGTGTTCAACACACATGATTTTACGCAGCTCATGCAGCTGATGGTTGTGTTTGAATAACAGATGATCTGATAGCACTGAGTAAAGATTGCAGCTCATTTGTCGGATGGAAAGGTTAAGTAAAGGGATCTAGACAGAAGGACGACCATTATTGTCTTAACGAAATAACTTAAAGGTCAACTAATGTGTTGATTTAAGTGTCTCTTAAGTTGATCTTTGTCCTTCATTGTATCATCAGTATGTGTCTGTTTGTAAAAAAAACATATTTTCATGGAAATATTTACATTAGAAAATGTGCTTAAGCCCCGCCCACTGAAAACATTTTGGAGATCTTGTTAACCATAACCACACCCACTCTGCTGCGATCGGTCACGGACGACTCCACCTCCAAGGGACTCGTTGTATAAACAAACAGGGGGAGTGAATACAGCTGGCTGGAGAAGGAGTGAAGCCATTATTATTACGCCTAATTGGCTCCGCTCTCGTAACCACTCGTTCGCCGAGATTTCAGACAGGGGAGAAATTTTTAAATGGATAAGTTGAAAACATGGTCATGATGAGGGACTGACAGCGTCTTGGAGAGGAAGACTTTAACATTTGAAACATGCAAGTCAGGAGAGTCAGGAGTTTCACATTAGTTGCCCTTTGAAAACAGATTGACAGAACAGAAGGAGCAGAGAAGAATTGTTCTAATTTTCGCTGCCCTTATAAATACTTTTCTATTTAAGTAAAATTATTACTTGCATACTTGAGTTTATGGTTCTAATTTTTAATCCCTCTGAGTTTTTGTTAGCCCATCAATGAACTAAAGGTTAATGATGTTGTACAAGAGCTTGAATTATTAACTCTTCGTCTGCCTCCAACAGTGATCCTGCCTCACATCGCTAGCGCCTCCTACACGACGCGCAACGCCATGTCGACCCTGGCGGCCAACAACCTGCTTCTTGGACTGCGAGGGCAGCCGATGATCAAGGAACTGAAGCTCTGAAGGAACATGAACCACTGAACTTGTAACGTTGAAATCAAAAAAAAACCTGCAAGAGATGAGCTTTGTGGTTTTATTCAGGCTAAACAAGAACTGAACGTGCTTTACAATCGCAGCAGCCACCAACACTTTGATATTTGTAGACACACTGTTAGTTTTGAAACATTGAAACAACACAACATATTCCACTTAGGCATCAACAAAAACCCAGCTTTGCAAGCTAAAGGGCATAAGGCATTGAATAGTCTGACTTTAAATAGGTTTCAACATTTTGGCATCATACATGACCCTCGTCGATGACGGCGCGGCGGAAGAAGGCAAGTGTGTCTTTGTACTGCAAGATCAAGTTAAACAACTACCTCTCAATTTGGTAAGTAAGTGTATACAGTATTCATCGTTCAGTGCGGTGACACCTCGACAGTGTTAGTGACACAAAACAAGCCAGCATTGCAAAAAAAAAAAAAAAACATGTTTTAAAGCAGTTCTAACAGTTTGCTTGACACACAGCAGTCGACAACATCGGTTAAAGATTTTCTCTAACACTGAAGCGTTTATTTACAAAACAGTATTCTTCACTGATCCGCTGTCACGGGAGCGGTTTACCATTTCTACATCACAGTTGGTGTATTCACAAAACAGAATTAAAATATGCATTTTTAGGCACACCATGAAGACATTTTCTACTGATCTACTTCTGTTTAAAACAATGTGCGATGATCATTTTCATGAAGACATGGAAAGCAACCGTCATGAATCTTCTCAGGCTTTAAGATGTTAAAAAAAAATTCTATTTGAAAATAATTTGCATTATGTTGTTAATGTTAAGTAGTTTGACAAGAAAGTTGGAGTGGACAACCCTGACTCTTCACCGTATCGTCCTGACCTTCCATCATCCATCTATGGAAATATTACAACAGACGTCAATATATTGCAATATCTTCAGAAATGCTTTTGCTGGTCGCTTGTGAAAGTAACATTCTACTGGATTGTTCCAGACTACATTTATATTACAAGACTAACTAAAAAAACAAAACATACATGTAACACTTTGTACTGCAGCTGATCTGCACTTGAGATATTTTCAGACGTAGAAACGAATGTGTGTACGAGCCGATCAGGAACTGCTGTGACCTTTGGAGCAACAAACGCACACCATATCATAGAGGATGTAATCTCTTTGAACTTGACTTGCTTAACACAAGTGTACTTTGTATCGGCAATTCGAATGATTCAGATATATTTAAAACTAGCTGAAGTTCCTCGCGTATTTTTTACAAGATACAAGACCTCGGAAAAGCAGAGGCTTCTAAGGACTAGAATAATTTAAAAGGCCGTAATTTGCTTAATATTTGTGCTACAGAGCTCCTATTTAGTTTATAACCTTCCTTGACGTGGCACTTATAATAAGGTAGTTAGTGCACAGACATTTTGGCCTTTGTGGACGAATAGGGCCTAAGATAGGTTACCTGCGAAGAGGTAACCAAGCTGACTTTGGTGCCCTGATGGATACAGATGAAGGTTTCGTCATCACAGAGAGATGGTGGATCGGTACAACAGACCAGCCGAGAACCATCTCTGCACACCATAGCTAGAGCCGCTTTTGATTGACATCAACAATCAATCTTATCGATGGCAACTAAAAGTTTTTTTTAAATAAACACAACAGGTCTTTATCGCGACGGATAAATGAGGTCGGGAAGGTCCTACAGGAGCGAGTTGGGCATGTTGGTGTTCTGCCAGCGCAGACACGTGGTCTTGGAGTGTTTGTACAAGTGAGAAGACTGGCTGAAACGCTTCCCGCACTTCAGACACGCGTACGGTTTCTCTCCGGTGTGGACCCGGATGTGTTTCTTACAGTCCGTCAACGTCAGGAAGGTTTTACAGCAGATTTTACAAGCGTACTTCCGAGCGCCTTCCACCACCAGGACGTTGTGCTCGGACAGAGCCTTTTTGCACTTGGAGAGGACGTCGGCTGAAGCCCTGGTCAGCTGAGGGGGCAGAGAGGTGGGCCTGCCAGTGTTCATGTCGTACCCGCCGCTCTCGTTGAGTAACAAAGGACTTGTGATGCTGGCGGAGGAAGACGCGGCATCTTGGTGCACGCTCGCCTCTTCGCCTCCGATTCCACCAGACATTTTTGGAGCGATGCGCCTGAAACAGGGATAACCGAGAGCAGCAGGGTTTCCCTCTCCAGCGCCTCTGGGTGGACGTCCAAGAGAGTGCAGGCCTAGACTAGAGCGCTGGAAGTCCAAACTGAATTGATCCACACCACCGTGAACCGTGTTGCCGCTCACTCGGTTTCCTCTGGGCCCCGCTAATGCGTCGTGCAGCGGGGGGATGAAGAGAGAGTCGGCCTGCAGGTTTTCACCGAAACCGCTGTGCGAGTGTGCCTGCATCAGAGAGGAAGAAGCAGAACTCGGAGACACAGAGGTATCTTGCCTCAGCAGGAAATGATGAGTGTCGCCAGTCGTTGTGTTGGGAAGCTCGTCCTCGCCCGTGATCATACCTTTGCCGCCGTTTCCAAAGTCTTTGGAGCCAAGGAAATTAGAAATGCTGAAGCCGGGTTTGGGGGCGAGACCGCCGCTGCAGCCGAACGCTCCAGAGCCCACTCCCATGTTGCTCTTGAGAAGCATCTGGGAACTGGGTCGCGGTTCAGAGTTGAAACTGAGGTCACTGCTTTCTGGACTCAGCTCGACCTTCTCCTCCTCCTCGTGACCTCCAGGCTCTGCCCGGTCGCTGCCTTCAGCTTGTGATGTCACATCGCTAGTTTCATCTGTTGGCTCGGGAGAGCTCAGAGGTTCACATTTCACGACAACCTGGGAAAAAAGTCAGAAGAAAAGACGTCTTTATTTGGATTTATTGTCACCCATTAATGAATACAAACTAAAAAGGTTTTAACCCGATGATTGCGTCTCAAAATCGCTCTCAGGAACCATTCAATGCAACTATAGACTTTCAAAATAAAAAATGTCTTCTAGCTAATGAGTCAAAATAAAATATACAAATTGTATTCTGAATGACCACTTTCAAGATCTTTCACTTTCTGTGGAGCCGTTCTTACCATCAACCACAATCTCATTGTTTGAAAAGGCTCATCATTAAATTCATGTTCTTGCTTGTTAACATTACACAATAACACAACTCTGTAACATTTTTTTATTAGTGTAAATATTACAGCAGTTTTTGGAACTGATAATCCAAAAAAGGTTTGTAAGTCGATAAATAATTGTTCCCATTACTGTTGTGAATAATTATTAGTGATATTTGAGCAGTTGTATTACTTCTACTCGATTATTACAATCATTATTTATATTATTACCAAGTATTTCAGGATGTTTTAATCAAACAGGTCCCTCCATTATGTAACCCTCAGTCTTGAAAAGGTTGGCGACCTCTGGGTCCATGAAATAAAACGGTTATTACGCTTTGACTTGGACCTGTAAACACACAGCAAAAACATATCCAACACACCTTCTGCTCCTCCGTCTCCTCCAACTCTGATCCTGATTTGATCTTCAGTCCCGTCCTGCTGTGTTCGTCCCCATCGTCCATGTCCTCCTCCTTCCCCACTCCTCCATCCAGCATCCCGAAGTCCTCCCTTTCACAGCGACCACTGTCGGACTGGCTGGGCATCTGCGGATCATCCTGAGACATGCCCACCAGGTCAGAAATCCCAGCATCGATTTTGCAGTCGTCGCTCATTTTCTGAGAGTCCGGGGACAGAAGCACTGCCTCCTTCTGCTCCCTGTGGACTCCGTCCGCCAACAGCCCCAAGTTAGGGCCCGAGAGGCGTGGCCTCTGCCGAGGTCTGTCCTCGGCCAACCCCAAGTTGGGTTTGCGTTTGTGGAAGCGTCGAATGGGAAAGGAGGCCCTCTGTTCCACTCGACTGCCGACGGCCTCTTCCTCCATGCCGCCTAAAGCGGAGCTCACCAGGCTCAGTCCCAGCTGCTGGAGCAAAAACGAACGCTGCAACTTCGTCGTGGCGGCGTTCGATGCCAAATTCGCATTGGCTGCCAGGGAATTGTTCACGGCCAGCTCCGCCTGTTGATGCCGGTGCCTTTGCTGCTCCTGCTGATGGTGGGGGGCTCTTTCGCAGGACGGGGACCTGGGTAAGGTCCGCGTGGTCAGGTAGTGTTTGCAAGCTTTGACAACGTTGTTGAGATGAAGATGTGAAGCCGCGAGAAGAACGTCCATCACATTGCTCTCTCCCAGCATCAGAGTTGAGGTATACATCATGTCCACCAGAGCAGCAAAAGCCTCTGCCGTCACCACCTGAGAAACATAAGGAATGTGTTAGACTTGGATTCATTTAAACCAAGCCCCTGTCTTTGGTAAAAACTCAGAAGACAGCTCACACAATTCAACACATTTTGAATTAGAGCGACAGACTATATTAAGACTGCTGTCAAATAGCGCAGTCGATTTTTTAGTAGACTTCCTCGAGTAATCACTAATAAACTAAATCATTAAATTAAATTTAATGTTTCACGTTAATACAATCTGATGAACACAACTTGTGAAGTGTACTTTTAATAATAATCACTCATCGCTATTTATACTTCATTAATGGATAACTGATGTGTTGATCTTAAATATCTTGGACCTCTAGTGTATCATCAGTTTGTGTCCGTTTGTGCAAAAATCTATTTTCACTGAAATATTTACATTTGAAAATGTTCTTAAGCCTCGCCCCCTGACAACACTTGTCTTTCTGGAAATTAAATCTTGTTTACCCGAACCACACGCACTCTGCAGCGTTCGGTCAAACATTCCACTTACAAATTGGGGCGTGTTTACAGACACCCGGAGGACGAGTGAAGCCATTATTACAACATTGATTTCGCTCTCGTAACCTTTCATCTGCCGATATTTTAGACGGAGGAGAGCTTTATAAAGTAATAACTTCAAGAAAGAGACTTACATTTGAAACATGCGAGTGATCGAAAATGTTCCCAATTAGATTGTGTTTGATTGAATCATGGCACAAAATTGCCTGTAATAAATTTAGTATAGACTTGATACACTCATCTCTAATACTGCAATATATTTTTTTATGATAGTGAATGGATATTTAACTTTTATATCGACTTTTTATTCACAATTGACACGCAAATATTGGCAGCGCTTGTTCATATTTTGTTGAAAATAAACTTCCGGCCACTAGCTGGCAGCACTCATTACGTCCTCCACGCCAGAAGGACAGTGAAACCTGCCAGTTCCCGGCGATGATTGAGTAAAGGGGGGTTACAGATGGTCTCAGCAGCTTTGAAAGCTGATGTTTGGACATATTTTAGTTTCAAAACAAACACGACTATTTCCAAGAGTCGTGCTGTCTGTAAATTCTGCAAAGTCAAGAAACACAAATATATTATTGTATCACAATAGATACACATCATATCGTCGCCGCCATCGTGATATGCATCATATTGCCACATTCTTATATAAACAAACAACAACACACTATCCAAACACACCACAAAAGCATGTTTGTTTCTACATAATTGAGCCCACCTCGCTGTCTAGCTGAATCATATTCATACTCGTATCACCATCTGCGACCGTGAACAGCGCTCTGAAGTGGGTGCTGCAGGCGGCCAGCACGGAGCGGTGGGCCTTGAAGTGACGGCTGCCCACCACGATCACGCAGTCGCACAGCTGACCGTGGACACGCTGGTAGTTGAGCTGCTGGAAGATCTGCTCAAAGTGGCCCGGGAAGTCCATGATCCTAAAGGACAAGATTCACAATAAAATGGATGGAAGTGGAAAATCACACAACAAACTTAAAAGAATAATAAAACAGTTTAAACATCCATCACATGGTGACACTTCAAGCAACAAGTTGTAGCCAAATATCAAATTTGAATGAATTTGTAGACATATTCTGAACAGATAAATGTGTGCTGCGACTAAAATATCCCATCTTTAGATTAATTAATTAATTAATAATATAATTGGTAGATTCTGACAACTGTAGGCACATGGGGAGAGACAGCTAGTTCATGGGGAGAGATGAAAGACTGCCGCAGTCATAGACAACCACGTTAGCCGGTTGCTAACAAGGCGTTTAGTTTCCCCCTTTTTTTAAATTTAAACCTCGAATTGATCTTTGACATGTAACCGTCATTTTACGATAATTGACACCGAGTTGACGTTACCTTGTGCTTCTACGAAAAGCGTCGCCGAATAGACCCGACAGGCCCCGGAGGAGTGGAACAAGTTAGCAGCTAGTAACCTGCACTAGCCACCATCACACCGGGTCGCCCCGACATCTCGTCACTCAACAATCGAGCGGTTTCTGGCAGAAATCCGCCATAAAAAAACTGCCGCACACCCTCGAATGTGAAGAACAGTCGAGCGATATTGAATGGGACGTGACTTGATGAAGTCCACACATGAGCTGCCCAAGTGTTGAGGCTCTCAGACGGGTTTTTACCGAGCAGACTCACAAGATGGCGCTGTGTGTGACTTCCACGTCCGCGACCTATCCGAGGTGAAGGCGGCAAGGTTGTAGCAGTGTGATTCTACTCCCAATGCTCAATTTAATATTATTATAATAATTATTATTATTAATAATAATAATAATAACAAACTGCCAATAGTTAGACCTCGTGTGAACGTGACCAAAAGTTCTATCCTACAAAAATACATTTCCATAAAATAAAGCAGCATGCGCAGTTTGATTTTTTCTTTTTTTTAAAAAGCAAAACAAAAAAAATTCAAGACCTATTTTTAGTTTTATTTAAAATATAATATACGTCTGATTGATTGTTTCCTCTTTTTTCGCTGTTAGGATTGGTCTAAGGTGTTTTACTTTGAAAAGGTGAAACGGAAGCTTTATGTATCATTGTGTACGCCGGTCTGATAACGACATTTTCATTTCCCACTTTTGAATAATAATCCAAACTATAAAGATAACCATCAGGATCAAATCTGTTTCTTTAAACAATTGCGGACATTTGTTTAATCACGTCGACAGAATGTGACGGAAGTACAATAGAGGCAGGCACTTCCGGTGAGGGCGCATGTCAACAAGCATGGCCGCCTCTTACTCGCTGGTCTCCTGTGGGGAAGAAACAGCGTCTGATAAAGCAAATATAGGTAACTCAGTCGAAAGTTTGTTTGATAAAACTACATTAATGAATAACCCTGGAAGATCAGAGCCAAATGACAATGTTGCCAATGAATTCATCGCTTCACTTTTGACGTCACGTCTGTAAAACACGTGGTCTTGTTTGCAATGCTTCCTAAAAGATCCAACAATGTTCTTTGTTTATTTATTTTTTACAGTTCATTTTTCTAATGGCAACGTCCAAAATGCCGAGAGTCTGGCGTTTTCCCTCTACAAGAATAAAGACGAAAACAACCCCAGGAAGAAACGCAGGAGAATCGTGGTAAAATGAAATGCATAATAATGTCTTTCTATTTTCTAAGTCCGTTATTTTAAATTGTTAAAATGACAACGCAACTTAAGTGTAAATATAGATACACTTATTGATAATAGGAAATGTTATTCTGCTTATCAATGTAAATGTACTTAAATCCATTATAAGATTGTTTAATCATTAAACAGTACCATTTTAATATTGAGGTTTTGGGTTCATAAAGAAAAAACAATCAAAACTTTGAGAATATTATAGAAAACGCTATGATTCTTTGCTCATGTCATCGTTAAACCAATGCATTTTCAGTATTTATTCATTTGAATTCACCTATCACCTGATTTTTCTTGTATAGGTTGCTGAAACAGAGCGATTAGCATATGTTGGCCATAATTTTGGAACAGGAGAACTTAAGTGCAACAATCTCTGCAAGTATGTGTATTTTTATAATGTGATGATCATTAAAAATTCGACTAAATAAATGTGGTTCTCTGTGGAAGGTATTATGTTGGAGTGTTGAACAAAAAGACAAAGACAATGGAACTGCACAATGCTCAGATATTCAACATGCATCCCATCATACCAGGTAAGATGAGAGATCTTAGTCTGTAACAAAAATCATCATAAACTCACAAATAAGTGAATTAGACGTCAATAGTTAACTTTAAAAAAAAAAAGATCTTGTCTACTACAAGTAGTGGTCAAAGAAAAAACGGGGCCATATTTTTGAATCTTTGAAAGACAACATTTACTCTTTTACATGCTTCTGAAAGGCGTTGTCTTTGCACTAAATCAGTGGAAGAGTCTGTACTGTCTTTATCCCTCGCACTCATGTTGATATTCTTCACTCTGTGTACAAATGTGTCTCCCTCACTGCCGCCCCTCTGGGGTCTTTGTCATTGGTTGGCTCAAGCTGTCAATCATTGACAAATGGGTGTTTTGTGGTTGGCTGAATTGATGGTTGCAAAAGTGACATTTGCGACCGTTCCCGTTTACATGCATAATGAGCAGGATATCGAGCGATATAGTTGGTTTTGTGACATTAACATCCTCAATTTTAATATCTTGATAGAGAAACGATAACAAGATAAGCAACATTAATAGTGAACAATGTTAAACCAAAATGTCTTGATCGTCCCCACCAGTTTAACTGCCCGACCTTAAAGTGCTTTTGAAGTGGTTAATACAACATTTATTTAAAACATTCAGTGAAAGTATTTCACCCTGTAGTATACACTATACGTCATAATTGAAATTGTCTTTATTTTAATATAAAATCTTATAACGTTAACACATTAATCAGTAAACAAGAAAAGCTTTTATTACGCACACACTTATTAAATAAATAAAATAAAAACTATTAAATTGCCAAATATGTAAGAACAAGTTTGTTTCTGGAAAAAAGATCCTGCATGTATGCATTGAGCAGCTCTGGAAAAAAAAACAAAGGACCACTTTTATAATGTTGCAGATAATCACAGACTGTTACGACATGAATGGACCAAAAACATTGCTCTTAATATTTTCCAAAAAATGAATATTACACTGGGTAGTTCAGCTAAGCAGCGGTCATTGAATGTATTTTGACACGTTTTACTAACACACTGTGACTTAGTGTTCAGCTGCAAGGTGTCACCATCAATATCTATTATTATTATATTTATAATTTCCCGAAGGAGATCTCCAGAGACATTAATCAAGTCTATTTGATTTATTTCCTCCAGGAGAGACGACTGCAGTGGCCAAAAACAAGGAGGAGACAAAGACTTACAGAGAAAAGGTAAGATTATTGATGTCTGATCTAGAATTTGAGCAAAAACTAAGCTTATGTCTTCTTTCTAATTAATCTCAAGGTGGACTCTCTGATTGAGGCGTTCGGCACCACCAAACAGAAGAGAGCTCTGAGCTCCAGGAGGCTGAACATGGTGGGCAATGAAACTCTCCAGAATGCAGTGACCAAGGCTGCGAACGATGTGATCAGCGAGAGGGGCTTGGAAGGTCAGTGGATGAAACACTTCAGTACATGTGTGCGGCTTCACGATGTTCATATTTGTGCTTCAGCTCTGAGACAGGAAGTGGCCGACTCGGAAACACAGGCTGACCAGATGCTCCACCTGCCTCCCTGCAACGCTGACGCAGAGACACCAGAGGAAGTCTATGACTTTGATGAACGTATCCTGAATTTAGTCATCTTCAAATTTAAACAGATTTCTTCATTTACTCTTCCAACAACTGATGCTTGGAGGGGAAGTATTGAAACCTCTTTAGGACATAACTTACTTATTGGTCAGGGGAAGAAAAAAAACACAATACATAGGTTAGACAAGGACAAGTATAACTAAACTTGATTATGGTTCAATCACATTTAATTTTTACTCTCCTACACTTATATTATATATTATATATATATATATATTATATATAATATATATATTAATATTTCATGTTAAATACGTTTAAAAATATAGTCTGAGACCTTCAGTTCCTCTTGGATTCTCATCTAAATATTAAAATGTACCTTAATGCAGCCGTCAGTTCTGAGTCCAACAGAGGTTGAAGCTCTTGAGCAAGCTGGATCGAAGCTGCTGTCACTCACCCCTGAAGAGCTGCAGAAGTTGAAGGATGAACGAAGGTGAGACAGACCTGGAGAAAAGCTTTCCTCCGAAAAGTTCCCAAGTTTATAGCTGTTTGCGTATCTAGTTGCCTCAGTGTTGTGGCCCACCTGGAGAATCTACCAAAGGAACCTGAAGCTCAGGAGAGAACCGCCCGCTGCGCCTTCTACCTGTCACTGCTCATCAAAGTGTCGCATCAGCGAAGCATAAGCCGGAAATGTGAGTCGACTTCTGCTGAACCAGAACCTCAAAACACTAACAAGACAATGTGTCCACAGTTGGCCAGGAGGAGGGCTGCCCGCGCATCATCCTCAACAAACTTATGAGGAATTTCACTGTGGAGTTGTTTGAGGGTGGAAGGTGAAGTCTCACTGGTCTTGTAGTCTTGAAACTAGCATGTGTCAACTTGAGGCCCAGGGGCCAAATCTGGCCCACCACATCACTATATGTGTATGATGTTCATGTTGATAACTTGACCTATGAAGATGCTAGTTAAAAAAAAAGGTTTAGAAAACAATGACAAACTAAGATAATTAAAGGGTTTTGTTTCCCTCTGTTATTGAGTTTGACACTTCTTTCATGCCCACATTGTTAAAATGTAACCGATGCTCTCATCAGGATCCAGAACAAGGTGTCCACATCAATGCGGGCCAAATTGGCAGCGTACTGTCTAGCTCTCTTGCTGCACATGGGTCACATGAGTGTCGATCTGACGTTGCTGCACTGTGACCTGGGAATCAGCGAAGCCAGGTAAGAAATACTAATCGAAGATGGTGAAGATGAAATGCTGGTGTGATCATGGATTGTCGTCATTTTCTCCAGGCTGGTGGAGATGGCTAAATCGATGGGCCTGACTCTTAAGAAAATGCGTGCCAACAACACTGAAGAGGAGCGTGAACACAGAAGTGCCTCACTTGTTTTACCTCTGGTCAAGTACGATCACTTCAAGGCAGAGAGGCGAAAACGTAAGAAGATGACCTAGAATAACTAGTGCATCTGTAATGAAGGACGGTGTTGAATAAGACCTTTATTAAAAGAACAACGAAGTGACATGGTGGATGTGGTTCTTGTGGCTGATAAAGCAACAAACATTCTATAAGAAACGACTCTTAGCGAAGCAGCTTTTACATCCAGGCTCATTTGTGCACATCACATTTTGCATGTTGACAAGTTTACATTAAGTACTAACTAGGGAGTCTGTGCAACATTTCAAAGATTTTCTTTTATTTTTACTTAAATGCATGTGATGGAATCCACAGTTTGGTTCTGCTCTCTTGCATATCCATTTGACACTCTAGCTCCAGTTAGTGTTAACAAAAAAAAGTCCACAAAAGGCACAATTATGTTGCACAGCAGACAATTTGATGCCTTGAATCAAATGCATGCATGATATGATGAATACTTTAAAGCTTTTAGATATTCATCACACAGTTAAAGCTCACTGTTGACTGACACGGCAGTGCATGATGAACACTTCAGAAGATGAAAGCTCCCTGCAGTATTTCTAATTGGCACATGTTTTTCTTTTGACAGTAGAAACGATGTTTGCTGGATCAGGTCAGTTTCCAAAGAGGTATCGAGTGTCTATTACTACCCACATGTTGACCTTAAGGCTAAAAGTCAGTCATATGTTGGGATGTTTTTGGTTTCATAGAATGGAGCAGAACACACTGCCGCCATGACAACCACTTTCCACGGTTGCACTAATTCTATTGGTCACTGAATTGCCAAGTCTGGAAGGATATCGGGTAGAGGAGAGGCCGGTCATTGAACTTGGCAGTGGCCGAGGAAGGGGGTCTTTCAAAATCCAGGCAGGAGGAGACACACAGCTGTGAAAAACACCAGTTAGTAACTGAAGAAGAAAACGAAAAAAAAACTCAAAGAGAAATACAATCGAGCAAAACAGATTTTGTAATTAATCGCTCATCTCTTTAGAATTTCTTTGCTATGTAACAAAACAACATAAGGTTTTAAAAGACGAGCAACACTAAAAACAATGTGTTTAATACTAGTTATCAAAATAGCTGATAGTTTTAAGCTTTCATTATCTCTTCAATGCATCAACAGTTGTGAGAAAGATTTAGAATATATATTTTGTATATTGTATGTGTCACAATGTCAACATTTCTCATGTCAAGAATATGGAATTTTTATTAAGTATATTGTTAAATGTGACTGAACTCTAAAGAGCGAGGGTTTAGACTGAATTAAATACGTGTCAAGAGTGATATTATAGTATAAACAAATAACGATAAAAAAAATATATAATTCTAATTCTAGTCATGGTTTCAAATACATTTTGCATGTTCATGACCTTCAAAGGTGCCTTTACTTTTTCCTCACAATAGTATCTGCCAGAATGCAATAAATAAACTCAGTTCATCTGGAAGTACTATGAAGTCTAGACAAAAAGCATAGAGATTAGACCGCAAACCAACGAGAAGAAGTCATGGATCATACTGACCTATTATCATGAATGAAAACACTGTTGTTGTGTATGAAACAGGTGTCATTTCCAGGGTCCATGTGCAAAAGATTTGTATTGTGTCCAGGGTGGCCCTGGAAAAGTAGATTGTCACGAGCAGCTCCTTTCACTGGCCCCAAAATGGAGATGCCACAGCCCTGGCATGGTTGCACACGGTTACGCAGAAGCTAGAAGAAGAGAAAGATTCTCATGTCGTGAAGATTCATTTTGAGCGAAACGAACAAGTTCATTCTTTTCAAGCATCATAAATTTAAGATGAACTTAAACTGATCATCTTCGATATTTTTCCCCCAAAAAACTTTCTATTTAGATGTTGTATTCTAACAATTTAACCTTGTTGTACCAAAAATACCTTCTTAAAAAGTTTCTAAAAACCTTGACTCTTCATAGAAGGAATTGCTTAAGTAGTCATATCCTCCACCTGTTAGAAATAGTGATTGTATCTACATTATGTTTAAAAATGTTGCTGCATCCCAGGTGTTCCTTCTCTCTTGCTGATGACATTGTAGCCTTTACTCAATTACGTTTCACAAAGAGCATATGTACCTACACCCACCATGAAAACGCAAGACTTAAAACAATTTAAACAATGTCATAATGTTGCGCCATATAATGTAGAAGAAGAGCGCAACATTTTAAACATCCTACAGCCGGTTAAAAAAGTTAGATACTCAAGAAACAATACATTTACTTCTATATCATACATAGCCTTTGGTCCAAGGCTTTTGAACAGATTCTTTTGTCCAAGCAACAGTAAACAGATGCAACTATGGATGTCAAAAAACCCAAATAACTACGAAGTACTACATGTGAGTCAGTAATCTCTGTGCCTGGATTATATTATCGCTATGAAGTTTACTTTTGAATCATCACGACACCTTTATTGACACTTATTTAAGTGTGATCATGTGACACACCTTAACGTCGATATTTCCAGCCACTTGAATCCCAAAGCTGCTGTTTCCGACCACATCATTCTCCACAATCTGCCCGTTGCCAAGAAAATGAATGCCGTGGCCGCTGTTATCGTAAATGCCGTTCCCACGGAGCTCCACACGGCAGTCTTTCTCCACTGTCACACCTCCTCTGCTGTTCTTCAGAATGCAGTTGGTAACAAGTCGGGTCAGCTGGCAGCTTTGCAGTACTCCGATGCCAGTGCCTCGGTTATTGTTCACCATGTTGGCAAAGACGTTGAGGGGTTCACTGCTCTTTACATAAAGCCCGACTGCTGCAGATATCATTTAGATTAGACACAATTGTGCACATATTTGATTAGAAGGAAGTTTCTCACCTCCGTTATAGCTCAGGCAGTTGTTCTCTACCAAGGCCACACTGACTGAGCGGCTGCTTGAGTGGCGCTCATCCTCACTGTCCTCATCGATCTCCCAAGCAAACAGTTCCCTCTCCTCATGCATATTATCCTGCTCTTCTCTTCCTTCGGCTTCCACTCCAATTTCCTCTCTTCCAATCCATTCCTGGCCATTGGGGTTCCCTTCCCTGGCATCAGTGTTCTCCATGTCTTTCCGGCAGAACACTGCCAATCCGTACATGATATTGTGGGTGATGAAGTTCCCCAGGAGCTGCGGAAGACTGGAGGACATCACCCACACACCACACCCTTTGTTGCCTTCACAAAGATAGAAGCAAGAATTACACCTCTCTTCACAACTCCTTGACAAATACAGGGACATACAATAGACATGGTTTCCTTCTATCAGTCCACGGCCTCGTTCTCCCACCACCACACCATCAGAGTATCCGTGACAGATGTGGTTGTTTTTCAGAATAGGGTCGCCCCCCCTACGGATGTCCACGCCACCCCACTGGTTCTCTTTGATGACATTCTCTACAACAAAGCCGTTGATTGGTTCAGGAAAGAATTAGGGAAAATGATTTGATGATGACAATACACACCTGCTATTATTCCTCTTCCATTCTCGTTTATGGCAATACCTGCTGCCAATCCTTGAGAGATATGATTGCCACTTGAATGAAAAAAAATATACAAATATAGACACTTAGAAATGTTAGTTCTCAAAGAAGGAAGATTGAACTGATATCATCCGAACAAATACACCTTTAACCGTTTATTTATAATCCTTTCTGATGTTTTAATTGCCTGTAACTTAATGAGGTTCATCCTTTCTAAGAATTCAAACATCATTTGAGGGCAGAGAAAACCTCAGGCTTGTGCTCATATAACGTGTCATGTGGTAGAACTTCTACAGTAGACATTCAACAATGTTTCCTGTTAAATAACTACGAAATTATTTGATGCAATCATAAATATTTATACATTTATAAAAAAGATATGCACGTTGGTAAACAAACTCAAGTGCAAGTTTAAGTTAAAGGGTTAGTTGGCCAGCAACAGTCCTATTCAGACCATAAACCAATATTAGATTAGCTTCAGCTCAGGAACCCCTTAAAGTCCTAAAATACCCTCGTAAAAAACACTTGTGTAAAATGTTAGAGTTTGGTGTTCTTATATAAAAGTTATTTAATGCAATACATCCAACTATGCTTACCTATGTTTCCATGGAATTCTAACTATTTTACTACTTTTTGTATTTTATTCCACAATGATGAAAAGCATCTTGAAGAAGAAGAGATAGCACATTTTTATTCAATACTTCAGCTTATAATGTAATTGATCTAAACCTGAGCAACCCACGTCTAATTGTATAAAAGTGTATGGAAATTAAAGATGAATAATAAGTGGTTTTGTGGTAAAAAGTCAATGATTGCAACAATGAAAGCGTAAAGTCACTAAGCATATAATGAAGATCATCTAAGAAGGTATAAAAATGAAGATTAGAGCTGGGTTTACCTGACCACAGGATTCCCACCAAAGAGAATATATACTCCAGCTTCCTTGTTGTTATAAATGCGATTGCTCCGAACTGAGCCCTTGCCGTTGCCCAGAACAACAACACCTGATCGCAGCCCACTGTGGATTTTGTTACACTGAGGGAGAAAAAGAAAGTCCCTTAAGATTTGAAAAAAGATTTGAAAAAAGATTTGAAAAAAGATTTGAAAAACATTCAAACATTAGTATTCAAAACTTGCCCCTCAACTGGCTGTTTTGGATTATGTATTATGACAATTTTGACAACGGTGTCCATGAAAAAGGATTTGTTACCACTAGGAAGGAGTTAGTTGTGAGAAGAAACCATGTATTATTATCTGTGAAAGTGTATTTTGTTGGGACCATCTTTAAAATGTTGGCACCTTGTGTTTTACTTATTTGACTCCCTTGTTCTAGAGAATCTGTTTAAAGCCAATGTGAAATGGAAGACACTTTTGAGTACAAGGTTTTCCTCAGTTACCACTATAATAGGGTTTGCTCCCTTCCGGATGTCCAATCCCGCCTCCCCATTGGCGTGGATGTCATTTTCAGCTATGAATCCTTGAGCTGAGAGCCGCATGAAGACCCCCGACGCACGGCACTTGCAAACCTCATTTCTAAGCATCACAATCTGATGGAGAAAACATAGATGACGAGAATGTTTTTGTTGAAATTCAAATAAAGAAATATTAATAACACGAAAATATATTTACAATGGAGTTCTGTATACAGCGGACTCCATAGTTCAGCCCACGGAAAATATTGTCTTCAAGTCGTGCTTGAGCGTAGTTGGAAATGTATATTCCGCCTTTTCCATCTCGGAACAGAGAGCGACGAACGATGCAGCCTAGAACTGATGTGACAAACCTCAGGGCTTCTGGGTCTCTTTCTAGTTCCTGCTGTAGTGTGAGAAGTTTGAGTGTCACAGATGGTGGCTCAAGGGTTGAGGCGGCAGGCGAGGAACCATCTAAAGCAGGCCTGAGTAAGTGGGACAAGCCGTGCTGGTCGCACTGTATTTTATAATTCACAGTCACAGATTTCTTCATCGTTTCCCCTTCAGCTTCCTCTAGACTTTCCCCTCCATCAATACATCTGTCTTCGATCACTGTGCACTCTCCCGCCAGAGCATTCCTCCGCTGCCAGTCTTCGATGCTGCTATTCCCCTTTTTATCTGCACAAGCTTGAGAGTCCCCGGTGGCTTGAGCTTGCAGGCCAGAGTTTTGTTTGTTAACAGATAAATAACATGGGAAATTCCGCGCAAGTGCGGCCAAATATTTACAAGCCCAGTTCCTTTCTGAAACCAGAGGACCTTCGACTGTAACTGAGGCCGTGTCACTTCCAGAGAAGTCGCAGCTGTCAAATAAACTTAGGACAACACCAACTAAATGAACTGAGCTGCCCTGGGAGAAGGAACAGAAGCGGGCCTGACAGGTTCCTGGTCCTCTGATTTGCAGCTGCGCCCCCTCAAAGTTGCAGTTATCAAGCTGGACGTGTCCCCACGACGTCTGAAACAGAAGATAGCACAGAGTTTCACATGTAAATCAAAGACTCTTCTTTCATGTCGAAGGTTATCATGATAAGAATAAAAAACATTTTTATTGATTTATCATAAATAAACCTGTGTAACACCACCTCTGTCATTCCTCAGAATGCAGGTTTTGCAGTATTTAAAGTAAAGACGTTTATTTCAATAAAGTCATAAACCAACAGCAAAGTAAGTTTAGGTTTAAGTTGACAAGGACTGCCAATATAATTATAATATTAAACAAACATAAAAGACGAAAATATGACTGGTTGTACACTGACAGTTATTAGATAGCGTTATTGATTTAAAAATAGTTGCTGCTAAACAGTTGCTTGTGATATACTACTCCCTTAAGAAAACTCTTCTAAGATTGAGTTCTTGTTGTTGAATGACCTTCAGTCACGTAGATTTACATTTTCTTGCCTTAGCTAACGTTAAGAGCAGACCTGGAACCAATTGATTCTTAAAAATATTTTACAGCTAACCAAAAACATGGCCGTTTTTAAATTTTTATTTTAACTATTTTCGACAGATGGGTACTAATGGAATACAAGAATAGTTATTGATTTATAGTTATAATATTTAAGGTCAACCTGTACCTCTGTTGTACTTATCAGTATGCATCTGTTTACACATAATTTGCTGTCTGCAATCATGTTGCTTTTGGTTTAATGATGAATCCCAACAGTCTTAGTATATCATGTTACACCCAGGATAATTCAGTTGCCCACCCCTGGTCCAGAGCTTCGGTCCCCAAAGGAAGACCCAGGACATACTGGAGAGATTAAGTCTCTTGATTGGCCCTTGCTATTCCCCCAGAAGTGGGGATCGGATCTCTCTAGTCCGTGTGATTCAACTTTATATAAGCAGTGGAAAATTGAATATATAGAATATTAATCAATAAATCATATACAAAATGTAATTATCTCTGTACCTCAACTTTTTCTGCCATAATAATCTCTAAAAATGTTTCTTCATTGTATGATAAAGACATTATACAAAAAAAGGTTTTTTATAAAAAACTGATGGAAAACAATTCTCTTCATTGAGGTATTCTACAGAAATATAAAATCCAAAATTTGGGAAGATTTAAGGAATCCAAACTAGCATGTTCAGAAGCAAAGTGTTTGGTCAACAGGTGCCATAAATTAATGATGCTCAAGTCTGGAGCTGGAACCATCCATTATATTCAAAACTAAACTAAAGTATTAGTTAAAAGTGAATCAGGCATGTGGCCACCAATGACTTTAACTTCTGAGACATATATACATGTTCATGAATATGAATCATCCCTTTAAAAAAAAAAAAACAAAAAAAAAGCATTTTGTGAATTTACCTTGTAGACCACAGTAGAGAACCAGGGTGGCATAAACACCAGATTACACAGTCGAGCTGTTGGGCATTGCTGTTCCACACACATTAGCAGAGACACTTCCCCGAGGGTCCCCAGTCCGACCACCTCCACAGGCACTTTCAGGAAGATTTCAGCAGGCTCTTCATACACCCCAGGATGGAGAACCAGGCGATCATATGGCCCAGCCACACCAAGAGCGCCACGCAGTGTTTCATACTCACACCCAGGACCAACATGCCAAACTCTTCGATTTTTCCTACGCTTGAAAAGGTGTAGACAGGCAGACGCCTGGTGATCTGGTCCATTTTGAGTCCAAGTGCGGGTGACTAAGGTGTGCAGCTTGAAAGCCTCCCTCCACGATGATGGTTCCTGTTCTGGCTGACTGGGCCAGTTGGGATGTCTGCACTCAGGGCAGCGCAGGCAAAGTTGCCTCCAGCGTGTGTTGTCCAGGGAGAGGACCAGTTCCCTCCAGGACCTGCACACCTGACAGCAACGGCCCAGATCAGGGAGAGGGAGGTAGGCCAAGATAACCCTCCACAGCTCCACAGGCAGGCAGCTCACCTCCATGGCAACAGCGAGCACTGGGAGCTCTGAGGCGGGAGGGGCACCTGGAAGAGTTAAAGAAACAGTTACTCTAAAGCTGCAACCATTTTAGAACCAAATAACAAGCCAGTCCATCAACACTATCTTTTTTAAATAGACACAGTAGTGGTTGATAAACAATATACTCCATCAACATTAGCTTTTTTTTTATAGACAAGCTAGTGGTTAATAAACAATATACTACATTAATACTAGCTCGTTTAATAGACAAGCTAGTGGTTGATAAACAATATACTCCATCAACATTAGCTTTATTAATAGACAAGCTAGTGGTTAATAAACAATATACTACATTAATACTAGCTTGTTTAATATACAAGTTTGTGTTAATAAACAAGATACTACATTAATACTAGCTTGTTTACTGGACAACTTATTGTTAATAACCAACATACTCAAGCTTATTGAATAGACAAGCTAGTGTTTAAAAAACAAGCTAGTACATTTACACTATCTTGTTATATAGACAAACTTGACTATAACCATATCTACCATCATATAAACCGTAATAAAAGACACAACCTCTTTAACCACCCGTCAGGTGGATAACGTATGCATTGGAACGTCAGACAAAAAAACACTTTTTCGTTAAAAGTAAGAAATGTTTTCGCATGACTGTTAGCAACTACAGCTACGATAGCTCGTCACTCACCTCTCATCTGTGAGGCTGGATCATCAAGTTAGCATCATGGGCTAAATATTAGCCGCGGTGACGTCACATCGCGAATATTCAGATGCACAAACAAAGTGAAAATGAAGCAAAAGCCAATATTTGTTGTTGACATGATGAAAGAGACGCATAAGATAACGACACGAATATTCCTATGATGGGAGCGATGACGGAAGTAGAAACTTCACAATAAGACGAATTGATCCATACTGATCCATGCAACAACAAATACTGAAATATTTGAAATATATGTATATAATATATACAAACACGATCGATTACAGAATGTAGTAGTTCACCATAGAATAATTCAGATGATGCTGACATCCCGAGATTTTCTACTAGAACTATCGTGAAAATGCATTTAGTTGCTCTCAATTTTTTTTTTATGATGGTTCTCTTTTTTCCTATTTTAAATATGTTTTCTAATGTCACTAAATGTAAACACTCAAAAACAAGTAATTTATTGCAATATTGATTTTGTGTCACTAGATGGGGGAGTCGCAACGTCTTGGCTGTAATCGTGACGTCACGACAAAAGCATTCTTATAAGCTTAGAATAAGCTTCAATAAATAAATAGATGAAATAAGCGATAAATACTGTTTTACTCACTTTAGTTAATGTCATAAAATTTATTAAAATACACGTGTTAAAACTTTACAAGAGCAGAACAACACCAATACTAATAGTATCAAAACAACCACTGCTACTAATAACAATAGTTACAATGTTACTTGACCAGAGGCCTATTGCACAAAAGTAGGATTAGGGATTAAGTCGGGCTATCTTGGTTATCCTGGCTAAATTTTTCTATGGTCCTGTTGCATTCAAGAAAGTGGGATATGTTTTGACATCAGTTACCCTGGAGATTTATTCTGTGGAATATAGCCTGCTCCAGACCAGCATAAGTTCCAGGATCTATATGATCTCATCATTTATCTCAGTCAGAAGTCACCACAAATCAATCAATATTTATTACACACTTCTCACTCTCAAACATTCAACTAGAGCCTCTGTAATTATTAAAATATGTGTGATCATTAGTTTACAAAATTTTAGAAAACTGATTATCTTAGATTATTTTTGTCATTTGTACTTTTCCACAGACTATACAAAATCCATATAGATACGAGAAGAGTAACGTATGATGTTACTTTATTTAAGGATAGACCAAATTAAAAAAAACACAGATTTGTGAAAAACTGTTAAAATGGGCTATACAAATCAAAAGTTCTTTGCCTTTCAAAACTGCAGTCCCACAGTGGCATAAGGAATTAAATGGTGCTGGAGCCTCCATGTAGGCCTGTATAAAATTATAGTAACAACTCAATCAAATCAATGAAAAATAACACATTCATTTACAATTGCAGGCCATATTTAACTTAAGTTCTCGACAAAACGAAATTTATTAAAAACATACTGGTCTCAGACCAGCCGACCACTGTCATCATCCGGGAAGATGTCAGCATTGTCCCAGTCTATCAGTATTGGCACTGTAGGGGGCGCTCTTCTTCCTCATGCAGGGCACAATTATATCACATGTCAGGACTAACACTCAATGGTTCAGGCACTGAAAGCCTTCAGTTGCCAAATCACTAGGTAGTGCAAGAGACAAAAGTTCCATGTCACCTCTGAGATTTGAACCCAAGACCTCACTCACCACTAAACCATCAAGCCATGAAACAAAAATCCATTCTTTTCCCCTATAGCTTAAAAGTGAGTTTAGAAGCCTGAGACAAATAGAACATGGTTTGAAGCGGCATTACACTAAGCAATGTTCTTCATAGGTTCTAAAAAGATGTTTTGTTGTCTCAGTGCATCAGTGAATCTGTGATCCATCGCTAGTTGAGGAAGTTGTGTGTTGCACGATTGCTTTCACCTGATCCATCAATGTCTGCTCATCTTGTGCTGTGTCTCAAATCGCATACTTCTCTTAGTATACTAGAAGTTAGTATGCATCTGGATAGTGTACATACTAACTAGTACGCAAATTCTCAACAGATAGTACGGCTCAAATCAAACACTGCTGCTACGCACTAACAGGAAATGACACGCCAGCTTCTTTTTCTACTACTATTTAACAATGATTTCAACCAGCTGTTGGAACGCTATCACCGACACCTGCTGGTAGCAAGTTTTGCAAGTTTGGAAAAAAAATATTCGCGAGATATTTACGCCGGTATCAGCACTGAAGACGTGTAATCCTTCTACTGCTGGCTGAAAATGCACCTGTAAGTATATGCATATACGTATATATGCATATATATGACGTAACTTCCGTTTACAACGTCACTAAGATGGCAGCCAATTAGCCAATTTAGTGTGCATGGCGCACTAAATGTCGCATACTAAGAATTGAGACGCACTTAAGCAATAAAAATACTAACTTTGAGTACGCAAGTATGCGATTTGAGACACAGCACTGGTCTTTGTTTAACCAAGTAAGCCTGGACGCTCTTGTTTTGGATTCATCCAACCCAGCGTACTTACTTATCCTGGATATCTCAATCTTACTTTTGTGCAATAGGCCTCTGCTTGCAGGAAATTAATAACACAATAAAACAAATCCAACTAAAAAAAAAAAATAACAATAACAATTGAAGTTGAAAATCAGAAATTGTATTGTATTGACTACTGACAAAAGTGAATCTACAACATTTTTTTATTTTTATTTAATATATATATATATATATATTTTTTTCATATTCAACATTTAACCTAGTGGTTAAAATGTCATCAGATTATCCCATTCTTATGGTGGCTTTCGAGACCTGCACGTCTTTAAGTTGGAATCCAGTGGGCTTGTCAAGGCTTGATAAAAATATGTCTCCGGAAGTTGCGCGTCGAATGCAAATACAGCTCTCTAGACCACCTATCCACAAAAGTGGTGTGTGAGACGTAGTTTGACTCCACCTACTTCCGTTCAAAACTTCCCCGACATTTCCCGAAAGTCATTTGAGACTTTCTCCCTCTTTCACTTCCGGCAGATCAACAATTTACCTCACCTAGACTCGGCTGACATATGGGAGTAAACATCTCTGGACTTTCATCAAGTATCGCACGTTACTGCTCTCCTACAAAGAAAACCTGGTGGAAAGATCATGAGTAGGGTCATGATTCATTCCTGACTTTCCCAGCACCTGGTTTCCTCAACCTCTCTCTCTGTGTGTGTGTTATCTATAGCTTACCTTTACACGTGATAAACACACTACAGGTGTCAGTATCTGTTGATTCTCGCATGTTTCGGTCTTGTGTATACAAAGCTCATTCCTGGTAGAAAAAAAAGCCTACAATGGGATTTACAAGTTTTAAATAAAGTTCATGATAACTCCTCTGGAACTATAGTTCTCTGTTCACTAGTGACAGTAAAATATTTTATTTTATTAATTATTCTATATAAATTAATCTTAACACTTGTCAAGGGTAACAATATTGCGTCATGTTCATAGTCCCATGTCTTCCACATGGACCCAGCACCATATTGATAGTTTAATTTCCTCTACTATATAAAAGTATTACATATCATTCCACAGAAGGAGTGCCTAGTTTTCATTCCTCTTAATCACCGGGAGATTTTGAGGATAAACTTCCAAGTTTCACAAACTTCCTCTAAGAGCTTGTGAAACAGCCAAGCCTGCTTCCTCTCTTGTGAGTGTGTGTTCCTGACGTCCAAACAAACGCCAAGCAATGCAGTATTGTGTTAAACGACCAGATTGAAATGTTACATTCTTATTTGAATTAGCTTTTTCATAAAATCTTTGAGAAAGTTTAGATCATATCTGTGATAGGTCATTCTACAAAACTGACCTTTGCTTTTTCATTTCTTGAGCATTTAGAAATGGGTTAAACAATCTCATCGGCGCATGTTACCAAAACGTCTCCTTCACCAAACACTCCTGTTAAGTAAGTAAGTAGTATTTATAGAGCGCTTTTCCAGACCAGGGTCACAAAGCACTTAAACTATTCAAAAATACCCAATAAAGTAAATAGTTAAAAGGTCAAGTCAACACAGAGACAAACACAAGAGTCTCAGAAAATCAAGGAAAAGCCTACAATAACATAAAGCTCCTTCATCATTTTTACTCTTATTGGAAGTCTCTGTATAATTGTTGACAATTTTTCCTCTGTCTTTATAGGTCATCATATCAACACGCACATAATCTACTTACATTTTAACAAGGCTATCGCATTATGACCATTAAAAAGAGTGACATAAGTGACATCACATGACTCAAACTCAAATAAGGAGAAGTGGGCAACAATTTGATTCAATCATTTCCTCTTTTTGGTAAAATAGAATCCCTTCAGCCTCAGTTTTCAAAGCCATAACACGTAATAAATTAGAATCCCAGCAGTAAAGGGAAACATATGCATTCAAGTTTAGATAGTTGACATAAGTGCTAGCCCTCACCAGATGAAATGTTCCATCCCATAACACCTCGTATCAAAATCTAAATTAGAAAAAAAATCTTCAAAACAGACAGAGAACTTCTTATACTAATTAATTAAATTGATTTTCCGACAGGAACATTTCAACTACATAGCATACTTGCTAGCTTAGCTGGTAGAAGCTGCTTGTCAACCTGTGATGACTTTTTACCACCCTGTAACACATTATATCTTTGTTTTATATCTTAGAATTTTAATGATCAAAATATTCCATTTAATATCAAACATATAATTTTGTGATATCGATTTAGGGAAATTTCATGAGAATCCAAATTTCAATCTTTTAAAATGAATGTAGAAATGATGTCTCGACTCCAGTGAATTTTCTCTTTTTATATGGCAACAATAAATTCAACGGCTACATTAAATATGACACCTGGGTCATAAAAAAGTGTAGTAATAATGGGGATTTATAAATTATTGTAGGTCAAGTGTGTATTTAATATATTGTTTAAAAACCGAGTTAATTAATATTATATGAATTGGTGATGGGAAAGTTTGCCAAATTTCTAAGATGGCTGTCATCAGATGTGGTCATTTGCGGAATGATGAGCAATGAATGTGACAAAACCACAGCATTGGCGCTTTAGAACAGCCAGAGTGACGCGTTGAGTGTGAGTCGAGGCACGTGTGGACATGTTGCTGTTGCGTCACTCGGAAGAAAGTTTTTGGCACGTCACCTTATATCCCCTCTGGAATGCACACTTCTGCATTTGAAAGGACATAGAAGTTTATAGATTAAAAAAAATGTCATTTAAATAAAATACAACTCTCTTTCAAAAGTGTGTTTTAATGCATTTATAGAAGGTTCTTAAAACATGATTACTAAAGTTGTTTGTTAGTTTCCTTCTTTCTTTTTGCAAGGAAGTGTGAGTCAGGTTTGTTGCATGCTTACTTTTTAATTCATATTTTCTTGTCTAGTCATAAAGAGATTTAACAAATAGCGGGAAATGTAAAAAAATAAACCTGAATACGAAACCAGATCAATGAAGACAAAGGGCCCCACGTGGCCCCCCTAATTCCCTTTTAGCCACGCCTCTTTTATTTGTTTGGTCAACTATTTGGACATTCTTTGAATTAAAGTGACCAAAAATATTTTAAGCAAAGCTCAGATGCATTAAAAAAAAAAAGTTTGTTTAATGGTCAAATAAAGTGTGGACCATTAATTGTAAGCTTTTTAAAGCCATAACAAAAGCAAACAAAAAAAGACATACCTACGTTGTTTTAAGTTCATTCTACAAATTACATTTTACAACTTTTTTTAAATTAATAAAGTATTCAATTAAACTTACTAGTTCAATTCGCTTAGTGAGTAACATTAAATACAAGTTGTAGCACCACCGCACAGGTGCCCTTGAGCAATAACCTGACTTGGGTCACACAGAGTCACATCCGTTTCACCTTCAACTATTTCTTATTGTCAGCCGTCACAGAGCCATCAGGAGGTCATGCTGTTGAGTAAGAACTGTGAAGCATTGAAGTAAAGAACATTTGTCAAAATGTTGCCTTCATTTACCCAAGAGTGGAATTGTACAGTGAATGTTTCCCGAGGTAGAATAAGATAAAATGTTTTTAGGTTTTTGTCAATTCAAGTAGAAAAGGGAGACAATGAAATCAATTCAAAGTAAACCTTGTTTGCTTCAGGATTACATCCAGTGGCGACAAAGTTACTAAAAGGAATTAATGGATTACAGTTGTAGACACGTACAGACCAGTTCTATCTCTTCTTAGCAGGAAGTGTTGAATTTCTTATTTTTTCTCTCACCGTCAAAAAGATCTCATTCAAGCCTGAGGTGCAGATCAACTAAATACCGTCAACTTGGTAGTTACATTAGAGAGCCACACGAATACTATAGTTACAGCTGTCGCATATTTTCATTAACTGTCAAATAAGACAAACAGCTAAACTGATTTACTATTAACTCAGTCTTATTCACTCAGTCTTAACCTATTTCTCACATCACACAAAAGATCTTACCTCGAACTGTTTGGAACTTTTAAAAACTTTAAAAGAATTACATTTTTTTATTTCTATGCGTTCGTCAATGCTCCCAGTTTACCTCCATTCATATTTCTAATTGCAGCAAAGTAACAATAAAGTAAGAAGTTTACCAATTTACACCTACTTTTAAACTCAACTATATAAAGTTCAGGATTAAAAAATATATATATTAAGAAACAATAAAATTGGGGTTATTCAAATCAACTTAAATGTTAGTAATAAATGTTCAATAACTAAAAACGTTCAACTAACTAAATAACATTTTTAAACCACCAAACTGATGTGTTAGGAATGTGTGAACAATATACAGAGTTTCAAATGAACATCCTCTGCAGCGGGAAATTTCCCACTCTAACAATCCAAACTGACGCAACCCTTGACAGGGAGTGACTCACTTTGAGGAGATATAAGGAAAAGAAGTCGCCGGTTGTGTATTCAAACAGCGGAGACAAGAAGCAGTTGCAACAAGAGCAGTAGAGAAAGTTGAAAACAAGCTACAGCTGAAGAAGTTTCTGAAGAACTTTAAATCTCTGAAACCTAAAAGACAAAAATGATGAGCAGCAGAATCCTCGCAACAAGTGCACTTGTTCTTTTTGTATTCATCACCCTAAGTGAAGGTAAGAACACTCACTTTTCATGCACTTTTATTTGTTAGCATAGATGCTTATCAACCTGTGTCTCCTGTCAGGAATGACGTTACGGAGTTTAGGAGTGGAGCTGCACTGTCGCTGCATCCAGACAGAGAGCAAACGTATCGGCCGCTACATCGAGAAGGTGGAGCTGATCCCTGCTAACTCTCACTGTGACAAAACCGAGATCATGTAAGGCTTTAAACTTCAATCACTTGAAAAGTCAAGACTCAGAACTAACTAGTTCTCTTGCTTGGTGTTGATAGTGCTACTCTGAAGGAGACAGGAGATGAAGTGTGTCTGGACCCTGAAGCTCCCTGGGTGAAGAGAGTCATCCAAAGAATCCTTGAGAAGTAAGTTGACTTTATTAATAAAATAACTAAACAAGTAAAAGAAAAATTGATTTAAAAAAATGAAACATTACATTTTTAACCCCTACCTTTTTTGTGTCAACAGCAAAAGACGCTAAGTTTACTGCCTTTTCCCGGAAACCTGAAGAAAATACCCAGAAGTATTAACATTGTACTTTATTTATTATTATTTATGTTCATGTCATGTGATCACGTGGATATTGTTATGAGTAACATGGATTACTCCACCGCTGTTTAAGATGAACATATTTATTGATGTATTTATGACTTTGAATGACTATTTATATGTATGGTCTGGAACTCTTTACTGAAAATGAATAAAAAAAAACATAAAAATCTATCCTTTGTATCTCTCTTTTAATATTTTGTGATTCATTTTCCTCCATCTATTTCATTTTCAACTACAGTCTTCTTTTGAACTAATTTTACCTGTGGCCAGCCATAAAAATATTCTTTAATATTAAAAATTAAGTAACGTCTTTACCGCGAATGAAAGAAAAACAACTCTTTTTATGTACTACAGTCTCAAGAAAGCTAATTAGATTAGGAGTAATTTGATTTAATAATTACCTGAGCGGTACAAGTAAGAAACAAAACAAGTGAACGACAACACCTTCTGAACCTTCCTAAATAAAAAAGTGAATCACTTCTGAGATATTTTATTTCTATTTACATTTTATTACCCAATGAACTTGGTTTTCAATGTGGTTCTTACCCAATTACAAAATAAGAGTTTATTCAACTTTGTATTAAATATTTATTGTAGTCAGTTGTTTCATCTTTTATTTTGCTCAGATCCCAAAGTTCATGACAAGAAAGGATCGAACAAACAAACCAAGTACTTCCTCCACAAGACAAAGATTCATATTCAGTCTCATAAAGAATAGTGTATTTCAAGGTAGTTCCGAGATCTGAAGACAAACCCAATGACCCTAACAAACCAAGAAGCCAGTTAATGGCATCAAGCTTGATCTCACTCATTAAGTCATCAGATATTTATTCAGGAAAAAAAAGAAATCAAGAAATGAGATAACTATGAGACGATGAATACAAGAGGTATAAACTGCACAATGTCCGTTAGCAACAACCCCATGAAGAGTTGAGACTTCAACGTTCTGCATTAAGAAAATTGCATTAAGAAGATTATGTTTTTGTTTTTTTTGTTTATATGTCAACAGCATAATTAAAAAGGATGTGAATAGATTTTCATTGAAAGCTTGAGGATTGAAGTGACTCCTGGTACTGTTCTGTAATTCCATCTGGATTAAAATCGGTTTCGAAGGATTCATCATTTACTTGTTTGGTTTCGCGCTGCCTTCTGTGTTAAGAACGAACAAAATTTGAGTAAATTAAATAACAAGTTTTATGTTTCTCTGCCAGCAAAATGTGTTGTTTAAAGTCACTGACCTGATGACATACTGATGTAGTTTTTACCATAAACCAACACAATTCCAAAATCAAGTTGTTTTGTTCATTTCATTGACCAACAGTCCTGTTAAATTCACTTTTATGGTTTAATTTTCACCTTTTAATTATTGATCTGTGTAGAAAAGTGAAATGATCTTGAAAAATAGTCATTTCTTGATTTTACATTATCAAACATACTTTAGATTCTCAGATAAGAGTTATAGATGAATATCAATTAATCATTCATTGCTGATCTTGAGTCACCACCTTTTTGCCCACTAATAAAAAATGAACTAAATACCGTCAACTTGATAGTTACATTAGAGAGCCACACGACTACTATAGTTACAGCTGTCGCATATTTTCATTCACTGTCAAATAAGAAAAACAGCTAAACTGATTTACTAATAACTCAGTCTTATTCACTCAGTCTTAACCTATTTCTCACATCACACAAAAGATCTTACCTCGAACTGTTTGGAACTTTTAAAAACTTTAAAATAATTACACTTTTTTATTTCTAGAATTCAACAATGCTCCCAGTTTACCTCCATTCATATTTCTAATTGCAGCAAAGTAACAATAAAGCAAGATCGCTTACCAATTTACACCTACTTTTAAACTCAACTATATAAAGTTGAGTATTAAAAAATATATATATTTAGAAACGATAAAATTGGGGTTATTCAAATCAACTTAAATTTGAGTAATAAATGTTTAATAACTAAAAAACGTTCGGCTAACTAAATACCATTTTTAAACCACCAAACTGATGTGTTAGGAATGTGTGAACAATATACAGAGTTTCAAATGAACATCCTCTGCAGCGGGAAATTTCCCACTCTAACAATCCAAACTGACGCAACCCTTGACAGGGAGTGACTCACTTTGAGGAGATATAAGGAAAAGAAGTCGCCGGTTGTGTATTCAAACAGCGGAGACAAGAAGCAGTTGCAACAAGAGCAGTAGAGAAAGTTGAAAACAAGCTACAGCTGAAGAAGTTTCTAAAGAACTTTAAATCTCTGAAACCTAAAAGACAAAAATGATGAGCAGCAGAATCCTCGCAACAAGTGCACTTGTTCTTTTTGTATTCATCACCCTAAGTGAAGGTAAGAACTTTTAAACACTCACTTTTCATGCACTTTTATTTGTTAGCATAGATGCTTATCAACCTGTGTCTCCTGTCAGGAATGACGTTACGGAGTTTAGGAGTGGAGCTGCACTGTCGCTGCATCCAGACAGAGAGCAAACGTATCGGCCGCTACATCGAGAAGGTGGAGCTGATCCCTGCTAACTCTCACTGTGACAAAACCGAGATCATGTAAGGCTTTAAACTTCAATCACTTGAAAAGTCAAGACTCAGAACTAACTAGTTCTCTTGCTTGGTGTTGATAGTGCTACTCTGAAGGAGACAGGAGATGAAGTGTGTCTGGACCCTGAAGCTCCCTGGGTGAAGAGAGTCATCCAAAGAATCCTTGAGAAGTAAGTTGACTTTATTAATAAATAACTAAAAAAGTAAAAGAAAAATTGATTTAAAAATGAAACATTACATTTTTAACCCCTACGTTTTTCTGTCAACAGCAAAAGACGCTAAGTTCACTGCCTTTTCCCGGAAACCTGAAGAAAAAATCCAGAAGTATTAACATTGCACTATATTTATTATTATTTATGCTCATGTCATGTGATCACATGGATATTGTTATGAGTAACATGGATTTTTCCACCGCTGTTTAAGATGAACATATTTATTTATGTATTTATGACTTTGAATGACTATTTATATGTATGGTCTGTAACCTTTTCCTGAAAATGAATAAAAACAAAACATAAAAATCTATCCTTTGTATCTCTCTTTTAATATTTTGTGATTCATTTTCCTCCATCTATTTCATTTTCAACTACAGTCTTCTTTTGAACTAATTTTACCTGTGGCCAGCAATTGAATTATTCTTTAATATTAAGTAGTAAGGAAACATAAAACTAGACAATGTCACGTCACATGACTTTGAACAAACATTGAATGTGTTACTTCTGTATTGTTTTCTCACGAGAAAATTAAGTAACGTCTTTACCACGAATGACAGAAAAACAACTCTTTTTTTGTACTACAGTCTCAAGAAAGCTAATTAGATTAGGAGTAATTTGATTTAATAATTACCTGAGCGGTACAAGTAAGAAACAATACAAGTGAACGACAACACCTTCTGAACCTTCCTAAATAAAAAAGTGAATTACTTCTGAGGTATTTTATTTCTATTTACATTTTATTACCCAATGAACTTGGTTTTCAATGTGCTTCTTACCCAATTACAAAATAAGAGTTTATTCAACTTTATATTAAATATTTATTGTAGTCAGTTGTTTCATCTTTTATTTTGCTCAGATCCCAAAGTTCAAAACAAGAAAGTAACAAACCAAGAAGCCAGTTAATGCCATCAAGCTTGATCACACTTATAAAGTCATCAGATATTTATTCAGGAAAAAAAAGAAATCAAGAAATGAGATAACTATGAGACGATGAATACAAGAGGTATAAACTGCACAATGTCCGTTAGCAACAACCCCATGAAGAGTTGAGACTTCAACGCTCTGCATTAAGAAAACTGCATTAAGAGGATTATGTTTTTTGTTTGTTTGTTTATATGTCAACAGCATAATTAAAAAGATGTGAATAGATTCATTGAAAGCTTGAGGATTGAAGTGACTCCTGGTACTGTTCTGTAATTCCGTCTGGATTAAAATCGGTTTCGAAGGATAAATCATTTACTTGTTTGGTTTCGCGCTGCCTTCTGTGTTAAGAACGAACAAAATTTGAGTAAATTAAATAACAAGTTTTATGTTGCTCTGCCAGCAAAATGTGTTGTTTTTATTCATAAAATGTCTTACAGTTGAAAAGTCACTAACCTGATGACATACTGATGTAGTTTTTACCATAAACCAACACAATTCCAAAATCAATGAAGTTGTTTTGTTCATTTCATTGACCAACAGTCCTGTTAAATTCACTTTTATAGTTTAATTTTTCACCTTTTAATTATTGATCTGTGTAGAAAAGTGAAATGATCCCGAAAAGTTGTCATTTCTTGATTTTACATAATCAAACATACTTTAGATTCTCAGATAAGAGTAATAGATGAATATCATTTAATCATTCGTTGCTGATGTTGAGTCACCACCTTTTTGCCCACTAATAAAAAATGTTGCAAATATATGAACCACTTGAGAATTTACAGCTTTACAAACCTCCTCAGAGGGTAATTTCCCACTCAGGGGCCGACAATCCAAACTTGCGCAACCTCGCAGTGGGAGTGACTCATTTTCACTCATTTTTCGCTGGAACAAGACGAGCAACGAGAGAAAACCTCACACAACTGGAGCAGCTCGAGAACTTTCTCAAGGACTTTTTTCATCTCTCAAGACTCACATTAACTTAAAAGACCGAAGATGATCTGCAGGAACTTTGCTACAACTGTGTTTGTTCTTCTTGCACTCCTTGTCATCAGTGAAGGTAAGATCATGTCTACATCACTTCTCTTTCACTTTTATTTGTTAGCATAGATGCTTATCAACCTGTGTCTCCTGTCAGGAATGACTTTACGGAGTTTAGGAGTGGAGCTGCACTGTCGCTGCATCCAGACAGAGAGCAAACCTATCGGCCGCCACATCGAGAAGGTGGAGCTGATCCCTGCTAACTCTCACTGTGAAGAAACCGAGATCATGTAAGGCTTTAAACTTGAATCACAGCAGGTGAAAAGTCAAGACTCAGAACTAACTAGTTCTCTTGCTTGGTGTTGATAGTGCTACTCTGAAGAAGACAGGAGATGAAGTGTGTCTGGACCCTGAAGCTCCCTGGGTGAAGAGAGTCATCCAAAGAATCCTTGAGAAGTAAGTTGAATTTGTTAATGAAATTTAACAAAAGGGAAATTGATTTTAAAAATGAAAGATTCGATTTTTAACCTCTACTTCTTTTCTTTAAACAGCAGAAGACGCTGAGTGGAGACTTCCTTTCCCCAGGAACCTGAAGAAAATTCCGCCAAGTATTAACATTGAATAAGAAGATGCACTTTATTTATTTATTATGTTTATTTAATGTTAATGTCATGTGATATCATGTGGAAGTTGTTGTGAGAAACACTTGATTTTTTCTATTGCTGTGAAAGTTGAACATATTTATTGATGTATTTATGACTATAAATGACTATTTATATGTATGGTCTGTAACTATTAACTGAAAATGAATAAAAACTACATGAAACCTATCATTTTTATTTCCTTTTAATTTGTTGTTAATAACTTTGCTCCATCAATGTCATATTATTTTCCACTACAGTCTCATTTTTGAAGCTACAACATTAACATTTGCTACTTTTACCCTGTGGTCAACATGCAATTAAACTATTCTTTGAAATTAAGAAATAAGTAATTAAAAGAGAAACTAGAAAAGCCCTAAAACAGTGCATACCACTGTCAAGGAGCACATGAAAGTCCATTGTCTAAAAGTGATAGTTCACACAAAAACTTCACTCATTTTCTACTCACCCTTGTGTCGACAAAGGGTTGGGATTATTTTCAGAGCAATCCATTCCTTTTTAAGGTTTTCCATTTTAATGTATGACTGGTGCTCAGGTTCATCTTCATCCGAAAAGACGCTCAAAAACATCCAAATACTTGCAGACTGCTCTTCTATAGAAGTACAGCCGGTAATAAGCTAGAATTCTGGGTGAACTAACCCTTAAACAAATGCGGTCAAATGATCAAAAATAAATGATTTTTTTACTATTGTTACATTCTTTTTGTTTTTTTGATTTTATGCTATGTTTTAAAAAGCTTTATGTGTTTAACTGAGCAGCAGCAGTGAGAAGCCATACAAGTGAATGACAACACCTTCAAAACCTTGTAAATTCATATAAAACTTCATATCACTGCAAAAAATAGAATCAATTCTAAAGTATTTCAAACCAGGGACAATTTCCAACAGTAAAGCATCAAGATGTCATTATGATTAAATGCTTGTAACACCTAAACTTTGTTCTCAATGTAGTTCTATTCCAATTGTAGAAGAAGAGTTTAGTCAACCTGTATTAAATATTTATTGTAGTCAGTTGTTTCATATTTTATTTTGCTCAGATCCCCAAGCTCATGACAAGAAAGGATCAAACTAACAAACCAAGTACTTCCTCCACAAGACAAAGATTCATATATAGAGAATTGTTGTATTTCTACGTAATTTCGAAATCTGAAGACAAACCCAATGACCCTAACAAACCAAGAAGCTAGTTAAATGGCATCAAGCTTGATCACACTTATAAAGTGATCAGATATTCATTTGGGAAAAAAATAATGAAAGTGTTAGTTAACCCAAAATTCAAACTTCACTCATTTGCTACTCACACTCATGTCGACTAGTGGTCGGGATTGTATTGACAGTTATCTGCTTCTTTTTTAGAGTTATATGTAAAAATGTCAGTCAATTTTAATGAAGCTGTCATATCTAGTTGTTTTATTGTGACTACACTTCCTGTTTTGTTCTACTTGTTTGAGTTTGTTCAGAACCTCCGCGCCTGTTGCTGCAACAGCTGTAGCTCTTCAAGCAATTAATCCATCAAATGGAGAGTATAAAGACACCCCTGTCCCAGCAACAGGCGCTAGATTATAATCCTAACTACATGGTATGCCACGTTTGTATTCTCCTCCTTTTTTTACTTTCTGGATTTCCTCTTCTTGTTGTTCTTAGTTCACCTAGTGCCTGCTTTGTGTTGTGTTTATTAATGTGAGTCTGTTTTTTCCTGACCACCGCTCTCTTTGTTTTTTAGTCTTTCTTAGTTTGTTCTCCGCCCGGTTTTTGGTGCGCTTTACATTATCTTGGACTGTGATAGGGACACTTATGATTCTGGAGAATTCTTCGTGGAACTTTTACTTATATTGTTATAGTTTTTCTCTAAATAAAAGTGTGTAAACTCCGTTTTTGCCTGTTAATTGTTGATTCCATTCCGCATTTGAGTCCGCCTCGTTCCCAGACATCACAGTAGAGACTGATGCTCAGTTGTTTTCGTCTCCTTCTTCGTCCAAGATGAAGACGAAGGCAACTGAGCATCATTTGCTTCATTCAAATGGACATTCATTTTTGACTACAACTCTAAAAAGGAACAGACTGCCCCAAAAATAATCCAAACCCATAGTCCACATGAAGGTGAGCGGAAAATGAGTTTGAATTTTGGGTGAAGGAACACTTTAAGAGATGAGATAACTATGAGACGATGAATCAAAGAGGTATAAGCTGCATAGTGTCCGGTAGCAACAATGAAGAGTTACATTTTCAAAGCTCTTCATCACGAAAACAACTTTGTACCATTTAATGGTTTCTAGTGCTGAAATGTGTAATATTGCTAAGTATGAAAAAGAACGGTGTTTAGTATCCAAAACTATTTTCTCTAATATTTAAGAGCCACATGATTACACCAACCTGTGTTTTGTCTTTGTACCGTGATACCTGCAACACCAGTTTAGATTTCGAAACTCTATATTGTTGATTGTTGTTGGTTTTAAACTAGGGTTGCAGTGCATTCTGGGAAAGATTGGAGGGCTTTCTTCAAGAAGTTACATTTTCAGACCATTGTTTCAGTCTTATTTTGTAATCAAATAAACAAAGATAATTTAGGTCAAACCTACGTGAGTTTGTATCAGATACATTAAATAACAACAACTTTTCAAACTATAAAAAAGTCAGTTTATTCTGATTTTAGTATCATTACCTCTTCATAGGAGATTATTTTTTTTTAAGACATTGTCTGTCTTTTGTATGCTCGTTTGTCAAAGCAAACCTGAAAAGGTTTTGAATAGATTTTCAACGAAAGCTCAAAATTCAAGAGATTTTCTCCTGGTGTCATCTGGATTTTAAAAGGTTTAGAAGGATTCGTCATTCACGTGTATGGATTCTATGTGGTGCTGCTCACGCTGCCGTCAGTGTTAAGAACTTACTAAGTATGAATAAATTCTAAAACATATTTTATGTTACTATGTCAGTAAAATGTGTTTTTGTCAATGCAAATCTCGTTTTTACCATGAGTCAACACAGTTCTAAAGTCAAGGAATTTGTTTTGTTCATTTCATTGACTGACATTTTATTACTGTTAAATTCATTAAAGTATGCAGTGTCTTGGTTTGATTTATTTGTTCTTGTTTCTTCTCCTTCACACCATTATTTACTATTAATGTGAACTTTTTTTACCTTTGATATTATTGATGTTAACTATGCTGTGTAGAAAAGTGAGATGATCGTGATGACAACTTTAACAAGTCGTAATTTCTTGATTTTATATAATCAAACATTCTTCAGATTCTCAGATAAGAATAATAGATGAATATCAATTAATCATTCATTGCTGATCTTGAGTAACCACCTTTTTGCCCACTAATAAAAAATGTTGCAAATATATGAACCACTTGAGAATTTACAGCTTTACAAACCGACAACCTCCTCAGAGGGTAATTTCCCACTCAGGGGCCGACATACCAAACTTGCGCAACCTCGCAGTGGGAGTGACTCATTTTCAGGAGATATAAGGAGAAGAACTCTGCTACAGGATTCAAACTGCAGCAACAAGAAGTCGCTGGAACAAGAGGAGCAACGAGAGAAAACCTCACACAACTGGAGCAGCTCGAGAACTTTCTCAAGGACTTTTTTCATCTCTCAAGACTCACATTAACTTAAAAGACCGAAGATGATCTGCAGGAACTTTGCTACAACTGTGTTTGTTCTTCTTGCACTCCTTGTCATCAGTGAAGGTAAGATCATGTCTACATCACTTCTCTTTCACTTTTATTTGTTAGCATAGATGCTTATCAACCTGTGTCTCCTGTCAGGAATGACTTTACGGAGTTTAGGAGTGGAGCTGCACTGTCGCTGCATCCAGACAGAGAGCAAACCTATCGGCCGCCACATCGAGAAGGTGGAGCTGATCCCTGCTAACTCTCACTGTGAAGAAACCGAGATCATGTAAGGCTTTAAACTTGAATCACAGCAGGTGAAAAGTCAAGACTCAGAACTAACTAGTTCTCTTGCTTGGTGTTGATAGTGCTACTCTGAAGAAGACAGGAGATGAAGTGTGTCTGGACCCTGAAGCTCCCTGGGTGAAGAGAGTCATCCAAAGAATCCTTGAGAAGTAAGTTGAATTTGTTAATGAAATTTAACAAAAGGGAAATTGATTTTAAAAATGAAAGATTCGATTTTTAACCTCTACTTCTTTTCTTTAAACAGCAGAAGACGCTGAGTGGAGACTTCCTTTCCCCAGGAACCTGAAGAAAATTCCGCCAAGTATTAACATTGAATAAGAAGATGCACTTTATTTATTTATTATGTTTATTTAATGTTAATGTCATGTGATATCATGTGGAAGTTGTTGTGAGAAACACTTGATTTTTTCTATTGCTGTGAAAGTTGAACATATTTATTGATGTATTTATGACTATAAATGACTATTTATATGTATGGTCTGTAACTATTAACTGAAAATGAATAAAAACTACATGAAACCTATCATTTTTATTTCCTTTTAATTTGTTGTTAATAACTTTGCTCCATCAATGTCATATTATTTTCCACTACAGTCTCATTTTTGAAGCTACAACATTAACATTTGCTACTTTTACCCTGTGGTCAACATGCAATTAAACTATTCTTTGAAATTAAGAAATAAGTAATTAAAAGAGAAACTAGAAAAGCCCTAAAACAGTGCATACCACTGTCAAGGAGCACATGAAAGTCCATTGTCTAAAAGTGATAGTTCACACAAAAACTTCACTCATTTTCTACTCACCCTTGTGTCGACAAAGGGTTGGGATTATTTTCAGAGCAATCCATTCCTTTTTAAGGTTTTCCATTTTAATGTATGACTGGTGCTCAGGTTCATCTTCATCCGAAAAGACGCTCAAAAACATCCAAATACTTGCAGACTGCTCTTCTATAGAAGTACAGCCGGTAATAAGCTAGAATTCTGGGTGAACTAACCCTTAAACAAATGCGGTCAAATGATCAAAAATAAATGATTTTTTTACTATTGTTACATTCTTTTTGTTTTTTTGATTTTATGCTATGTTTTAAAAAGCTTTATGTGTTTAACTGAGCAGCAGCAGTGAGAAGCCATACAAGTGAATGACAACACCTTCAAAACCTTGTAAATTCATATAAAACCTCATATCACTGCAAAAAATAGAATCAATTCTAAAGTATTTCAAACCAGGGACAATTTCCAACAGTAAAGCATCAAGATGTCATTATGATTAAATGCTTGTAACACCTAAACTTTGTTCTCAATGTAGTTCTATTCCAATTGTAGAAGAAGAGTTTAGTCAACCTGTATTAAATATTTATTGTAGTCAGTTGTTTCATATTTTATTTTGCTCAGATCCCCAAGCTCATGACAAGAAAGGATCAAACTAACAAACCAAGTACTTCCTCCACAAGACAAAGATTCATATATAGAGAATTGTTGTATTTCTACGTAATTTCGAAATCTGAAGACAAACCCAATGACCCTAACAAACCAAGAAGCTAGTTAAATGGCATCAAGCTTGATCACACTTATAAAGTGATCAGATATTCATTTGGGAAAAAAATAATGAAAGTGTTAGTTAACCCAAAATTCAAACTTCACTCATTTGCTACTCACACTCATGTCGACTAGTGGTCGGGATTGTATTGACAGTTATCTGCTTCTTTTTTAGAGTTATATGTAAAAATGTCAGTCAATTTTAATGAAGCTGTCATATCTAGTTGTTTTATTGTGACTACACTTCCTGTTTGTTCTACTTGTTTGAGTTTGTTCAGAACCTCCGCGCCTGTTGCTGCAACAGCTGTAGCTCTTCAAGCAATTAATCCATCAAATGGAGAGTATAAAGACACCCCTGTCCCAGCAACAGGCGCTAGATTATAATCCTAACTACATGGTATGCCACGTTTGTATTCTCCTCCTTTTTTTACTTTCTGGATTTCCTCTTCTTGTTGTTCTTAGTTCACCTAGTGCCTGCTTTGTGTTGTGTTTATTAATGTGAGTCTGTTTTTTCCTGACCACCGCTCTCTTTGTTTTTTAGTCTTTCTTAGTTTGTTCTCCGCCCGGTTTTTGGTGCGCTTTACATTATCTTGGACTGTGATAGGGACACTTATGATTCTGGAGAATTCTTCGTGGAACTTTTACTTATATTGTTATAGTTTTTCTCTAAATAAAAGTGTGTAAACTCCGTTTTTGCCTGTTAATTGTTGATTCCACTCCGCATTTGAGTCCGCCTCGTTCCCAGACATCACAGTAGAGACTGATGCTCAGTTGTTTTCGTCTCCTTCTTCGTCCAAGATGAAGACGAAGGCAACTGAGCATCATTTGCTTCATTCAAATGGACATTCATTTTTGACTACAACTCTAAAAAGGAACAGACTGCCCCAAAAATAATCCAAACCCATAGTCCACATGAAGGTGAGCGGAAAATGAGTTTGAATTTTGGGTGAAGGAACACTTTAAGAGATGAGATAACTATGAGACGATGAATCAAAGAGGTATAAGCTGCATAGTGTCCGGTAGCAACAATGAAGAGTTACATTTTCAAAGCTCTTCATCACGAAAACAACTTTGTACCATTTAATGGTTTCTAGTGCTGAAATGTGTAATATTGCTAAGTATGAAAAAGAACGGTGTTTAGTATCCAAAACTATATTCTCTAATATTTAAGAGCCACATGATTACACCAACCTGTGTTTTGTCTTTGTACCGTGATACCTGCAACACCAGTTTAGATTTCGAAACTCTATATTGTTGATTGTTGTTGGTTTTAAACTAGGGTTGCAGTGCATTCTGGGAAAGATTGGAGGGCTTTCTTCAAGAAGTTACATTTTCAGACCATTGTTTCAGTCTTATTTTGTAATCAAATAAACAAAGATAATTTAGGTCAAACCTACGTGAGTTTGTATCAGATACATTAAATAACAACAACTTTTCAAACTATAAAAAAGTCAGTTTATTCTGATTTTAGTATCATTACCTCTTCATAGGAGATTATTTTTTTTTAAGACATTGTCTGTCTTTTGTATGCTCGTTTGTCAAAGCAAACCTGAAAAGGTTTTGAATAGATTTTCAACGAAAGCTCAAAATTCAAGAGATTTTCTCCTGGTGTCATCTGGATTTTAAAAGGTTTAGAAGGATTCGTCATTCACGTGTATGGATTCTATGTGGTGCTGCTCACGCTGCCGTCAGTGTTAAGAACTTACTAAGTATGAATAAATTCTAAAACATATTTTATGTTACTATGTCAGTAAAATGTGTTTTTGTCAATGCAAATCTCGTTTTTACCATGAGTCAACACAGTTCTAAAGTCAAGGAATTTGTTTTGTTCATTTCATTGACTGACATTTTATTACTGTTAAATTCATTAAAGTATGCAGTGTCTTGGTTTGATTTATTTGTTCTTGTTTCTTCTCCTTCACACCATTATTTACTATTAATGTGAACTTTTTTTACCTTTGATATTATTGATGTTAACTATGCTGTGTAGAAAAGTGAGATGATCGTGATGACAACTTTAACAAGTCGTAATTTCTTGATTTTATATAATCAAACATTCTTCAGATTCTCAGATAAGAATAATAGATGAATATCAATTAATCATTCATTGCTGATCTTGAGTAACCACCTTTTTGCCCACTAATAAAAAATGTTGCAAATATATGAACCACTTGAGAATTTACAGCTTTACAAACCGACAACCTCCTCAGAGGGTAATTTCCCACTCAGGGGCCGACATACCAAACTTGCGCAACCTCGCAGTGGGAGTGACTCATTTTCAGGAGATATAAGGAGAAGAACTCTGCTACAGGATTCAAACTGCAGCAACAAGAAGTCGCTGGAACAAGAGGAGCAACGAGAGAAAACCTCACACAACTGGAGCAGCTCGAGAACTTTCTCAAGGACTTTTTTCATCTCTCAAGACTCACATTAACTTAAAAGACCGAAGATGATCTGCAGGAACTTTGCTACAACTGTGTTTGTTCTTCTTGCACTCCTTGTCATCAGTGAAGGTAAGATCATGTCTACATCACTTCTCTTTCACTTTTATTTGTTAGCATAGATGCTTATCAACCTGTGTCTCCTGTCAGGAATGACTTTACGGAGTTTAGGAGTGGAGCTGCACTGTCGCTGCATCCAGACAGAGAGCAAACCTATCGGCCGCCACATCGAGAAGGTGGAGCTGATCCCTGCTAACTCTCACTGTGAAGAAACCGAGATCATGTAAGGCTTTAAACTTGAATCACAGCAGGTGAAAAGTCAAGACTCAGAACTAACTAGTTCTCTTGCTTGGTGTTGATAGTGCTACTCTGAAGAAGACAGGAGATGAAGTGTGTCTGGACCCTGAAGCTCCCTGGGTGAAGAGAGTCATCCAAAGAATCCTTGAGAAGTAAGTTCACTCCATTAATGCAGATAAATTTATCTTCTTTTGCCATCACATTTCTAACATCAACATTTTTTCTCAACAGCAGAAAACGCTGAACAAAGAACATCCTCTGCTTCCCAACACTGATTTTATGAACTTTGGAAAAGGACCAACAAGTATTTTAATAATATGATTTGTTACTTGTTAAACACAGGGTGACCTGGCAACAGTATTAACTCATGTTTGTATCAAACATGTTATTTATTTATTCATATTTTCTGTATGTGAGAGTGAAATGTCTAACTTATGTTGAACATATTTATTTTTGTAAGACTATTTAAATGCATTTTGTAATATTTGAAACAAACAAATAAATCAAAGAAATTAAATCAATTGCTGTTTGTTTTCTAACTTGTTTTCTTTTTTTTTCAATTTTATTTTCATTGGAGGAAAATGGCTGGATTACTCTCTTGTATTCAGACACACCTCCCTTGTGTTGAAATATAGCTGACAACAAGAAGCAAATCGACTAAATCAAGAGAAAAAAGTTACCATCATTACTTTAATAATTGCAAAACAATGAGCCTTTTAGGTGTCTCCAAAAAATGCCCTGTACTGTATATATACACATAAAATAATTTAAATAAAAAAAACATAATTGTAGTTGTGTCTTTCTGTCTGATCTTATACGCTTAAACATCTTAAACTCTTGACAAAATGTCTTGAAAATTTGCATTAATTCTAGTGAACTCTCAGTGATGTTTTAAATGGGAGGGACTCTTAATCAGGTCAAGGGAAAGGGGGCACATGGGGGCAGATGACCCCTATGAAAGTCAAATGTGTCCAATATTAATGAAAATGTACCTATATCTATCTATCTATATACAGCTCTCTCACTCTCTCTCTCTCTCGCTCGCTCTATAGATATATATTGTTACATACAAGTATATAAAGTATATATATATATATATATATATATATATATATATATATATATAAAACAACATATACAGTATATACATAGAGAGAGAGAGTGAGAGAAAGAGAGAGAGAGATAAACAGACAGACAGATAGATGGATGGATGGACGGACGGCGGGCGGGAGGACGGACGAAAGAAATTTTAAGGGGGTAAAAAAGGGGACAGGAGAAGCTTAAAAAAACTTGTAAGTTTTATGTAAACTAAATAAGGGGCATATCCAGGATTTGGAATATGCCCATGGGAAAAGTGAGGCATTACCCATTAAAATTCAAATGGGTCCAATTTGAACGAACTGTAATATCCATATATAATTATTTATTATTTAATAACGGTTTCCATCATTTCAGCTCATGTCGACAATTGTGAGGCCCATCATCCGTCACTATCAATCCATGCCTATAAAAAGGTTGCAAAAATGTCCCAGGTCTGGTAAGACTGGTAAGACTGGAGCACTGGAGTGAGAGGGTGGTCGTGCACACGCACAACACTGGCATTCTGGGCTCGTGTGGAGGCTGCGGGGGAAGGGGCGGGGCTGGCAGCTCAGCCGGGGGTCGGTGCGCCAGTGCGGCGCTGTTGCGAGCAAACAGAGCAGGCTTGAAGCGCGGAACGGACACGCTCCGAGAACCTCAGGATCTCCAGCCCAACATGCTTCGTCCAGAAGCCCTGACACCGCGCCGCGACTGAGAGGGGAGCCCGGGGAGAACCAGCACCAGAACCGCCAGGATCCTGCCAGCATCCCTGCTGTAGCCGATGCGCTCCAGTTGTGCGTGAATCCTCGCTCAAAGGTTCTGGACCCCAACAAAAAAAAACCCGGACGGGTGTCGACGACTAAGAGAAAACATACCGATCTCCGTCAGGATGGCGCTGACGATCTGCACGAGATTCACGGACGAGTATCAGCTGTTCGAGGAGCTGGGGAAGTAAGGAACCATGTTTTTTTTTGTGATGATCTCTCTGAGCTCTTATATAAGCTGTGACAGCACTGCTGGGTGCAGTCCAACAATTGTGTGTGTGTTTTTTATCCCCATCATGTGTGTTCATCCCTTCTGCGAGTGGCGCATCTCTCTGCTTGTGAAACACCTCCCATGTTTAAAGCGTGGAATGGCGAACATTTTTTTTGCCACCCACCCCCTTTTTTCTCCTCCTAAATACCCTCCAGCTCCCCCTCCTGCCGGAGACAGAAATACACACGGCAGTAATGCGACAGGACACACTGATCAACGGTGGCACATTCACCAAAATGAGCTGCGGTCAATTATAGATACAAGGAGGGAAATCCTCACCTCTCCCTCACTCTCTGACACACACACACACACTCAACAACACACACACACACACACACACAGTCCCAGATGTCTGCAGCACCGCCCCCACCCCAGTCTTATGGAGAAGAAATCTCAGAACCATCGACCTCCTCCTGCATTAGTGATGCTGTTCTGTTTTCATCTGACATTAATAATGCAGCCAATTCTCTGATAGTGCATTTCAACTCACCTGCTCTTCCTCCCACACTCTTCCTCTTCCTCCTACGGACACAGTCGACCAAGATGGAAATATCAATATTGGCTCAGCGGCTCACTCAGGTTTTTTTTAAGTGCCGGAGACATCCCAGATAAGTGCTGGAAGACAGCAGTTTTAAAAGGGATGTGTTTGATTTCGATGTCGTAAAAAAAACAGGTGTTGAATAAGCTGTATCCTGCTACTGCAGCATAACGGAAATGACATCAACTGTTTAACTCTAGGATGATATTGAGTAGTTGAGGAATTCAAAATAGAATTATTGCCTCAGTCAAGTCAAGTCAAGTTCTTTTATTGTCAAATATGCATGTATTGAGACATACAGCATAAATGAAATTGTGGTCCTCTCTGACCCACGATGCAAAACATAAAAGACATTAAACACTTAAAACAATTAAAGACTAAACAGTTAAAGACTTAATTAAGACATTCAAGAAAATAAATAACCAACAAAATGAAATAAATAATCAACAAAAATGAAATAAATAATCAACAATCTCAGTCTGAGACTATTAAAATGCACTCCAACATCAGTCTGGGAATGAGAAAGAATTGACAATATCCCTGGCTATTGGGTTTAATAACTTGATTAAAATGTAACATGTAAGCTCTACAAATAACTCTAAGTTAGTGGTTAGCTACTTCTCTAACTGACATCATTGTCATCTCTGAAACTGTGTCTCTGTGATAACCATGTAAGTGAACTGCAGGACAGTATAAATCATAAATGCTATATACCAACAATTACACCTCAAAAACAAGTGCTAGCCTGTCACAGGCCTCACGTGCGCACTCACACCTATGGACAATTTAGATAAGTAGATTGGCCTATGTTTGTTTATTTTGGACCGTGGGAGGAAACCGGAGTGCCCAGATAATGACAAAGAGAAATGCCTGAGACTTTTCTTCTTGTTAGGACGCCATCTGTCCTTCACTGGAGGGTTTCCAGACATGTGTAGCTCTTGGACTTACTACTCCGGCCGAGGTATTTCCACTCTGGCCCCGGTGTGTCTCCTGTCACTGGGAACACTCATATGTTTGTTAGGCGTGTGGATCAAGTGTTGTAATGTTTACACTTAACACAATAAAACATTGGTTAATGGAAAATATTCAAAGTTCATCATATTTCTGTCTGAATGAGCCGGAATTTGCAACTAAAAGCATTTATGAAATGACAAGCGACAAACAAAGAGTTTAAATAAAACATGGTTAGAAGTTATTTAAACTCATATTAATATATATTTTCTCCATTTGCAAATTAAATTTGGATATATTTCCTTAATCACTAGTAATAAAAGATTACTTCTTGTGGTTAAGGTAAACACAAACTTGTTTAGTACTGTACATATGAATGTCATGTTTTAACACAATTTACTTGTTTTCATGTTAACTTACAGATAAACATTTTTAAATTGGTAAACGCCATCAGGTGTCCATTTTATAATGTACATTTGGTATCAGTGTCAGGGAAGCTGTGTGCGAAACATGTTGTGTTGTTTTGTAAGATCGCTTCTTCTGAATAAAGTGATCCGACAATGTTGCTTGAAATTGAAACGATTTAGTCTTATTTCATCCTTAGAATGAAAATATAAAATGAACAAATCCCTCTAAGCTTCTCATGTATGTCCCTTGTCAACCACTAGCTAGCTAGAGAAGGTCATTAGCTTTCCTTGAACTCTCACTCAATGCTAGAGGCAGGTGTTTGTTTGGGGTTGACAACCTTTGTGGTGTTTCTAAACCAGCCGAAGACTCTCAGGGGCCGCTTTAGCTATGTCAAGGTTTCTTTTGAATCCACTGAAACCAATAGTTAGACCCTTGTCCAACTGAAGGTCAACTATCTAGGACTAACTAACCCTAAACATGTTTTGTTGCATGTGCTGTTCTTTACACTTTGTAGTTCAGAGGCTATAATGTAGAAATGTAGAAGTCTTTGCACGTCATACTATTGAGCTACAATGTAAACGTTGGTGGTTCATCTCTAAACTACGTAGGAATACTTGTCACAACTGCAACTCTAATCCTCTTCCTAGCAACATGACCTACTGGTGCAACAGTGGCTTTAGCGTTTTCATCAATGAGATACTTTTCTAGTTATTTGAACGACCGTGTTACAATCGCATTTTCGCTCAGGACCGTAGACACATTCTTCACGTCTCCGGTTCTCCGGCTGCACCGCACTGGGGCACATGAGAGTGTGCTCGGAGACTTGAATAAAAGTGACAGCAATGTCAGAGAGCGACCCGACTCAGCAGCAGACACATTAACGTATGCACTTCAGCGTGAACCGCTTTACAAAAAAAAAAAAACAGGATAGTCAAGTGAAATTCTTATGTAACATGTTATGCTATGATAATTTCTTCAACAAATCCCCCATAAATTAGAGAGGAGCTTTGGCGGCAAGCTGCTCACTCCAGAGGAGGTTAGATAACATGGAGAGTAGTGATCAACGGCAGTGTCCTGAAGCTTCACGTATTTGACTTGTTCTCACGTGGACGCCGGCTACAATGGCGCCTTGTTCAATCAGGATCTGTGGCAGATAATGATGTGTATTCCAGGCTTAATCGTCCGTCTCCATCAGAGCCAGCTTCAGTGTTCCTGATAGCTTTGATGCTGTCGGCAGCCAAAATGAGTTGGCTCTGCAGGAGAGCAGAGTTTCTCTGACAGAGAGAGTGTGTGCGCAGATATGGAGAGATGGAGGTTGAATCGCTAATGTCATGTGCGGCCGCAGAGCTGAGCAGAGCTGAGGCAGCGTCTTGGGCTGAATTTAAATATGAAGCATGAGGCTTCCCTCTACATGAAACAAAGCTGGCCTACTTTTTCATCTTCCTAAAGATCCACGACATGCTAGAAACAACACCATCGACCACCGCTTTATTTTATGATGGTTATCTAAATGACCACATCTATAATTATGCATAGTTTTATTTAGCTCTGGATAATTTGATCTAAATACACATATTGTATTCCTTATTAACTTTACTCTGTTTTTAATAATCATTTTCTACAGTATGCTACACACTTGTGAATGAATGGGTACAATCGGTTAAAAAATGAATGACTGCAAACAGTAATACAGAGCTACGAGTGGGATAGACGATTGGTAACAAGGTTACATTTTATGTTATTTATTTATTTTACAGAGTTGTTTCTAGGTTGAACAAAGTCACACTAAACAATGTACTTTATTATGATTAATAACAGTCTAAAATCACGTTATTACGCATATAGTAAGTAGTAGTTAATGGTAAATATGTCTTTGATTATCTACTGTTTATATATAGATATTTGGCAGGTGATAAATATTAGGGAAAGTGTTTTTGTTGTTCATTATGAAACCAAATTTTGATTCATCTTTGTTTCAGTGTTTCTCTTGGGTCGAATCGGAGTTGTCTTTTTTAAAATTTAATAGAATGGGTGGTAACATTAGAAAACACACAGAAACGCTGTATTTAAGTGACAGAAGCCGGTTTAATTCTCATATTTTTGTTTGAGGTCTGTGGATCAGAATCTACTGATGGTTCCTCGCACACGGCTCAGGACCAGAGGAGAGAAATCTTTTCAGGCTGTTGCTCCTAAGCTTTGGAACAATCTTCCTCTCTCTTTGCGCTTGATGGAGTCTACTGACTCCTTTAAGAAACATCTTAAGACGTTTCTATTTGTTCAGGCTTTTCCTTGAATTTCTCGAACTCCTGTGTTGTTCTCAGTATTATCTTGATCTTTGAAGTATGTACTGTTTTGAGTATTGTTTTGATTGTTAAAGCGCTTTGTGACCCTGGTCTCGAAAAGCGCTATATAAATATATATTACTTACTTACTTACTTACTTAATATGTTCGTGTTTCGACCCCCCCAGTGTTGGAAAGGTGTAACTGCGATGTAATACATTGTCACTTTTTCGATAAATCACAGCTTACAAAAATGAGATAAAGGCTCTTGTGTCAGCTTCAGGTTTTATCTTAGCGGTTCTGCACAGGTCTCCAGTCCATCCACCCCAGGCCACAACATTTCTTCCACATAAATCTGCCATTTTCGTCTCCAGAACCTCACTTTTTCTGACATGAGGGATCAATACAGTTTTACCTTACCTTACATCTGTGGTGGGACTAAAGCTCCTTATTTGAGCCTTTTAAATGTGGTGACCCACAGTATAATGTTAATGTCAATATCTGTGTGGTTCATTAATCGTAAATCAATACAAAGCCTTTTTATCTTTTTTTTTTTCAAGGGGAGCGTTTTCTGTGGTCCGGCGATGTGTGAAGATTTCCTCTGGTCAAGAGTATGCTGCCAAAATCATCAACACCAAGAAGCTTTCAGCCAGAGGTAAGAAGAATGGACAAATGTTTGTTGAAGACTCTATTATAGTTCATTCATTTTCAAAAAATCCTGTACAGTATTTAGCAAACGAAACAAAAAGCAATACACCTTTCATAGAGTTTGAAATACTTTGTAAATTATTTTGTCGATTTCTTGAGCCTAAAACACACTTGATTTACTCTCAATCAGAACTAGGAGTATTCAATGTGGTCACCGCAAAAAATGGTTTACTCAAAGGATGTTTAGTTTCTCCACCAAGACTTCATTAGAAAGAAAAATTAATGAACCAAAACAACAAATAAGCTTAAATTTGCTGTTGTTGGTTGTTGGACAATGGATACCTCATCACAGGGTAAACACAATACTGTTATACCCAGGGATTGTTTTTTTTTCTTCTTATCTTTGTTTGTAAGGTATGTTAATAAAAAAAAAAAATTGAAATGACATCAAACAGGCATTAACTTGCTTTTTCATGAGTTAATACCTTGAAGGGTAAATATGTTTTGAATAGCAGTGGACATCTAACATTGTGATACAATTAAATCCATTAAAAAGTCCAGAAAATCCCCCAAATAAAAAGAAAAAAAAGAATGAAGAATTAAACTGTGTTGAAAAACGAATTCATTGAATTCCATCTAAGTTTGGCAGTTTCAAGCATTTTATTATTACAGAATCATAAATGAATAATTTGATTTACTTCTAAAAAGTGTTTCTTTATTTAGCCTTTAAATGAAACAAAACCAACGTTAGTACACAACTGTGTCACAGACCCACTAAACAATTGTCTGAAACTAAATTTGAAATAAAAATTAATTCATAAAAAATGCTGACCATATCACCATTAGCCAGGTGATTTCAGTTAGTCAATTCGAAAGTAGAAAGATTATGATCTTCATGGATCTTGGCACAAATGGAACCACACTTAAGGTCAACTAATGTGTTGATCGTGTTTATCATGACTACATCCACTCTACGGTGATAGGTCAATCATCAAGGTGTGTCACCAGGTGTCATTAATCCAGGAAGTCTCTTGATGTATAAACAAAGCGGGCGAGATTTCAGACGGGGAGAGTAATAACTTTAAAACGTGGTCATGATGATGGACTTACTGCATCTTGGTGAGAAAGACTTTAACATTTGGAACATGTGAGTCAGGAGAGTTGGATTTGAACACAAGTTTCTCTTTAGGGACTAACTAGAGCTGGCTCTTAGATTAAAATCATCAATGACCCTGCTCGAACCAAGCAGCGATAATGAAGAATGTCATTAGAAGGCCTTTACTGACTGAGCTGACAGTTGAACGATCAGGGTCAAGGACACGATGTGAAGGAGTTGGAGTGAATCCTGGCGCCGTGTTGGCAGTTCCAATGTTCGACTTGCTTAACTCCCTCCTCTTGTCTTTTGTCAATGATGTAATTGCCTCATAAGTGTGCGAGTGTTCTGCATGTGTTCCGCATTGATACAGGACTCTTGCTGGTCCTGTCCTCCCAGGAGCAGAACTCCTGCGAAGCCGACCCAGTTCTTTCACATCCGTCACTGTAATTGTAGCCACTGGCCTGGTTGCCGTAGGCCTGCGCGGCGCACACTCTCACGTGCACGCCCAGTCGCCCACACACACGCAGGCACGGGCACACATGACCCAGGAACAGCCGACAGCGGATTTGTGACGGCGAACCAATGGCACACTGTTGTTTCCTTCCTGCAGTGCGGTGGATGGTAGCTGACTGGTTATGAAAAACAGCAACATGATTCATGGTGGAAAATGTACTGTACATCCATAATACAGGCAGCACTAGTTGTATAACACATACTGTACCTCCACTGAGTAGGAGATGTTGTTCCTGCAGACTTTGTGATGCTGTCAGAAGTTTATTCACACAAGCTTTTCCCATCAAAACTATTCTGACACGAGAACACAGTGACTCACTCTTACATGTGTGCACACAGCACGTTTTCCTTTTTTCTCCTACTTCCTTCTCAAGGACAGTATTTCTCTCCCGACATGGTCTGGCCTAAGTTAAATCCTTCTCTGCTGCCCACGTTGACCTCTTGCTGAGTGCACTGTTGTCAGAGCCCTCAGCAGATGGATACATGTTTACACAAACTGAGACTGGTAACCTCGTCGGGAGGTTGTTGTTGCGATGCAGTAATGACCATCGCGAGATGAAAAAAAAAAGAAGAATGTTTAATTGCTGACCATGGAAATCCATTATTTAACCATCAGTCATCTTTTCCTTGTCACTCAAGTTTATAGAAAACTAGCCTGTTCTTTATTCCCACCATTCATTAATAGGCATTTTTCCTGGAGGGCTTCACACCACACTAGGATGACAGGATGAACAGAATCATTGTCATTATTGGTATTATTTTTTAATAATAATGGTAGTAACAGATACTTTACCCAAACATTTTAAACACATTTGAATACATTATTTAGTTAATTGTCAACACTAAGGTAGGTAAAGTCATAACATGGTAACAACTCAGTAATAATAAATCATTTTGCAGCATAAAGACGTCAGTGTACCAATGTATGCACGCTCACACATACACACTCAGGCTTTAATAGCAGCCATGCTGGCGTGTCAGATGTGGTCTTACCCTCTCTCTGCGATAAGCTCCAGAATTGCAACTCTGATTCCCCTCTCTGTGGCAAGATCATGACCTCCCCCAACCCAATCTCACGGTGTGTTTGCATGCTCACACAAGCGCATGTTCTTGTATGTGTGCGTTACTGAAGGGGCTTTATGAACGGATTGAACGCACAAATGCATGTATGATCACGGTCCGGAGTGTGTTTCCGGAGATGCTTGCACACACACACACACACACACACACGAGTGGAGACTGACTCGAAAACAATCTGCAGTCCTGATTATGTGGCCTTTAATGAAGAGCGGCAGATGAGTCAATGAAGGAGAGGAAGTTGTGGAGAAGTTTAGAAGCGACGGCAGAGATTTTCACAGACGGGTGCAAGTGCATCTGTGTGGGAGTGTGTATATGCAAGCCTGGCATATCCCTCACAGCAGTGGAATATTTGTCCTCTCTGTTCATGCGTGCTTCAGTATTCTGACGTTGTGACTCTGTCTGCTAGCTTTGTCCCTTCATATTAGCTTCTCTGTGTGTTTCTATTCCCGCGTTTGTTTTGCGAGCGTGTTTGTGTTTTCTAGTGTCGGTCTAGATTATCTGTCCGTGCGCCAACGTCAACACATCTGAATAAAGGTTTTTCTAATCAATTCAACCTATAATTGCTACTCAATATATATTAACAATTGTAAATGAGTGATTTATTTCTTCCTATGATTATGAAGATTGATGTTGATTTACGATTTTCCGATTGAATGAACACTATTAATATAGATTAATTATATACACTCACACATTTCAATTAGTTTAGATGTTTTTTTTTTTTTAATCCACTGAAGGAACAGGTGAAAAATGCATTTCGAGTGAGAGAGGATGTGAAATGTCTATTTTGGATCAATAACTATTTTTATTTCTCCATCTATAGTCACTGTAGGCAAGGAAAGGAAGCAGGTGATCTGGGGATCACATGACTCACTAGCTGTTGGAGGCTAAAAATATGTGCAGATATGCTCACTCTCGCACTCCCTGGTACACACACACATGCGGACACACACACACACAGCAATGGAAATCATCATCGTCTTTAAAAAAGCAGCCAGGTTTTTGTTGGAGTGATAAATGGTTCTGTTGCCAGCTTTAATGTTTGGTTCAAGTATCTCTTGAAACACAGAGAAAGATATCACTCTGTTTGCTTCAAAGTGTTATCATGGAATCCACACAACATATTTTAAGAAAGATTAGGAACATTCAATTCACCGTGTTGTTAAATCAAAATGCAAGAAAATAAAACCTCAATATCTCTTGTCAGCCATTCTTTGGATTTCTGAGAATCAACTCGGACGAGCGGCCCTCTGACATTGTGATCTAATCCTCGACCCTTCTTTTCTTGTAATCCTATCCTGAGTCCAGCCTCCTTATGTTTGCTTTACCCTCACTTCAAGAAGCTCTTCTTCCCCTCCAATGCTGGTGTGAAATGATGTTGAATGGTTTTTTTAATGGGACTCAATTACACAAGTCATTGTGTTTCTCGAAAAAGAAAAAAAAAATCAGATCCCCTTAATGACGACAATTGAAATTGTACTCAAGTAATACTTACTTCCTCACATTTGTTGCTGATATCATCATGTCCCATTTAGTCAAAACATTCATATTTACAGTTAAGAGTAGGTGTTGTCACGTGTTTCGATTTCGCAATTTCAGAAATTTTACCAAGAGGAGAAACAATGGTAATTCCCTCAATAGTAACCGTGATAATCCTAATGTATTAATCACTTGTTTTTTGTACTGACACTCACATCCGTCATTTTAATTGTTTCCGTGAAAGGTTAAAGACAGAAAATGTAAGTGTGTCTGCATTGTTGGTCCAACATAATCGTGCGGCTTATTAGTGATGAGTAACCGTACACGTGACATCAGTCATCACAGTCATCACATACAAACATTATAATTGAACCGACTCTCAATAGCCTGAAACCTGTAGAAGTCTTAATGCTGTGGAATACTCTTGACCACTCTGGCAGCCACGGTAAATCATCAAAATGATCTTAATATTGATCTTAATCTTTCAATTCAATCAATACATAATTAGTTTACCTTGTCCTTGACCTTCCGCTGAATTCTTTTGTAGTTTTTAGTTTTAATATCTAAGTTAACATTAGGTTGTCTATGCATCAAAATCTAATATATATATATACAGTATATATACATTATATTGTATTATTGTATTAATCTACTGTACAGAAAAAATGCAACACATACAGTATGTTCCATTTTTCATTTTCACACGTTCACAGTTACATTCTTGCGGTGTGAAGCTGATAGTAGCATATGCTGTTCAATCTTTTCATCACCAAACCACCTTAGACTGAAATATTTTATAGAGCAAAGTCCTCTTCAGAACACTATGTTGATTACTTCAATGTACAAGTGTACTTAGTTGAAGTGTTATTAGATGTTTGTTGGCAGCTACACTGGTTTTATATAGGATCAGAAGTGACCTCTGTTAGTATAGGGGTCACATACCTAGAGTACTGACAGATAAGATAATTTATGACTTAACAGATGGAGTGGGACAATATTAGGTATTCAGACCCGTTGATTTATTACACGTCTTTGTCTTCTCAATCTTCGATTAACTGCCAGATCCACCTGAAGCATATTCAAAAAAAGTGACTTATTGCAAAACAATGTTGCAGAGACTGGAATAAAAGAAGTGGACTTTCTGTACATGAGTCATAATTTTGTCATTGCGCCTGAGTGTCATTGACACAGTTGGGCAGCTCAGTTCAAGACAAACCCTTTCCTGAATAATAACTGATGACTGCTGTTGTTTCATAGTGGTCTGTTTCATTTTATCAGGTCACAAGAGGCCTAAAAATAAGCCTCCGTCCCTTTCATCACACAAGAAAAAACAGTTTTGTGATGATGACAGTTTCATACTTCATATTGTGGTAAATCAAAACTTTCCCCCAAATGGTAACATGGCTGATATTCTTTTTAATTTAGCAACTTTTGCATTTGTTATTGATAAACTAAATGCTATTTAAACTAAATGCGGAGTTATTTGTTGTTCCAAAATTGCATTTCCAGGTGTTCCTTTTGCCTGTTTTCAGCTTGAAGAACAGTCATTATAAACCTGTATGTCTAGAAGCAAACAACCAACCATGCTTGCTTAAAGAAACAAAGTTTCTAGTTAAACTAGGGAACATGTGGTTTAAGTATCCAGTCCAGAAATGTGTTTTAATAAACAAGAATATATATCGACTGCTGTGATCTAACTCCATCTGTTTTGAAGTTGGATCTTTAATAGTTGTTTGCAAACTCTCAGTGACAGTCATTTGCATGCAAGACTGGTTTCACTGCAGAGGAGAACAGAGGCTTAGCAGTCTCTTTGATCAATGCTGGAGATGCTAGACAACAGATGTCTGGCTCAAGAAAGGACTACCTGTAGAGGAGAGCACTAGCCACTGGCAATTTAAATTATTAATTAAAAAAAAAAGGTAATCTTGCTTTTGCAGCTCATCGAAGCGATGACATGTGATGTGGCGTCCCTCTTAGATCATCTTTTTGTAATCTCTATATAACATGACCTTTTAAAGCTAATCTCCCATCTGCTTCATCTACATACGCAGGTTTTTCTCAATATCTGTGAGTTATCCAGGGTTGTAATGGGGAGGTGCTCACCAGATTCTTGAATAACAGTTATATACACATACTGTATATAGTTAGAGATAGCTACCTTGAGTGGGAAGTCAATCCATCACAGGGAAAATTTAGAGAAACTCAAATTCACATCTATGTTAAACTATTTCAGGTAAAACCCACATTGGGTACATTAAAACCACAACCATACAGGAAGTTCACTCCAGTGCAACCTCACTAACACGGCACCTTAGATGTCAAGAAACCCGTTGCTAGTCCACGTTCTCCTATCATGAGCCATATAGGATTTTAAAGATCAACCCTTATTTTCTAATCCGGGTCGGCCTAGGGTGAGCTACAACAGCTGCACATGATACATTCTGCAAGTTGGAATGACCCATAATATAGAGTGGAAATGTGATGTATATATGCTAGCTTAGCTGCGGTCATTACAAGGTGAAAAAGATCCCCTCTACCTTTTTTTGAAGATCAGAATCTACAAATTTGAATCTGTAATTAAAAACTGAATATATATTTTGTGATATTCTTTGCGCGAGACTTTCCATTGTGGCAAAAGTATAGACCTGGGTGAATAATAGCTGTGTCCTATTTTACTCTGAAAACCGTGAGGACGCTGCCCTTCCTCCACTTTCTAAAAATGGGTCGCTTCAACCTACTGCATGACTTATAACTACTTCAACTTTTGTTGCTCTGAGTTGGCAAGACACAAAGTTGTTGCTTACATTTTTCAGGTGTTGTTTCTGATGAATTAAATCCAAATTGAATACTGGGGAATGGTATATCAAAGTTGGTAAAAAATGTACAATCTGAGACAATATAATCTGAATTGTCTCCTGTTAACATAAACACAAATCTAAACGTTTAATTACAGATTCAACTCGTTCTATTTGGCTTGAATTCAATTGCTTTTGTATTGAATTTAAACATCTGCGGCTGCTGAGTCTAATTCGTCTTCAGGGCCCCTGATTGTAAAATTGCTCATATTGAGTTCAGACAGGCGGAATGTATATCATGTGTGATGTCCCCTGTTGCCAAACCAACAATGACACCAGAGAAGAAACTGTCAGGTCATATTAAGGCGGACAAACATTCCGGCTGTAATAGGCAGAATAGGAGCGCTAAGACGATGACTCTCATCTACTGTGTGCACCTGCATCAGGTAACCACGGAGGCCAAGTGTTTCTGACAAGGATGTCCAGATCATTCGTGCTCGCAGCAAACACCTCTGAGAAGGCGTCATGTATCATAATAAATAAAACATGTTTTTCTCTTTCAGATCACCAAAAGCTGGAGCGAGAGGCGCGGATTTGTCGTCTTCTGAAACACCCCAACATTGGTGAGCTGCAATGCGCACATAAGACACACTTTTCCTCCAGTGGTCTCTGGTTAATACAACTGCGGCTATTCATCTTCTGGACACGGTTATGAGAAAGAGAGCTACTGAGTGTGTGTCTGCATGTGTGTGTGTGTGTGTGTGCGTACATCCACTTATAATGATGATGTATCTGAGCCGGGCCGGCTGAGTCATCACAAACACAAAAACCCCGACCTCTTATAACCTTTACCGCTTTTGGAAACCAAAGAACAGATCAGCTGAAAATATTTTCCTACATGCTTTTGGTTTTTTACAAAGATCTCTGGCCTCCTGTATCCTAGAAAACTTTATTGAAATGAATGGATGTACGCAAGCCATTATTTGGAATCGTTTCGTAACCTAGTCATGGAGCTGACCTATTTTTTTGTGATTTTGCTTAAAAATGACATATATTTTTCAATAATTTTGAGCGATGAATATGAATGTTTTTAGTGTATGTAAATTATTTAAATAAGACTGCAATACAATTTTTTTAGTTTAACCAAATGAAAATTTTACTATATTTTTGATCAGTTTACACTGATAGATTTAAGGGTTATTAAGGGAATTATGATATAAACCAGGGATCATCTTAAAAAGGTTTGTGTGGGTGCAGGTTTTGGTTGTTTGGCAGCGAAAAAACCTGATCCAAAAGATGATGGCCTTATAGACAATTGAAGAATTTTTAAAACCTAATGTTCTTGTGCCTTTTCTATATTTAAACCTTACCATTTCTGAAGGAAATACTTTGCATGAAATTGTTGACATAAATGTTAAAGCTTTCTTTTGTAAAATTATATTTCAGTGCGACTTCATGACAGCATATCAGAGGAAGGTTTCCACTATCTGGTGTTTGATCTGTGAGTCATCAAAACCAAAACCAAAAAATAATTTTCTGAAAAAACGAAATCCAAAGATTGGGATGTTTGTTGACAGAGTGACAGGCGGTGAGCTGTTTGAGGACATCGTTGCCAGAGAGTACTACAGCGAGGCAGATGCCAGGTAGTATTACTGCAAGTTTTACTTGCTGCCTCTGTCAGCTCTTAAAAAAGCTGATGAATGACATATGGCCAGTATATATCATACACGGTGAACTCTTCCTTGACGGAGACGTCTTTTTTTTGTCACAATTGAGGCACTCAGACATGTTAGATGTTGTGGAAAATAGAAAGACTTTTATTCGAAGCCATTAGTGTCCGAGCAGCTTTGCACTTGAGTGATCCACTAAAGAAATACACCAGTTCATTGTTTCCTACTTACTTCCAGTCAATTTAACACACTTGATTTATCATCTTTCCCCCGCCGGTCGTCTTACAATATGTTTCTCACTGCCCTCCCGCCCTCAGCCACTGCATACAGCAGATCCTGGAGAGTGTCCACCACTGCCATGTGAATGGGATCGTCCACAGGGACCTGAAGGTCTGTATGGATGTGTAACGTGGATCTTTTAACATCGTCTTTCCTCCATTCACAGCGGGTCAGTGTGTTGTTTCTGTGGTGTCTTGAGTTTCAAATTGTCTAAACTTGTCTTTGTCTTCTCAACTATGAAACCTGTTTATTGGTCGTGTAGGATAGTCTATGTCGGTGTCGATGTCACTAGGCTGAAGAAACGTTGAGACTATAGAACAAACAAGAGTATCCGACAGTTCAAATGGAAAAAAATGGCATCATTTCATGGAAAACATACCTTAGAAATGTCACAGATATCAACGCAGACATTTTGCACTACACACAGTTGGACTTAAGAAGAAAGTGCTGCAGCTTTCTCTCCAGAGGGCAACAGATCCTTCAAAAAGTTTCATGGAATCAGCTGGTTATCCAGACAAACAAACATGTAGCCATCATTCCTTTTATCAACATCACTTTAAATTTGCGATAATATCAGTTCCTGGGTTGTTTTCTGTAAAGAGAGACAATACTATAACCTCTTTGGTGGAAAAAAAAAAAAACTTTCCTGCCTCTCAGGGATACAGAAAAGGTATGCAGAAGAAAATGCTAAAGTAAATCAGCTTCAACAAAAGAAGAAACTAAAACAAACAAGTGGTACGTTGGTGCATCAGGTGTTTCTTACATCAAGGATCCAAGCGTACATTGTTAACAACAGGAAGTGTCACATGGAAAATGAAAGACATTGTATACATCTGTTAGAGCTGGTGTCATATACGGAGGATGATTGGCCCTTTCTATACAACTTGAAGTGTCCTTTGAAATCTCATCATGTGCTGTTAAATGAGTTTTCTCAGGCCGACTGAATGTTAAGAAATGTATTATTCAACAGAGATGCACAGTGAGGACCCGGAGGTCACTGAAGACCTTTCGGCAGCTTTGCCCCCGTGTGTCTGTTTGTGGTGATCCCCGGGACATGAATGTTACATGGGAATGTGCAGATATGTGTGGTGTGTATCTTCAACACACACACACTCACACACCTGTTATTGTCTCACTGCAGTGTGTGTCTCATCATGAAGTTAAACAGTGGGTATGTGTTCCTGACACGATACACAAACCCACTGCCTTAACTTGTTATGGTTGGGTGTCTGTCACGTTGTCGTTCATTGTGGCATCACCAAAGAGCTCCCCAAGACGCAGATTTAAGATCAGTTTAGCAATATGGACCCCTTATGGTTTTCCATTAGGATTTTGGCTTTTGCTAATCTGATTTTAGATCTGTGTCTCGGTGGCTTTTCCCAGAGTGTGACCTGTCACCTCTAACCTGTTTGACTCCGCCCCCCCCAGCCTGAGAACCTTCTATTGGCCAGTAAGCTGAAGGGGGCGGCGGTCAAGTTGGCTGACTTTGGGCTGGCAATCGAGGTGCAGGGGGACCAGCAGGCGTGGTTCGGTGAGTATTCAGCCGCCGAGATTGAGCAATTTACCAACCTGTCAATCAAAAGAAGATAAAATATCCACCTGGGAACTTAAATACTGCTCCAGTTATATCGCGTCTTCTTCCTCCCTCCAACAAATGCTCCAGGTTTTGCCGGGACACCAGGATACTTGTCTCCGGAGGTACTTCGGAAAGACCCATATGGGAAACCGGTGGACATGTGGGCATGCGGTAAATATTTTCTGCTTCGCGTTAATCTGAATCTAGGTGTTCATGTGACTAGTGAGATGCTTCAATGGCAGTGAAAAATGTTTTAACAAGAGGAGATGGTAAATGTAAACTCAATAAAAAATATTCTGACAGCTTTATCGTGATTTTATTGCAGGTGTTATTTTGTACATTCTGCTGGTTGGTTACCCCCCATTTTGGGATGAGGACCAGCACCGTCTCTACCAGCAGATCAAGGCCGGGGCCTACGATGTAAGTATTTTCTTTTACGTGACAACCTAGATTTAGTGTTGAGGAATTACGTTTGCCACTTAAAAAAGAAATATTTTCTTCCAAATGGTTCTGGTACAAATACATCAGTAAATTGTACCCAGACTAGACATGGAAAACCTCTCCTCTAGGATGTGGCCAGAACTTAAAATGAAACAACGATAATAAGATATATTTTTTTCTTTTACAATCATTCATTAGCTCAATCATTTAGTGCTGTTGGATAGAGAAAGTATCCTCTGCTAAGACTGTGCTACTCGGCCGACATGTTTGTTGACGACAGACAATGTTATTTGGCATCAACTGTGTAAACATGTCTTCCTGGAGCTGCTTCATTATTATTATTATTATTGCAGCGATTCTTCTTCACTCGCTCGTGTTTGTCCAGAAGTACAATATTACCGATCAATGAAGCTGTTGTCGGTCGGATTGATAAGTCCTAATACATTATTCTTTGCTAGTTTCCGTCGCCGGAGTGGGACACAGTCACACCAGAGGCCAAAGATCTGATCAACAAGATGCTGACCATCAATCCCAGTAAACGCATCACTGCCACGGAGGCTCTTAAACACCCCTGGATCTGTGTACGTGTCACACACACACCAAAGGAGTGTCTGAAATGTAATTGATATCACCAGTGTGCTATTTTAAACTTAATCTTGTTATTCCACAGCAACGGTCCACGGTGGCGTCCATGATGCACAGACAGGAGACAGTGGAGTGCCTAAAGAAGTTCAATGCCAGGAGGAAACTGAAGGTGAGATCCTTCTTTTCATGCACATGATGCGGGAAATTACATTTATATATTTGAATTTCATTCTAAACCTTTATGTGTGATTATGTTAGAAGAAACCATGATAGTAAAATAATTTTGACTCATTTAACTTTTAAGTTAATGGGACTTTCCTGTTCATTTCAGAAGGTTGTTAAATTACAATTTCCCTTAGAGGAGTAAGCCATGTATAAAAACAAGTATATCACAGCAGATCTTTCTGTTTATTGTATCAGTGATGCTATGATATGGAGGACTGTGTCATACACCAAATATATAGGGAATAATATCCTCATATTGGAATTGATTTTGCAAAAATAAATGTATCAGAAAGTCAGTAAAAGAAGAAAGACAACACTATCCGACTAATTTCATAACTAGTGGACAATTCATTGGCTTTGACAAATTTTAAGAAATGAATCAAGGCTGCGCTGACGCCACATTCCTGGTAGATACAGATGATCATTTTACTAGTCTAACATTGTGTAAATATTGAGGTTTCAATTCAAGTTTGAATGAAAACAATATATAATAAACATAAATAATTATTTGCAGGTGCAAACCGTCCAAACAACTTCCCTCTTTTTTCTTTTCCACGTGAACATTAATAGATGAATAAATAAATAACAAAAGGCTTATGATGTAGAAGCATCTCTAAGGAATCATATGGTTGCAGAGTAATAATAATTATAATTATATATATAGGGCTTAACATGATACTTTTATTGTCTATACTAATGTGGAAAAACAATGCATTATATCTTGTTACACTTGTATTAGTAGAAGCATTTTCTTTCGCTGGCTTCGTCTTTCTCTTTCTAACCAACTCACATAAAGTAACAAGCTCAACCTCTGTCCTACTTTCCTTTAATCAATCTTCAATTTTTTTTCTATTTCCTACCTGCCATTATCTTTCTCTACTCTTCCCCGCCGCTTCAGGGAGCCATTTTGACCACTTTGCTGGTTACACGCAACTTTTCAGGTACATTTTGAATATCTCAAGGCTGAAAATCCTGAAGACCATTCATAAAGATGAAGAAATAACATTGTAGCGTTGTAGAAAAGGAGGCAATTCTTCTGTCGTATCAAATCTTTAATTAATAATTTTGGTTAACATTCTTTACATTCCTATCTTTTCACTTTCTCTGTTCTTGCATGAGCTCTCTCTTTTCTTCATTGTGTCATAACTCGTGTCTCATTTTTTTTTTGTCATTTTTATTTGCCTTGGTTTGGATAATGATATCACTTGGAGGTAAGAGTTTTGGGAATGACATGAGGGTTTAAGTTTAAGTGATATAATTAAGTTAAGCGAATGCATGACGATGCTCTGATGAAGAACCTCAGAACATCCAAGACCGCATGGAGTTGAAATAATTGACTATCCAGTCTCACAGTCTTATGTGCATGTTTAGCTTGATGAAGATAGATCTGTGATAATCAACACCAGTCAAAAAAGCCTCAATGTTGGAAGGTTTGGACCCACCCTGCATATCAACAACAATTGTTGTTTTACATTATTGATCTTTGAGCCCCTGAATGGAAGCACACTGGACTGAGAAGCTTGCTGCATGCTCCAGTGACCACCTGCCCAAGATCCTCGCTCTGACTATTGTCTCCTTCTCTTTGTTCTGCAGCAGCCAAGAGTTTACTGAACAAGAAGGCAGACGGCGTCAAGGTGAGTCTCATTGCACTACATCATGGATTGAATCTGGCATTGTTCTGAATCTTTCATGTTGTGAAGGTGGATAGTCTGATGATGCATTGTGCCCCACAGTCTCATTCAGGGACAGTTGCTTTAAGATCCAGGTGTTGTTGCCTCCTTTTATTTTTTTGGTTTTATTCAAGTGGAATTTGGCTCGGTATGATTCTGGCCTTATTTTTTCCATTAGTTCAGTTTTGGGCAGGTTCAAATCATGAAATGTATTGTTATTAGAATAACTTTGAACACATTTTCATTTCTTCTTCTTGTTGGATTTTCCCTCTGATGAGTAAATGCAGTGCAACTTCTCGCTAACTTTATGATTTTTTGGTGCTAGCCATGGCTAATGCCTGTTTAAAATATATTGAGCAGCGGGCTAGATAGTTTACAAGAACCAGTACCTTAACAACCGTCATTAAAACTTAACTAAGATGTTTAATTTTGTCATGAATTCCAATGGGGCTGGTGCTGTTTTCCTGATTCCACCTGCCAGCATCGTTGTAAACACAACAAATGACAAATGATTTTCTGTGGTTGCAGTACAGAATAAAATAGTGAAATAAGATGATACACAAAATAAACAATAGAAAAGCATCAATATTTTTGAACATCCCTAGTTCTTACAGGTGTTGCTTGGTTAGAAATGCAACTAATAGCAATTGTGCCTCTAGATTGACTTTTCATGTCGTTGTTGTTGTCTTTGGTGTGGATGCACTTTCAGAAATGATGTTCCAAGCACGGGTCAGAGAGCATTTATTGACTAAGAAAATGAGTCTGAAAGTGATTTTGTGTTAGTGTGAATGCCAGTTGAAGAGCATCAGTCTTAAAGTCTCAACACACCAGCTAAACATCTGCACATGACACTTTTGAAACACATCATCTCAGTTTGCTTATTCCTGTCATTTAAAGTCCTACCTTTGTTTTTTGTTGCGTTATCTAAACTTGATCGACCGCAGATCAGGAACAAAGTTTTACTGGCTCTTTGACAAATAACTTTGAAGGGCTGGATCTGGCCTTAACAAATCTCATATATTGAATTTGAATTCATGTCATGATTCGGAGAAAAATACTTTGGTTTCCACAGGTCTTTAGTTAAGTTTCACGGCACTTGAAGAACCTCAAACATTTTCTTGGTTTTTAACAACTCCACTGCTATAGTTGGAACTTTGTAAATGTTTTACATTTAAAAAATGTGTTCCTGATTTAACATCGTCAGGTTCATGATATTTATGTAGATGTTACTTATTTACCAGCTCTTAGTTCAATCTATATTCATAATGTTGGGAAATAAAAAAAACAAAAACATTTCTTTATGGCATCATTTTATTGCTGAATGATTGAAGTCACACGCGTGTACACGTGCACACACGGTCAGAATGATCACGTTGACCTCTGTACGGTTGAGAAGTGTGTGTGTATGTGAGTCATTTCCGCTCTACACTACCCCCTGCAGGTCAACAACAAAGCCAACACAGTGACCAGTCCTAAAGACACTGGCCCTGCCCCTGCATTGGTATACACACTCAGCCACACCAACACTCTTCACCCCCGTACAGTCTCACCTCGCTGTCGATCACTCGCAAATTTGATGTGAAACCTTTCCTGACGCCACTGACCTTCTATAACCTGACCAAGAAGTTGTTGATCAGCCTCCAAAAAAAAAAAATCGACTTTCCCTGACTGAAAAATGTGCATGGAAGCGTTCGATACTGCATTTTGAAACTAGTGGCAACTAGAAAAGATGTTTACTAACATTATTTACTGGAGGAATAACAAGGTTAGGGACCTGGACTGCACTCCTACACCGACGCTTGGCATGAACCGTTGTGCTTGCATAGAGTCGTAGACATGAAGCCTGCTGTGACTGTCTGTGCTGGGATGGTGGCTTGTTGTGTCGGTGTGATGCTGCATATTCCCCCCGCGGCTCGGCCCTCGCCGATTGGCTGCTGCATGGCGTCTCCTGACGGGCTGTTGACATCAGACCACATGACTGCTTCTCTGCATGATGTCAAAGTGTTTCTCTTCTCTCATTCGCTGTCAAGATGATTACGCATGAACACCAGCACATGACATCTCGCTCTCTATCTGTGTCCCTCTCTTGATCCATCATCTGCATGTACACACACACACACACACATGTGATAATCTAGTGTAATCTGGGAGAGTGATTATAGGACTGGGGAGGTCATCAGGATCGATTCAACAAAGCCCAGACATTTGATTATCACAGACCGAGGGATGATGAGAGGATGGAATTAAAACAAATAATACCAGGAATACAGAATCACAGAGGACAGCAGACAACACACAGTCAGAGAAGGCATTACATAGCAACACAATTCATATTTATATAGGGATTGATTTTCTGACTGGAATAGTTACACAATCTTTTTTTTTTTTTTTTAGGAACCACAGACAACTGTGATCCACAACCCTGTGGATGGAAACAAGGTATTGCAGCATGTGGCTTTACGACGGGCATGTACAAGTACACGAAGAATTCAACAATAAATACACTTTTACAATCCGATTGTTAAAGTAAAACAACTCTCGGACACTCAAGGAAGTCAATTTTATGCTGTGTTGCCAACTCTCTTTTAATATACACATCTTTTATTCTAGTTAATACCATTTATGTCGTCTCTGGGCCATTATCTTTGTCCCTAAAAGGTTAAAATATTAGTTATGCTATATATGCATTGTGGTTAAATAGTAGTGAAGGATTTTCCATGTCGTGTCATTAACACCTGAGCTAAACAAGACAAACATCGTACCTTGATAATCAGAAAAGTCGCATTTCCATGTTTCTTATTCTCATTTTGAGGCCCAATTAATTGTAAATTAAAATAAAGTCCTTATTCTTGTTGTGAAATCAATGTTAAAAAAATATCCATAAAAATAACCCACAACAGTCAAGTGCTAACTTTAGCCTGAGTCTATAATAACAAGATGTTTTTTATTATTTTCAACACTGATAGAAGGAACAATCGTCCTCTAAATAATGATCTTTATTATGATTCAAGGAGTCTGTTGAGAGTGCCAACACCACCATCGAGGATGAAGATGTGAAAGGTTGGTCCATGTTCTTATCTCACCCACCACTGGTTCATGAGGACACTACCCTGAAAATGACACAATGATCTCTTACGAACGAGACGCATCCGGTCGTTGATAATTCATAGAACGGCTTTCGGGTGCTTGGACTCTCTGACCCCCACATTCTCATGGTCTTAATCTGCATTTTCAGTTTTTTGTTTTGCAATTTCTCACGTGATACTCTCCTTCCCTCTCGAATGTTTTGATGAGAACATTCATTTCCCTGATTGATCCTTCCCTTGATTCCCTTGACCTCCCCTTATCACTTCCCAACTTGGCCATACAACCTCCCGCAGCCCTCCGTCTGGGCAGCTTAGTGAGCTGTATGTTGAACTCTAAGAGCCGCTCCTCACAGATGTCTGAGTCCAGGCAGAACCCCAACTCCTCATTTCAAAGTAAGTCGGCAGAGGAGGAAGTGTCGTTCTGCTCCCTCTGGTGTCTCCCATGGAAGATGCTGCGTTTGTCTTTGGAAGTATCATCTCATAAATTCTGTGTTTTTTAAACCGTATCTTTAATATCCCCCAGCCTGCACCAATAACAATAAAGGTAATACTCCAGCGTTGAGCAATTGAAAGTGCTTTGTAGAACACACCTGCATCACCTTTGTCTTTTTTTTCCATTTTGAGACGTATCTGCCATCCTGCATTCCAGTGCCCGTCACTTTTAGTCATGGAAGGCCTTCAGCTTCGGAACGACCCAAAAAATGTTGTCAACCACTTTCAGCCGAGGCCTTCCATTTCTAAGAACTTGAGAGCGGATGCGGTCAAATGGAAGAGTTGATGTCTATACGATCGTCTTGTCCTGAGGATGACGTCCTGTGGTTTTGTGTCGGCAGCTCGTAAACAAGAAATCATCAAAGTCACCGAGCAGCTGATCGAGTCGATCAACAACGGAGATTTCGAGGCCTACGCGTGAGTGTTCATCACGTGACGACGCAATAGTTTTTTGTGGAGAGTAAATTTCATTTTCCTCATCAACAGGAAGATTTGTGATCCCGGTCTTACCTCCTTCGAGCCTGAAGCTTTGGGAAACCTGGTCGAGGGTCATGACTTTCATCGCTTTTATTTCGAGAATGGTGGGTTTGAAACTCGAGGTTTACTCTTTCCATCTGCAGCAACACTGAAATAGCAGCGTGCCTGGGATTATGGACCTAACCTAGGAGCAAAAATTAAATTGGCAGGGTGTCCTTCGTCCGGGCCAAAAATAGTCTGGATATGTCCTAGAAACCTCAATCACATTTCATGCCTATGTTTGTAAACGATCCTGTATCGACATGAAGAGTCTTCTGCCTCTTTTATCTCGCGGTTAAGTAGGTTAGAATCGATGCTGCAGTTTTTAATTGATATGCAATTTAATGAGCGCGGAATCTTTTTCCGCCTTCAATAATCATTTCTCTCCATGTGCTTGTTTCAGCACTTTCCAAAGGCAACAAGCCGGTGCACACCATCCTTTTAAACCCACATGTCCATCTAATTGGGGAGAACGCGGCGTGCATCGCTTACATCCGGCTCACGCAGTACATGGATGCCGGTGGGATGCCGCGCACCATGCAGTCCGAGGAGACCCGGGTGTGGCACCGCCGGGATGGAAAGTGGCAGAACATCCACTTCCACCGCTCTGGATCCCCCAGCATCCCTTCCCAGTAAGAACCCATAGTGCAATAAAATGTGTTTTCTACCGAATAAAACAAGATTATAATTCATAGTTTATTCTCAGTAACGTAAAGAAGAGAAGTACAGAAATGATTCAATTCAATGCGATTTTATGATTTGGTCCCTCCCACATCTTATTTTCTTATCTCCTCACATATCAACTTGAATCAATATCGATTCACAGGAAAATTTGGAACATTTGCAATAATAGTTTATTGACTTATTATGCGTTTTAATTCAAAATAAACTGATAGATAATGGAAAATAATATGTATATCAGATCAACCTAAGTCCGCGATGTAGATATGAACAGTATTTATTTAATATTATTTATTACTTTACTAAGTGCTTTCTTTAATGTGCATTAAAACCTCTGTATTTTTGTTTTAGTTAATGGGTTGATCAACACTTGGAAACAGACTATCATCAAATCTCGAGAGGCAGTAAACTAGCCAACCTTCAACTGCTCCAGGTCTTCTCCTACATGGACATTGCACAGGACGCAAGTATCAATACATCTTATTGTTATGGTGTTTAATCTATGGACATCATTCAAAACCCACCCCCTGGTGGCTGCACACTGTATTAGGACATTATAAAATTAGCATACTGGCATTTTTTTGGTTTGTTTTTTAAGGTGTTTTGGTATGCATTTTAAATATAAAATAGGAATAACTGTAACCTCTCCTGGAAGTTAGTTCTGTATTTTTATGTGTATCTATGTGTGTGCAATATAAAATAAAAACCAAGAAAAAAAAATTACCTGCAATTGGAAGATCAGAATGTTGAGCTTGCTTTAGTTATGGTGATGTATATACATTGTGGTTGTTGATTACAATTTCAAATTGCTATTCTTGCTATGGGATAAATTAAGAGTTTCTAAGCTACAGTTCTGTTTGCTATGAGCTAAGTTGAGTTGTTTGCATCGCCTGACTTTGACCTATAATGCTGACTGAAATGTTACGAAAGAGCAGAGCAGCATACACTAACCATTGAAATAAGTTTGCCTTTATTACAGTGACATGAAAAATTAAGAGAATGTAGCATATATGTAATATATGAAACACCAAGACTATTGTGTAGTGCATGGGGGAAAATATTGTGACCAAGATCATATCGGAACTATAATATATTTGATTTGTAAATGACCTGTTTGTTTACATTTGTTAATGTTGTGCATCGATCCTGTCCCAGATGTTTCTGATGTCCTCTATCATTAAAATGTAAAAACCATAACAAACATGCACAAATAATCGCTGGTTAATATTCGAACGGAACATGGAAGAAGTGGGAAAAAAACTATCCATGGTTAATTTACAGTTTGTACAAAATAATTTCTGTTTGTAATGTCAAACTGTATGTATTTGATTTTTGGTCATTTAAAGTATGTTTCTTTTTATCGAAATATAACGGATGCTTTGTTTTGGATTGAATTACTAGAGATGGACATGTGTGGCAAATTAAGAACCAGAATCATAAATTATCTTTTTTTTTTGTCTTGTTTTTTTATGGGTATAAAACCCTGACATTTGATCTGGTTAAGCGTACGATGTCAATTCAAAGCACCACTGCTTATACGGTGTAACTGTTGCCACGACGGCAATAGATGGCTTACGATGTTTAAGAAATAAATAAATAAATCAGCAACAAGGTGTGACAATGATGGGACTGTGTGAGTTTTGTGAGTCACTCATTCTGTCCACGACAAATGTTAAAAACACTCAGGAATGTGCCGAAACGGAGCCTCGACTAAATGGGAAAACGAAAAAGATCATCTGGTTGAACATCTGGAAAAGCAGACAATAAATTCATAGTCCAGGATTACCAAGCTCAACCAATGTCGGGGTGGGAAAAAGAAATACCATCCTGTTCCCGGTGTCCAGGATATGGATTCATGGAACACCTACGCTAAAACACATGTGCTTAACTCTTGTGTTACAGAGAGGCCCGCAAACAAACGTGTTTGTTATATCCCTTGTGTTGCCTCTGGGTCATTACCTCCACCACTGGATATCTATTTATGGAATTTGTGTCTTAGGCCTCGGGGTCACCTTGACCCTGAAATAATACAAGGGTTAAAGCGGTTACTGATTGCAAAACTATGTCATTAAGAATTGTTCCGGAAAAACTTCTTTTAAAAATCTGTATTTTTAGCTTGTTTTTAGCGGACGTTGCTAGGCTAGCAGCCTCAATCTTGCTCACTGAGACTTGCAATGTGTGTGAATAAGGAAAGACGTCAGGCAGGAACTGAGTGACTGATAACTTCAGCTACAAGCAAACTGAAAATATACACTTTTTTATTTTTTTTCGGAACAATTCCTCCTTGAGGTTTCAATCCAAGAGGGACGTTACAGACGACCATATTTGGATGTTTTATGGAGGAACTGAAAATGAACAATAAACAATAATATCAATAATAATAATAATCATTTTAAACGTTTATTAATAATAATATTTTCAATGTGTGTTTATCAAGTAATTATGGGTAGAAATATCACACTAAAGAAAAGACGCTGGTGTAAATGGGCCTGGACATCCTTCCTCAAGTTCTTTCCCTTTGTACATCTGATGTGATCTCACCGCAAAGAAGCAGGAACACAATGATCTGACGCTACATTCATACTTCAATATGCTGGAGTAGTGAAGAAATCATCAGAAAATCAGCAAAAATCAGCAAAAATAGCATCTGGAAATTTCTACAGAAGAAAATAGCAAATAACAACCCTGCAATCATCAAGAAAAACACACACCAGAATTTGTATAGCTTTATTTCTGTCACACTGCAGCCATTTTGTTTTTGTCATTTTGAATTTTGATTAGTAACACATGCTTTTCTTAAACACACACACACCTATATGTGTGCGTATATGCATCATATATTTATATAGCTGGCGTTAGAACAAAAAAAGAGATGCTGACCAGTCAAATAAAAGTATAGCTGTCACAGTGAACTTCCACTAGTTTGAAATGTACAAGATTCTAGCGTCGTAAAATAATACTGTTAGTGCTGAGATACATGTTCAAGCGAAAACCTGTTTGTTAGCCGAGTTGAACCTTTCCTGTTGAGCCATTCACGCACTCTGTCCTAAACAAAAAGAAACAAAGTTTGCACTGGATAAAATAAAACGGAGGTGATTTTTCCTGACATTCAGAGATCAATCAAATAAATCTGCTTCCACCCGACACTAAAGAACTGTGAGTCAAATGAATAAAGGGCATCTACAACACAAAAACAACCACACATGTTCAGTGTTGTCAATCACAATGAAAATAAATAGAACATCATCATAAATATATAAATAATTTCACATGATCAAAATCAAATATAACAGTATTAGCTTTTGGATCATCAGTGCTGCCCTCTTTGAAATTTACACAAGTTGGATACATGCAGGAAGAAGAACCTCTTTTCAGACAAACACACAATGAAATAAAGGTGCAAAGAAGTATAACATTGAAAGATGGAAGACACGAGAAGAGACACACAACTACGAAGCAGTCAAGCCATGGTGGTTGATTAGTCATGCCTGTTCTACGTCTGACGAGTGGTTATTCATTTCTACGCTACAGATGTCCGTATTGTCGAGGTTATACATTATATATAATGCCAGAGACAGATTACACACAGCGAAGCACGGCAGCAGCAGATACAGTATATTCAGAGTCAGCACACTGAGTTCACGTGACCACCTGATTTGAAAAAGAGGGGAAAGAAAAGTGAGCGAGAGACCAGTCAAGACCACGGTGAGCGTGTTGAAGAGGCAGTGAAGTGTGAGATATTGTCCAGGCGCCAACGTTAAGCACAGCGAGAAACAACGTTTTCAACCTTCATCTTAAGATCCTTTCTTGTCTGTCGCTCCCCTTTATAAACTATCTAAGACGTACAGACATGAGAGGGAATCACAGAGGGCGCTCTTTGGTCACAAAAGGAAGGCAAAACAAAAAAGTAGAATATGAGTAGAGGGAAGAGCGTTCATCTTCCGGGACTTTGGTGGGAAGACAGTGGAAGCATCGAGGTGTGCACTGGACTTAGTGCATATATATTATAAGAGGGAAACCGAGTGCGTGGGAACGTTCTTCTACTCATCCTCCTCTTCCTCAGAGCTGTCTGTTTCTTTCTCGTAGTAGTGGTGGAAGAGCAGGTGCAGATGCTGCTGAAGTTCTCGAGGATTTGAGCCGTTTCCGAGGAAGTCTGCACGGACTGGATCTCGCTGTCTGGATCCCTTCACCACAGTTCTGCTGAGCTTGGAGCCTTTACGCATGTGGGCCCTGCAGACGGAGGGACAGCAGTGAGACACGTGAACCGACTCATGGATGCACACGAGGAGGACTTACATGTTATATTATATTAGACTCTTTACTTAGGTGACATCACAGATGACTGGAGCCAAGGTCTCAAGCAGGCAGGCACAATTTTATATGACTTTTTAATTGTTTGGTTCTGTCAGAATACACAACTCTGATTGACTTCTCAAGACAATAGATAGTTTTGTGATTTATTAGTTGTAGTTATTTTTGCTTCCTTGGGTAAAAAGATGTCAGTTGTGTCAAGGCAGGAAAAAAAAGGGATCATTTTAGGAACACACTGTAAAAACACACACTGAATACTTTAACATTTGTTAAACGGAAGAGTTAATATTCTGGAAAACTGACACCCAGCACTGCACGCCAACACGCCACCCACACACCTCCTGACCACTGTTCCGTCTTCTTTGACACTTTCTCGCTCAACCACAGGGGGGAGCTCTGCTTTAGTAAAACCACTTAGATAACTCAGGGCCTGATGGCACACGTGGTGGGAAAATAAAAGTATTCCATTAGTTGATCCCAATAATCACGTTAAGATGAAACGCAAGTGTACAAACCTTTTCAAAATCATCTCTGGCTGATGGGAGGTCGGAGGAAAGTGCAGAATCACCATGCTGAGTCATCGTCCTTTCCCCCTTCACAACCGTGGTCCTTTCAGTCTGGCTGACCTTGTAACCTCCCACTGTGGCCTGTGTTGCTGCCGAGAGACCCTCGCTCCCAGCAAAAGTGACCTGCATTAGAAAGAGTCGTTTCATTGAAAATCCTGCCGCACAGACACGAGAAAACACACCTCGGTGTGGTCGCCTTCGCTCTTGAGAACAGTCCGCTTGACCACTCTGGAGTATCCGTCTCCTTTTCTGACATTAATGGACATCTTGGCCGCTCCGGCCAGGCCGTCGCCCTGGTCAGCGTCGCCCGTGGAAACGCACTTGCGGATTACTTTGCGGGTGACCTGAGGAAGATCAGAGAGGTGAGTGTTTCAATGCAGATGCAGCCATCACACGTCCAAGCCTTCAGAAGATTAAGATAAATATACCCTTTTAACAACGGTGTGTCCATTTTCATCCGTGTACTTTTCTTCCGTCACTAATGGAGTAGAAAGGTCTGGCATCTCATCGCTCTGTAATGAGAGGAAGAAAATTATTAAGTTTAATTATCCCAAAAAACTGTTAGCATTTAACAAAAAAGTCATTCACAGGAATCATCTTCAGCTGGGTGATAGCGGCTGGAATAAACAGTAAAAAGCATTCTTTGTAAAATAAAACAGTAGAGCAGCAGGGGAAATAAAAATCCAGCCAGGTGGAGAATCGCCACTTTTTGTCATCGCTCATCTTATCCCATTTTGTTAGTTTGCGTACGCGACTGTCGCAGGGTTAGAGTCCAGCTCAAATCTCACATCTATCATGCCCATTTAACCAGATACCTTGATGACAACTCTTCTCCGCACTATTCTGGTCGTCAAAAACTCATCGTCAGAACTTTCCGACATTGGCCCCAGCTCCGCATTAACTTCCTGAGCAGGCAACACAAATCCATCAGAGATCAAAGGAAGCTGGAGGAAGATCTATTGCAGCAGGACAAGGTGGATGGAAGCCAGAGTGATGTGGTGCACTTTCCAACAAGTATTGTTTTGAGAGAAAAGTACAACAGAACAATCTGAGTCAAATCATGTGCAAAACAGCATGCAAATTGAAATCCATACGGATACACCGTTGACGTTGCACATGCTGAGTTAGGACTTTTCAAATCAAACTGGTGGTTAGGAGAAGTTTCCGCTTCCATCAAAAAAGCCATCATTCCTTACGTCAGTGTTAAGCTAAGCTCAGGGAAAAGCTTGCAGTCGTTGACTGGTGAGGTCATCTTACCCTCGCCAGACTTTCACTGCTATCATCACAGTCGCCCATTTTAGCGACGGCTGCCTCACACATGATGAATTCCTCATCGGAATCCTCCCACTGTTTCTGTTCGCCGTGGCTGAAAGAGGCGTCCTCGTAGTCTTCACTTCCCGAGGACAAAACGGCTGCTCTCTTTCCTTTTTTGTGACTCAATTCGGTTTTCTCCACACTTTTCTCTGCATCTTCTGACTCAGTCCATGATGCCTCATGGATGCAGTCAAAGAAGAGCTCCGGGTCATGAGAAGCCAAGGCTGAACTCTCTGCAATGCATTGCACGACTTCTGAATATTCTGGTGGAACGAGGTTTTGCTGCACAGGTGGGGAGTTGTTGCCGTCATCAGAGGTTGACAAAGCCTGTGCTTTAGGTTCAGCTGGAGAATCAGCTGCGTCTACTGAATCCTCAGAATAAACATTGCCAAAAATTGTCTTCTCAAATAAAGAGACATCTGGCATAATTTCCTCAAAAGTAAAATGTTCTGCAGTCGCAGCCTTGGAAGAGTGGATTTCTTTATCCTTTAAATCTTGTTCTTCCAGTGTTGATTCTTCAGTGTGTATGTCCACTGGATCAGTGAAGGAACACATTGACTCTTCTTGAACATCAGTTGCACAATCACCCACAAAAATCGCTGTACTAGATGGTTCCAGGTAAAATGTTTCACCACTTCCATGTGGATTCTCGTTGATTATTGTAGGAAAATGTGTTTCTCTTGAGGGACCTGGATCAAGTGTTAGCTCGCTAACATCTCCTTCACCGTAACTTATTATCAAGGGGCATTCAAGATCAGCCGTTAAAATACAATCGTCCAGATCGGTTGCTGCAGTGGTGGTAAGATTTGTCTCCTCAGGATTGTCTAAAAAAGGTGTACTGGGTCTTTGTGATTTATAGTCACTGGTTAGAGATTCATAACCAACTTGATCGCTGTCATAAGTATCTGCTTCATTTGTGGAGTCACAAACAGGCTCTTCACAATTCAATATAACTTTCATCTCCTCAAGTTCACAGATCAACTTGTCCAGCTGTGGCGAGCCAGACATTGATGGTGAAGAGTCGGAAGAAGAGAAATATTTTTCACCAGCGGCGTCTTGATCTGGAGAGTCAGCGGGAGGAGCTTTTGAGGGGGTGTTTGTACAATCTTCAGGTTCAGAGAGCACCAATGTGTGGTCTGTTTCTAGAGGTGAGTACATTTCACTGTCCAGACATTTAAATTGGAAGATACTTTCTGTGTTTTCAGTCTCCATTGCACCTGAGTGATGCTGCGGACTCTCATCTGGCTCTGACAAGTACGGGTCTTTAGTGTCTGACAGATTTGTTTGAGATGACGATGGCAATTCCTGGAAGAAATTGTGAGATGAAGTGAAAAAACCAACCAACATGATTTTGGGAACACTTTACACGTTGCATGCAAAAATAGACAACACTGCATTGTTTCAATGCCGGAATTCACTTATAACCAACATCATATTCAGGAAACCATATGTTTTCTGTTGATCATTGACAGATGGGAAACACAAATGCTGATGATGACAGTGGGTTAAAGTGACGGTGAATGCAAAGCAAGATAATGCGCCTTTGGTTTGGACACATTTCATTTGATCCTTTTCCTTTATTGGCAAATAATTGTCTTAAAGGAACGGCAGAATCAATCATAAGCAAAGCAAATTGTCGCAGCTTCCTACCATGCAAAACACAGTGGACTATGGTCAGATAAATCAGTCAATAATTTGTCTGACTTATTTTTTAAGTCTGCAAGATCAAGCTTACTTAAAGAAAAACATTAGACCAGTTGGGTTTAAAGAATGAAATACGAGTTGTAACAATGCATATAATGGTAAGTGTCTAGTTATCATCATGAAGCTTGTTGAACTGATTCATAATCTCGAAGTCCTACTCAACATGATTTGATCCGCTGAAATGCATTAATGCCAAGCTGCGCTGTGAAATCATCACATACCATTAGATAAAGCAGTATTGCACATAAAAACATGATTGAGCACCACATTAATTTATTAGGACAACCAGCACTGCATTACCACTGGTCAAGCATATCGCTATCTTACCGGAACCAGGAAAACTGTTCTCTTGTCCTCATTCAGGTCATTTCCTGTTCATGTCTTTGGTATCGTCCATTTAATGCCAAATCCTTTGATTTATTGATCCACATCTTTCTTGAATAAGTTTGTGTTGTCCTCCAAGTTTATGGCTACATCCTTTCAGATGTATTTAATGTTGTACTCCAAATGCTTTGTGACTCAACAGGTTAGGCTACAGGACTTCTCAAATGTTGCATGTCTTCTCAGATCTACATACCATATGTGTAATATACAGCATGGAGGCCAAATCTAACAGCAACAGCATTTCATTTTAATTAAAAGTAAGTACAAATAACAAGGCCTCCAACCACACAATCTACAAGAATCTACTTATTTATGTTTGTCTACCTCAATAAATATTGCTAGGTCTTGAATCTTCAGTTTCAACAAATGGTAGCTCGAACACAATTTGCAAAAAAATCCTTAGAAAATATTTTCATTTAACTACGTGGCTAGCAAGTATTACAGTTCATTTTTACACAAGTAGTTAAGGGATTTTTTTTTTTTTTTAGGCCGTCTAATCTTAATCAACACCACACACAGTTTTAAACTTTAAAATTTAGGCTCACCAAGACCACGTTTAACATTACAAATGGGATCATGGAGGTGTGACATCAGCCTCCTGGAGCCAAAAGTTTGTACAATTTCATCATCAGTTGTAAAGCTTTTTTCCTTAGTATTGAGCATTGATTGTAGGCCTTCTTTATGAACTTCAAAGTCTTTGGTCTCACGAAGTGGAGATGACTTTTGGCCGAGCTGCAATCTGTTATGGGTCAGAGTTACACTATCAATGTTTCCTTCTGCAGATGTACAAAGGTTTTCTTGTGATATATTTATTTTGCAGTGAGAAATTTGTGATTTTGGTGATAAGGCAGTGAGGTCATCCAATAAATGCAATTTGGGATTTGAAACACTGTGATAGGTTGAATACACACATTGTTGACCAGGTTTTACTTCAGTTGGAGAAGAAATGTTATGGCATTCCAAAGAAAGTTCTTGAGGCGAATTAAACTTAAGTAAACCTTTCATACTGTCTTCATCTAAATTTCTAGCATTTGAAGAATTTTGGGAATTTGGAATTTGGCTCTCTGCAATACTGCAGCCATCTTTTGCTGTTGAGGAATGATCTTTTATATCATGAGAGGCCTTTAAACATTCCATTTCAGTACACATTCCTTTATACAGTGGATCAAAGAGATTTGAAATGAAGTGGCCTGGTGTGTAATCAGATTTTAATTTACTGAAAGGTGTTTCTAAAAGTTGGGAATTGTAAAAAGATGATGAAAAACTTTCATTATCTGAGGACAAATAGGATGAATCTGAAAATGTTTTCTTAATGTCACCCAAGGAGGCAAAAGAGTCTTTGTCAAAAGTATTCTTCACAATATAAGATGAAGCACAAGACGTTGTGTCATCATTAAAAGAAAAATGAAGATCGTGTGATTGTGCTCGCGGGTAATCAATTGAGTCCGTACAGTTAGGGTCTAAAGGTTCAAAATCTGAGAAGGTTGAAAATGAGGATTCTGATCTCTCTGAGTAATGTAAGTAATAGTCACAATGTCTGTTCAAAAACACTATGTATTTATTGGCAGGATTAAAAATGGTATAAACTGAACTTGTGTATTCGGGTGAAGAAGGCCTAAACTCTCTTGAAAAATTCAAAAGACAGTCTGAATCAGATTCTGCAAGAGTGACGGAAAATGACTGTGCGGACAATGGCCTGATGCTGAATAAGCCTGCAAGGTCGGCATCTGATGAAACAGAATGGGGAGAATCTGGTCTGCATTCATCAAAAAATGTGTCAAGATACAAGTCAGTTCCTTCCCAATCAGAAGTACACGATTGGGGTGAAAAGGATGTGGGTCTTAATGTCTCAACTTCAAAGATGATATGCTCTGCCTCAAACTGTGGAACAGGAGAATCTGGAGACAGTGCCCTGGATTCATTTTCAGAGGCAATTGAGTCAGGCGACTGAGGTCTACGCTGAACCTCTAGAGGAAAAGTTTGAAGAACATCTTGTCTGGATTCTTCAAAGGCAACTAGAAACACATCTGATTCTTCCCAATCTGAAATACATGATTGAGGTCTGTATGATAAAGGACTAGAGCTTTCAACCTCATCGACAATGTGGTCTTGTCTAAACTGAGGAACAGGGGAGTCGGGAGACAGGGCCCTAAATTCATTATCAAAAGCATCTGATTCAGGGCACTGAGTTGTGAACTCCGTCACTAGTTGTCCAGTGGATGAAGGTTGGCCATCTTTGAACACATGTGTAGAAGACTCTGGAAAATCACTATCTGACTTTTGCTGTGTGAGTCCACGTAGAACATCAGCATATGTGACATCTTTGGAAACATATAGGGGTTTAAAATCAGCCTTGGTTTGGCTAATGTAAGACGACAAATGTCTTGGTGAAGTGGAATCTGGTGAATCTGGCCTGCATTCATCAAAATGATTAGTCAGAAAACATTCTGTGTCCTCAACATCTGACATATTAAGAGAGGATTCTGGTATGAGTTCAGAGTACTTTAAATAATAGTCACAATGTAGAGATGAAACCTTATGATTTTGGTTCACAGGAAAGGAGCTGTCATCCACTGAACATGCAGATTCTGGAGATGAGGTCCTTAAATCTTCCAACCATTCCTGGAGCATTGATGAGTCAAGTTTACAAGAAAGCGATTCTGGGGACAATGCCCGGATGCTAAATAAGCCTGTGAGGTCGACATCTGATGAAACAGAATGGGGAGAATCTGGTCTTGTTTGATCAAAAAAGGTGTCAAGATACAAGTCAGTTCCTTCCCAATCAGAAGTACGCGATTGGGGTGTAAAGGATGTTGGTCTTATTGTCTCAACTTCAAAGACGATATGCTCTGCTTCGAACTGTTGAACAAGAGAATCTGGAGACAGTGCCCTCAATTCATTTTCAGAGGCAACTGAGTCAGGTGACTGAGGTCTAGGCTGAACCTCTGGAGGAAAAATTTGAAGAAAATCTGGTCTGAATTCATCAAAGGCAACTAGATACACATCTGATTCTTCCCAATCTGAAATACATGATTGAGGTCTGTATGATAAAGGACTAGAGCTTTCAACCTCATCGACAATGTGGTCCTGTCTAAACTGAGGAACAAGTGAGTCGGGAGACAGGGACCTTAAATAATTTTGAAAAGCAACTGAGTCAGGGCACTGGGTTCTTAACTCCGTCACTACTTGTCCAGTGGACAAAGCTGGGCATTCTTTGAAAACACGCGTAGAAGACTCTGGAAAATCACTATCTGACTTTTGCTGTTTGAGTCCACGTAGAGCATCAGCATATGTGACATTTTTGGAGACATATAGGGGTTTGGAGTCGGCCCTGATGCTAAATAAGCCGGCAAGGTCGACATCTGATGAAACAGAATGGGGAAAATCTGGTCTGCATTCATCAAAAAAGGTGTCAAGATACAAGTCAGTTTCTTCCCAATCAGGAGTACACGATTGGGGTGAAAAGGATGTGGGTCTTAATGTCTCAACTTCAAAGACGATATGCTCTGCCTCGAACTGTGGAACAGGAGAATCTGTAAATAGTGCCATGGATTCATTTTCAGAGGCCATTGAGTCAAGCGACTGAGGTCTAGGCTGAACCTGTAGAGAAAAAGTTTGAAGAACATTTGGTCTGGTTTCATCAAAGGCAACAAGATACACATTTGATTCTTCCCAATCTGAAATACCTGATTGAGGTCTGTATGATAAAGGACTAGAGCTTTCAACCTCATCGACAATTTGGTCTTGTCTAAACTGAAGAACAGGGGAGTCCGGAGACAGGGCCCCTAATTCAATATCAAAAGCAACTGAGTCAGGGCACTGAGTTGTGAACTCTGTCACTAGTTGTCCAGTGTATGAAGGTTGGCCATCTTTGAACACAAGTGGAGAAGACTCTGGAAAATCACTATCTGACTTTAGCTGTGTGAGTCCACGTAGAACATCAGCATATGTGACATCTTTGGAGACATACATGGGTTTGGATTCAGCCTTGGTTTGGCTAATGTAAGACGACAAGTGTCTTGATGAAGTGGAATCTGGTGAATCTGGCCTCCATTCATCAAAATGATTAGTAAGACAACATTCTGTATCCTCAACATCTGACATTCTAAGAGTGGATTCTGGTCTCAGTTCAGAGTACTTTAAATAATAGTCACAATGTTGATATGAAGCCTTGTGATTTTGGTTCTCAGGAAAGGAGCTGTCATCTACTGAACTTGCAGATTCTGGAGATGAGGGCCTTAAACCTTCCAACAATTCCTGGAGCATTGACGAGTCAAGATCACAAGAAAGCGATTCTGGGGACAATGTCCTGATACTGAATAAGTCTGTGAGGTCGACATCTGATGAAACAGAATGGGGAGAATCTGGTCTTGTTTGATCAAGAAAGGTGTCAAGATACAAATCAGTTCCTTCCCAATCAGAAGTACACGATTGGGGTGAAAAGGATGTGGGTCTTAATGACTCAATTTCAAAGACGATATGCTCTGCTTCAAACTGTGGAACAGGAGAATCTGGAGACAGTGCCCTCAATTCCTTTTCAGAGGCAACTGAGTCAGGGGACTGAGGTCTAGGCTGAACTTCTGGAGGAAAAGTTTGAAGAACATCTAGTCTGGATTCTTCAAAGGCAACTAGAAACACATCTGATTCTTCCCAATCTGAAATACATGATTGAGGTCTGTATGATAAAGGACTAGAGCTTTCAACCTCATCAACAATGTGGTCTTGTCTAAATTGAGGAACGGGGGAGTCGGGAGACAGGGCCCTTAATTCATTATCAAAAGCATCTGAGTCAGGGCACTGAGTTGTGAACTCCGTCACTACTTTTCCAGTGGACAAAGGTGGGCATTCTTTGAACACATGTGTAGAAGACTCTGGTAAATCACTATCTGACTTTAGCTGTGTGAGTCCACGTAGAACATCAGCAATTGTGACATCTTTGGAGACATACATGGGTTTGGATTCAGCCTTGGTTTGGCTAATGTAAGACGACAAGTGTCTTGATGAAGTGGAATCTGGTGAATCTGGCCTCCATTCATCAAAATGATTAGTAAGACAACATTCTGTATCCTCAACATCTGACATTCTAAGAGTGGATTCTGGTCTCAGTTCAGAGTACTTTAAATAATAGTCACAATGTTGATATGAAGCCTTGTGATTTTGGTTCTCAGGAAAGGAGCTGTCATCTACTGAACTTGCAGATTCTGGAGATGAGGGCCTTAAACCTTCCAACCATTCCTTGAGTAATGACGAGTCAAGATCACAAGAAAGCGATTCTGGGAACAATGTCCTGATACTGAATAAGTCTGTGAGGTCGACATCTGATGAAACAGAATGGGGAGAATCTGGTCTTGTTTGATCAAAAAAGGTGTCAAGATACAAGTCAGTTCCTTCCCAATCAGAAGTACACGATTGGGGTGAAAAGGATGTGGGTCTTAATGTCTCAACTTCAAAGACGATATGCTCTGCCTCAAACTGTGGAACAGGAGAATCTGGAGACAGTGCCCTCAATTCATTTTCAGAAGCAACTGAGTCAGGGGACTGAGGTCTAGGCTGAACTTCTGGAGGAAAAGTTTGAAGAACATCTGGCTCGGTTTCATCAAAGGCAACTAGATACACTTCTGATTCTTCCCAATCTGAAATACATGATTGAGGTCTGTATGATAAAGGACTAGAGCTTTCAACCTCATCGACAATGTGGTCTTGTCTAAACTGAGGAACAGGGGAGTCGGGAGACAGGGCCCTTAATTCATTATCAAAAGCAACTGAGTCGGGGCACTGAGTTGTGAACTCTGTCACTAATTGTCCAGTGTACGAAGGTTGGCCATCTTTGAACCCATGTGGAGAAGACTCTGGAAAATCACTATCTGACTTTTGCTGTGTGAGTCCACGTAGAACATCAGCATATGTGACATTTTTGGAGACATATAGGGGTTTGGATTCGGCCCTGATGCTAAATAAGCCTGCAAGGTCGACTTCTGATGAAACAGAATGGGGAGAATCTGGTCTGCATTCATCAAAAAAGTTCTCAAGATACAAGTCAGTTCCTTCCCAATCAGAAGTACACGATTGGGGTGAAAAGGAGGTGGACCTTAATGTCTCAACTTCATAGACGATATGCTCTGCCTCGAACTGTGGAACAGGAGAATCTGGAGACAGTGCCCTGGATTCATTTTCAGAGGCAACTGAGTCAGGGGACTGAGGTATAGGCTGAACCTCTAGAGGAAAAGTTTGAAGAACATCTGGCTTGGTTTCATCAAAGGCAACTAGAAACACATCTGATTCTTCCCAATCTGAAATACATGATTGAGGTCTGTATAATAAAGGACTAGAGCTTTCAACCTCATCGACAATGTGGTCTTGTCTAAACTGAGGAACAGGGGAGTCGGGAGACAGGGCCCTTAATTCATTATCAAACGCAACTGAGTCAGGGCAGTGAGTTGTAAACTCTGTCACTAGTTGTCCAGTGTATGAAGGTTGGCCATCTTTGAACACATGTGGAGAAGACTCTGGAAAATCACTATCTGACTTTTGCTGTGTCAGTCCACGTAGAACATCAGCATATGTGACATTTTTGGAGACATATAGGGGTTTGGATTCGGCCCTGATGCTAAATAAGGCTGCAAGGTCGACTTCTGATGAAACGGAATGGGAAGAATCTGGTCTGCATTCATCAAAAAAGTTGTCTAGATACAAGTCAGTTCCTTCCCAATCAGAAGTACACGATTGGGGTGAAAAGGATGTGGGTCTTAATGTCTCAACTTCAAAGACGATATGCTCTGCCTCGAACTGTGGAACAGGAGAATCTGGAGACAGTGCCCTGGATTCATTTTCAGAGGCCATTGAGTCAGGCGACTGAGGTCTAGGCTGCAGCTTTGGAGGAAAAGTTTGAATAACTGGTCTGGTTTCATCAAAGGCAACTAGAAACACATCTGATTCTTCCCAATCTGAAATACATGATTGAGGTCTGTATGATAAAGGACTAGAGCTTTCAACCTCATCAACAATGTGGTCTTGTCTAAATTGAGGAACGGGGGAGTCGGGAGACAGGGCCCTTAATTCATTATCAAAAGCATCTGAGTCAGGGCACTGAGTTGTGAACTCCGTCACTAGTTGTCCAGTGGACCAAGGTTGGCCATCTTTGAACACATGTGGAGAAGCCTCTGGAAAATCACTATCTGACTTTTGCTGTGTGAGTCCACGTAGAACATCAGCATATGTGACATTTTTGGAGACATACAGGGGTTTGGATTCGGCCCTGATGCTAAATAAGCCTGCAAGGTCGACTTCTGATGAAACGGAATGGGGTGAATCTGGTCTGCATTCATCAAAAAAGTTGTCTAGATACAAGTCAGTTCCTTCCCAATCAGACGTACACGATTGGGGTGAAAAGGATGTGGGTCTTAATGTCTCAACTTCAAAGACGATATGCTCTGCCTCGAACTGTGGAACAGGAGAATCTGGAGACAGTGCCCTCAATTCATTTTCAGAGGCAACTGAGTCAGGGGACTGAGGTCTAGGCTGAACTTCTGGAGGAAAAGTTTGAGGAACATCTAGTCTGGATTCTTCAAAGGCAACTAGAAACACATCTGATTCTTCCCAATCTGAAATACATGATTGAGGTCTGTATGATAAAGGACTAGAGCTTTCAACCTCATCGACAATGTGCTCTTGTCTAATCTGAGGAACAGGGGAGTTGGGAGACAGGGCCCTTAATTCATTATCAAAAGCAACTGAGTCAGGGCACTGAGTTGTAAACTCTGTCACTAGTTGTCCAGTGTATGAAGGTTGGCCATCTTTGAACACATGTGGAGAAGACTCTGGAAAATCACTATCTGACTTTTGCTGTTTGAGTCCACGTAGAACATCAGCATATGTGACATTTTTGGAGACATACAGAGGTTTGGATTCGGCCTTGGTTTGGCTAATGTAAGACGACAAATGTCCTGATGAAGTGGAATCTGGTGAATCTGGCCTACAATCATCAAAACGATTAGTCAGACAACATTCTGTATCCTCAACATCTGACATACTAAGAGTGGATTCTGGTGTCAGTTCAGAGTACTTTAAATAATAGTCACAATGTAGAAATGAAGCCTTAAGATTTTTGTTCTCAGGAAAGGAGCCGTCATCCACTGAACTTGCAGATTCTGGAGATGAGGGCCTTAAACCTTCCAACCATTCCTTGAGCAATGACGAGTCGAGATCACAAGAAAGCGATTCTGGGGACATTGTCCTGATACTGAATAAGTCTATGAGGTCGACATCTGATGAAACAGAATGGGGAGAATCTGGTCTTGTTTGATCAAAAAAGATGTCAAGATACAAGTCAGTTCCTTCCCAATCAGAAGTACACGATTGGGGTGAAAAGGATGTTGATCTTAATGACTCAATTTCAAAGACGATATGCTCTGCTTCAAACTGTGGAACAGGAGAATCTGGAGACAGTGCCCTCAATTCATTTTCAGAGGAAACTGAGTCAGGGGACTGAGGTCTAGGCTGAACCTCTAGTGGAAAAGTTTGAAGAACATCTGGCTCGGTTTCATCAAAGGCAACTAGAAACACATCTGATTCTTCCCAATCTGAAATACATGATTGAGGTCTGTATGATAAAGGACTAGAGCTTTCAACCTCATCAACAATGTGGTCTTGTCTAAATTGAGGGACAGGGGAGTCGGGAGACAGGGCCCTTAATTCATTATCAAAAGCATCTGAGTCAGGGCACTGAGTTGTGAACTCCGTCACTAGTTGTCCAGTGGACCAAGGTTGGCCATCTTTGAGCACATGTGGAGAAGACTCTGGAAAATCACTATCTGACTTTTGCTGTGTGAGTCCACGTAGAACATCAGCATATGTGACATTTTTGGAGACGTATAGGGGTTTGGATTCGGCCCTGATGCTAAATAATTCTGCAAGGTCAACTTCTGATGAAACGGAATGGGGAGAACCTGGTCTGCATTCATCAAAAAAGTTGTCTAGATACAAGTCAGTTCCTTCCCAATCAGAAGTACACGATTGGGGTGAAAAGGATGTGGGTCTCAATGTCTCAACTTCAAAGATGATATGCTCTGCCTCGAAGTGTGGAATAGGAGAATCTGGAGACAGTTCCCTGCATTCATTTTCAGAGGCCATTGAGTCAGGCGACTGAGGTCTAGGCTGCAGCTCTGGAGGAAAAGTTTGAATAACTGGTCTGGTTTCATCAAAGGCAACTAGAAACACATCTGATTCTTCCCAATCTGAAATACATGATTGAGGTCTGTATGATAAAGGACTAGAGCTTTCAACCTCATCGACAATGTGCTCTTGTCTAAACTGAGGAACAGGGGAGTCGGGAGACAGGGCCCTTAATTCAGTATCAAAAGCAACTGAGTCAGGGCACTGAGTTGTAAACTCTGTCACTAGTTGTCCAGTGTATGAAGGTTGGCCATCTTTGAACACATGTGGAGAAGACTCTGGAAAATCACTATCTGACTTTTGCTGTTTGAGTCCACGTAGAACATCAGCATATGTGACATTTTTGGAGACATACAGAGGTTTGGATTCGGCCTTGGTTTGGCAAATGTAAGACGACAAATGTCCTGATGAAGTGGAATCTGGTGAATCTGGCCTACATTCATCAAAACGATTAGTCAGACAACATTCTGTATCCTCAACATCTGACATACTAAGAGTGGATTCTGGTGTCAGTTCAGAGTACTTTAAATAATAGTCACAATGTAGAGATGAAGCCTTAAGATTTTTGTTCTCAGGAAAGGAGCCGTCATCCACTGAACTTGCAGATTCTGGAGGTGAGGGCCTTAAACCTTCCAACCATTCCTTGAGCAATGACGAGTCAAGATCACAAGAAAGCGATTCTGGGGACAATGTCCTGATACTGAAAAATTCTGTGAGGTCGACATCTGATGAAACAGAATGGGGAGAATCTGGTCTTGTTTGATCAAAAAAGGTGTCAAGATACAAGTCAGTTCCTATCCAATCAGAAGCACACGATTGGGGTGAAAAGGATGTGGGTCTTAATGACTCAATTTCAAAGACGATATGCTCTGCTTCAAACTGTGGAACAGGAGAATCTGGAGACAGTGCCCTCAATTCATTTTCAGAGGAAACTGAGTCAGGGGACTGAGGTCTAGGCTGAACCTCTAGAGGAAAAGTTTGAAGAACATCTGGCTCGGTTTCATCAAAGGCAACTAGAAACACATCTGATTCTTCCCAATCTGAAATACATGATTGAGGTCTGTATGATAAAGCACTAGAGCTTTCAACCTCATCATCAATGTGGTCTTGTCTAAATTGAGGAACAGGGGAGTCGGGAGACAGGGCCCTTAATTCATTATCAAAAGCATCTGAGTCAGGGCACTGAGTTGTGAACTCCGTCACTAGTTGTCCAGTGGACCAAGGTTGGCCATCTTTGAACACATGTGGAGAAGCCCCTGGAAAATCACTATCTGACTTTTGCTGTGTGAGTCCACGTAGAACATCAGCATATGTGACATTTTTGGAGACATATAGGTGTTTGGATTCGGCCCTGATGCTAAATAAGCCTGCAAGCTCGACTTCTAATGAAACGGAATGGGGTGAATCTGGTCTGCATTCATCAAAAAAGTTGTCTAGATACAAGTCAGTTCCTTCCCAATCAGACGTACATGATTGGGGTGAAAAGGATGTGGGTCTTAATGTCTCAACTTCAAAGACGATATGCTCTGCCTCGAACTGTGGAACAGGAGAATCTGGAGACAGTGCCCTCAATTCATTTTCAGAGGAAACTGAGTCAGGGGACTGAGGTCTAGGCTGAACCTCTAGTGGAAAAGTTTGAAGAACATCTGGCTCGGTTTCATCAAAGGCAACTAGAAACACATCTGATTCTTCCCAATCTGAAATACATGATTGAGGTCTGTATGATAAAGGACTAGAGCTTTCAACCTCATCAACAATGTGGTCTTGTCTAAATTGAGGGACAGGGGAGTCGGGAGACAGGGCCCTTAATTCATTATCAAAAGCATCTGAGTCAGGGCACTGAGTTGTGAACTCCGTCACTAGTTGTCCAGTGGACCAAGGTTGGCCATCTTTGAGCACATGTGGAGAAGACTCTGGAAAATCACTATCTGACTTTTGCTGTGTGAGTCCACGTAGAACATCAGCATATGTGACATTTTTGGAGACGTATAGGGGTTTGGATTCGGCCCTGATGCTAAATAATTCTGCAAGGTCAACTTCTGATGAAACGGAATGGGGAGAACCTGGTCTGCATTCATCAAAAAAGTTGTCTAGATACAAGTCAGTTCCTTCCCAATCAGAAGTACACGATTGGGGTGAAAAGGATGTGGGTCTCAATGTCTCAACTTCAAAGATGATATGCTCTGCCTCGAAGTGTGGAATAGGAGAATCTGGAGACAGTTCCCTGCATTCATTTTCAGAGGCCATTGAGTCAGGCGACTGAGGTCTAGGCTGCAGCTCTGGAGGAAAAGTTTGAATAACTGGTCTGGTTTCATCAAAGGCAACTAGAAACACATCTGATTCTTCCCAATCTGAAATACATGATTGAGGTCTGTATGATAAAGGACTAGAGCTTTCAACCTCATCGACAATGTGCTCTTGTCTAAACTGAGGAACAGGGGAGTCGGGAGACAGGGCCCTTAATTCAGTATCAAAAGCAACTGAGTCAGGGCACTGAGTTGTAAACTCTGTCACTAGTTGTCCAGTGTATGAAGGTTGGCCATCTTTGAACACATGTGGAGAAGACTCTGGAAAATCACTATCTGACTTTTGCTGTTTGAGTCCACGTAGAACATCAGCATATGTGACATTTTTGGAGACATACAGAGGTTTGGATTCGGCCTTGGTTTGGCAAATGTAAGACGACAAATGTCCTGATGAAGTGGAATCTGGTGAATCTGGCCTACATTCATCAAAACGATTAGTCAGACAACATTCTGTATCCTCAACATCTGACATACTAAGAGTGGATTCTGGTGTCAGTTCAGAGTACTTTAAATAATAGTCACAATGTAGAGATGAAGCCTTAAGATTTTTGTTCTCAGGAAAGGAGCCGTCATCCACTGAACTTGCAGATTCTGGAGGTGAGGGCCTTAAACCTTCCAACCATTCCTTGAGCAATGACGAGTCAAGATCACAAGAAAGCGATTCTGGGGACAATGTCCTGATACTGAAAAATTCTGTGAGGTCGACATCTGATGAAACAGAATGGGGAGAATCTGGTCTTGTTTGATCAAAAAAGGTGTCAAGATACAAGTCAGTTCCTATCCAATCAGAAGCACACGATTGGGGTGAAAAGGATGTGGGTCTTAATGACTCAATTTCAAAGACGATATGCTCTGCTTCAAACTGTGGAACAGGAGAATCTGGAGACAGTGCCCTCAATTCATTTTCAGAGGAAACTGAGTCAGGGGACTGAGGTCTAGGCTGAACCTCTAGAGGAAAAGTTTGAAGAACATCTGGCTCGGTTTCATCAAAGGCAACTAGAAACACATCTGATTCTTCCCAATCTGAAATACATGATTGAGGTCTGTATGATAAAGCACTAGAGCTTTCAACCTCATCATCAATGTGGTCTTGTCTAAATTGAGGAACAGGGGAGTCGGGAGACAGGGCCCTTAATTCATTATCAAAAGCATCTGAGTCAGGGCACTGAGTTGTGAACTCCGTCACTAGTTGTCCAGTGGACCAAGGTTGGCCATCTTTGAACACATGTGGAGAAGCCCCTGGAAAATCACTATCTGACTTTTGCTGTGTGAGTCCACGTAGAACATCAGCATATGTGACATTTTTGGAGACATATAGGTGTTTGGATTCGGCCCTGATGCTAAATAAGCCTGCAAGCTCGACTTCTAATGAAACGGAATGGGGTGCATCTGGTCTGCATTCATCAAAAAAGTTGTCTAGATACAAGTCAGTTCCTTCCCAATCAGACGTACATGATTGGGGTGAAAAGGATGTGGGTCTTAATGTCTCAACTTCAAAGACGATATGCTCTGCCTCGAACTGTGGAACAGGAGAATCTGGAGACAGTGCCCTCAATTCATTTTCAGAGGAAACTGAGTCAGGGGACTGAGGTCTAGGCTGAACCTCTAGAGGAAAAGTTTGAAGAACATCTGGCTCGGTTTCATCAAAGGCAACTAGAAACACATCTGATTCTTCCCAATCTGAAATACATGATTGAGGTCTGTATGATAAAGGACTAGAGCTTTCAACCTCATCAACAATGTGGTCTTGTCTAAACTGAGGAACAGGGGAGTCGGGAGACAGGGCCCTTAATTCATTTTCAAAAGCAACTGAGTCAGGGCACTGAGTTGTGAACTCCGTCACTAGTTGTCTAGTGGACGAAGGTTGGCCATCTTTGAACACATGTGGAGAAGACTCTGGAAAATCACTATCTGACTTTTGCTGTGTGAGTCCACGTAGAACATCAGCATATGTGACATTTTTGGAGACATATAGGGGTTTGGAGTCGGCCCTGATGCTAAATAAGCCTGCAAGGTCGACATCTGATGAAACAGAATGGGGAGAATCTGGTCTTGTTTGATCAAAAAAGGTGTCAAGATACAAGTCAGTTCCTTCCCAATCAGAAGCACACGATTGGGGTGAAAAGGATGTGGGTCTTAATGACTCAATTTCAAAGACGATATGCTCTGCTTCAAACTGTGGAACAGGAGAATCTGGAGACAGTGCCCTCAATTCATTTTCAGAGGAAACTGAGTCAGGGGACTGAGGTCTAGGCTGAACCTCTAGAGGAAAAGTTTGAAGAACATCTGGCTCGGTTTCATCAAAGGCAACTAGAAACACATCTGATTCTTCCCAATCTGAAATACATGATTGAGGTCTGTATGATAAAGGACTAGAGCTTTCAACCTCATCGACAATGTGCTCTTGTCTAAACTGAGGAACAGGGGAGTCGGGAGACAGGGCCCTTAATTCATTATCAAAAGCAACTGAGTCAGGGCACTGAGTTGTGAACTCCGTCACTAGTTGTCCAGTTGACCAAGGTTGGCCATCTTTGAACACATGTGGAGAAGCCTCTGGAAAATCACTATCTGACTTTTGCTGTGTGAGTCCACATAGAACATCAGCATATGTGACATTTTTGGAGACATACAGGGGTTTGGATTCGGCCCTGATGCTAAATAAGCCTGCAAGGTCGACTTCTGATGAAACGGAATGGGGTGAATCTGGTCTGCATTCATCAAAAAAGTTGTCTAGATACAAGTCAGTTCCTTCCCAATCAGACGTACACGATTGGGGTGAAAAGGTTGTGGGTCTTAATGTCTCAACTTCAAAGACGATATGCTCTGCCTCGAACTGTGGAACAGGAGAATCTGGAGACAGTGCCCTCAATTCATTTTCAGAGGCAACTGAGTCAGGGGACTGAGGTCTAGGCTGAACTTCTGGAGGAAAAGTTTGAGGAACATCTAGTCTGGATTCTTCAAAGGCAACTAGAAACACATCTGATTCTTCCCAATCTGAAATACATGATTGAGGTCTGTATGATAAAGGACTAGAGCTTTCAACCTCATCGACAATGTGCTCTTGTCTAAACTGAGGAACAGGGGAGTCGGGAGACAGGGCCCTTAATTCATTATCAAAAGCAACTGAGTCAGGGCACTGAGTTGTAAACTCTGTCACTAGTTGTCCAGTGTATGAAGGTTGGCCATCTTTGAACACATGTGGAGAAGACTCTGGAAAATCACTATCTGACTTTTGCTGTTTGAGTCCACGTAGAACATCAGCAAATGTAACATTTTTGGAGACATACAGAGGTTTGGATTCGGCCTTGGTTTGGCTAATGTAAGACGACAAATGTCCTGATGAAGTGTCATCTGGTGAATCTGGCCTACATTCATCAAAACGATTATTCAGACAACATTCTGTATCCTCAACATCTGACATACTAAGAGTGGATTCTGGTGTCAGTTCAGAGTACTTTAAATAATAGTCACAATGTAGAGATGAAGCCTTAAGATTTTTGTTCTCAGGAAAGGAGCCGTCATCCACTGAACTTGCAGATTCTGGAGATGAGGGCCTTAAACCTTCCAACCATTCCTTGAGCAATGACGAGTCAAGATCACAAGAAAGTGATTCTGGGGACAATGTCCTGATACTGAATAAGTCTGTGAGGTCGACATCTGATGAAAGAGAATGGGGAGAATCTGGTCTTGTTTGATCAAAAAAGGTGTCAAGATACAAGTCAGTTCCTTCCCAATCAGAAGCACACGATTGGGGTGAAAAGGATGTGGGTCTTAATGACTCAATTTCAAAGACGATATGCTCTGCTTCAAACTGTGGAACAGGAGAATCTGGAGACAGTGCCCTCAATTCATTTTCAGAGGAAACTGAGTCAGGGGACTGAGGTCTAGACTGAACCTCTAGAGGAAAAGTTTGAAGAACATCTGGCTCGGTTTCATCAAAGGCAACTAGAAACACATCTGATTCTTCCCAATCTGAAATACATGATTGAGGTCTGTATGATAAAGGACTAAAGCTTTCAACCTCATCAACAATGTGGTCTTGTCTAAATTGAGGAACAGGGGAGTCGGGAGACAGGGCCCTTAATTCATTATCAAAAGCATCTGAGTCAGGGCACTGAGTTGTGAACTCCGTCACTAGTTGTCCAGTGGACCAAGGTTGGCCATCTTTGAACACATGTGGAGAAGCCTCTGGAAAATCACTATCTGACTTTTGCTGTGTGAGTCCACGTAGAACATCAGCATATGTGACATTTTTGGAGACATATAGGGGTTTGGATTCGGCCCTGATGCTAAATAAGCCTGCAAGGTCGACTTCTGATGAAACGGAATAGGGAGAATCTGGTCTGCATTCATCAAAAAAGTTGTCTAGATACAAGTCAGTTCCTTCCCAGTCAGAAGTACACGATTGGGGTGAAAAGGATGTGGGTCTTAATGTTTCAACTTCAAAGAAGATATGCTCTGCCTTGAACTGTGGAACAGGAGAATCTGGAGACAGTGCCCTCAATTCATTTTCAGAGGCAACTGAGTCAGGGGACTGAGGTCTAGGCTGAACTTCTGGAGGAAAAGTTTGAGGAACATCTAGTCTGGATTCTTCAAAGGCAACTAGAAACACATCTGATTCTTCCCAATCTGAAATACATGATTGAGGTCTGTATGATAAAGGACTAGAGCTTTCAACCTCATCGACAATGTGCTCTTGTCTAAACTGAGGAACAGGGGAGTCGGGAGACAGGGCCCTTAATTCATTATCAAAAGCAACTGAGTCAGGGCACTGAGTTGTAAACTCTGTCACTAGTTGTCCAGTGTATGAAGGTTGGCCATCTTTGAACACATGAAGAGAAGACTCTGGAAAATCACTATCTGACTTTTGCTGTTTGAGTCCACGTAGAACATCAGCATATGTGACATTTTTGGAGACATACAGAGGTTTGGATTCGGCCTTGGTTTGAATAATGTAAGACGACAAATGTCCTGATGAAGTGGAATCTGGTGAATCTTGCCTACATTCATCAAAACGATTAGTCAGACAACATTCTGTATCCTCAACATCTGACATACTAAGAGTGGATTCTGGTGTCAGTTCAGAGTACTTTAAATAATAGTCACAATGTAGAGATAAAGCCTTAAGATTTTTGTTCTCAGGAAAGGAGCCGTCATCCACTGAACTTGCAGATTCTGGAGATGAGGGCCTTAAACCTTCCAACCATTCCTTGAGCAATGACAAGTCAAGATCACAAGAAAGCGATTCTGGGGACAATGTCCTGATACTGAATAAGTCTGTGAGGTCGACATCTGATGAAACAGAATGCTGAGAATCTGGTCTTGTTTGATCAAAAAAGGTGTCAAGATACAAGTCAGTTCCTTCCCAATCAGAAGCACACGATTGGGGTGAAAAGGATGTGGGTCCTAATGACTCATTTTCAAAGACGATATGCTCAGCTTCAAACTGTGGAACAGGAGAATCTGGAGACAGTGCCCTCAATCCATTTTCAGAGGCAACTGAGTCAGGGGACTGAGGTCTAGGCTGAACTTCTGGAGGAGAAGGTTGAAGAACATCTGGTCTGGATTCTTCAAAGGCAACTAGAAACACATCTGATTCTTCCCAATCTGAAATACATGATTGAGGTCTGTAAGATAAAGGACTAGAGCTTTCAACCTCATCAACAATGTGGTCTTGTCTAAACTGAGGAACAGGGGAGTCGGGAGACAGGGCCCTTAATTCATTTTCAAAAGCAACTGAGTCAGGGCACTGAGTTGTGAACTCCGTCACTAGTTGTCTAGTGGACGAAGGTTGGCCATCTTTGAACACATGTGGAGAAGACTCTGGAAAATCACTATCTGACTTTTGCTGTGTGAGTCCACGTAGAACATCAGCATATGTGACATTTTTGGAGACATATAGGGGTTTGGAGTCGGCCCTGATGCTAAATAAGCCTGCAAGGTCGACATCTGGTGAAACAGAATGGGGAGAATCTGGTCTTGTTTGATCAAAAAAGGTGTCAAGATACAAGTCAGTTCCTTCCCAATCAGAAGCACACGATTGGGGTGAAAAGGATGTGGGTCTTAATGACTCAATTTCAAAGACGATATGCTCTGCTTCAAACTGTGGAGCAGGAGAATCTGGAGACAGTGCCCTCAATTCATTTTCAGAGGAAACTGAGTCAGGGGACTGAGGTCTAGGCTGAACCTCTAGAGGAAAAGTTTGAAGAACATCTGGCTCGGTTTCATCAAAGGCAACTAGAAACACATCTGATTCTTCCCAATCTGAAATACATGATTGAGGTCTGTATGATAAAGGACTAGAGCTTTCAACCTCATCAACAATGTGGTCTTGTCTAAATTGAGGAACAGGGGAGTCAGGAGACAGGGCCCTTAATTCATTATCAAAAGCATCTGAGTCAGGGCACTGAGTTGTGAACTCCGTCACTAGTTGTCCAGTGGACCAAGGTTGGCCATCTTTGAACACATGTGGAGAAGCCTCTGGAAAATCACTATCTGACTTTTGCTGTGTGAGTCCACATAGAACATCAGCATATGTGACGTTTTTGGAGACATACAGGGGTTTGGATTCGGCCCTGATGCTAAATAAGCCTGCAAGGTCGACTTCTGATGAAACGGAATGGGGTGAATCTGGTCTGCATTCATCAAAAAAGTTGTCTAGATACAAGTCAGTTCCTGCCCAATCAGACGTACACGATTGGGGTGAAAAGGTTGTGGGTCTCAATGTCTCAACTTCAAAGACGATATGCTCTCCCTCGAACTGTGGAACAGGAGAATCTGGAGACAGTGCCCTCAATTCATTTTCAGAGGCAACTGAGTCAGGGGACTGAGGTCTAGGCTGAACTTCTGGAAGAAAAGTTTGAGGAACATCTAGTCTGGATTCTTCAAAGGCAACTAGAAACACATCTGATTCTTCCCAATCTGAAATACATGATTGAGGTCTGTATGATAAAGGACTAGAGCTTTCAACCTCATCAACAATGTGGTCTTGTCTAAATTGAGGAACAGGGGAGTCGGGAGACAGGGCCCTTAATTCATTATCAAAAGCATCTGAGTCAGGGCACTGAGTTGTGAACTCCGTCACTAGTTGTCCAGTGGACCAAGTTTGGCCATCTTTGAACACATATGGAGAAGCCTCTGGAAAATCACTATCTGACTTTTGCTGTGTGAGTCCACATAGAACATCAGCATATGTGACATTTTTGGAGACATACAGGGGTTTGGATTCGGCCCTGATGCTAAATAAGCCTGCAAGGTCGACTTCTGATGAAACGGAATGGGGTGAATCTGGTCTGCATTCATCAAAAAAGTTGTCTAGATACAAGTCAGTTCCTTCCCAATCAGACGTACACGATTGGGGTGAAAAGGTTGTGGGTCTTAATGTCTCAACTTCAAAGACGATATGCTCTGCCTCGAACTGTGAAACAGGAGAATCTGGAGACAGTGCCCTCAATTCATTTTCAGAGGCAACTGAGTCAGGGGACTGAGGTCTAGGCTGAACTTCTGGAGGAAAAGTTTGAGGAACATCTAGTCTGGATTCTTCAAAGGCAACTAGAAACACATCTGATTCTTCCCAATCTGAAATACATGATTGAGGTCTGTATGATAAAGGACTAGAGCTTTCAACCTCATCGACAATGTGCTCTTGTCTAAACTGAGGAACAGGGGAGTCGGGAGACAGGGCCCTTAATTCATTATCAAAAGCAACTGAGTCAGGGCACTGAGTTGTAAACTCTGTCACTAGTTGTCCAGTGTATGAAGGTTGGCCATCTTTGAACACATGTGGAGAAGACTCTGGAAAATCACTATCTGACTTTCGCTGTTTGAGTCCACGTAGAACATCAGCATATGTGACATTTTTGGAGACATACAGAGGTTTGGATTCGGCCTTGGTTTGGCTAATGTAAGACGACAAATGTCCTGATGAAGTGTCATCTGGTGAATCTGGCCTACATTCATCAAAACGATTAGTCAGACAACAATCTGTATCCTCAACATCTGACATACTAAGAGTGGATTCTGGTGTCAGTTCAGAGTACTTTAAATAATAGTCACAATGTAGAGATGAAGCCTTAAGGTTTTTGTTCTCAGGAAAGGAGCCGTCATCCACTGAACTTGCAGATTCTGGAGATGAGGGCCTTAAACCTTCCAACCATTCCTTGAGCAATGACGAGTCAAGATCACAAGAAAGCGATTCTGGGGACAATGTCCTGATACTGAATAAGTCTGTGAGGTCGACATCTGATGAAACAGAATGGGGAGAATCTGGTCTTGTTTGATCAAAAAAGGTGTCAAGATACAAGTCAGTTCCTTCCCAATCAGAAGCACACGATTGGGGTGAAAAGGATGTGGGTCTTAATGACTCAATTTCAAAGACGATATGCTCTGCTTCAAACTGTGGAACAGGAGAATCTGGAGACAGTGCCCTCAATTCGTTTTCAGAGGAAACTGAGTCAGGGGACTGAGGTCTAGGCTGAACCTCTAGAGGAAAAGTTTGAAGAACATCTGGCTCGGTTTCATCAAAGGCAACTAGAAACACATCTGATTCTTCCCAATCTGAAATACATGATTGAGGTCTGTATGATAAAGGACTAGAGCTTTCAACCTCATCGACAATGTGCTCTTGTCTAAACTGAGGAACAGGGGAGTCGGGAGACAGGGCCCTTAATTCATTATCAAAAGCAACTGAGTCAGGGCACTGAGTTGTAAACTCTGTCACTAGTTGTCCAGTGTATGAAGGTTGGCCATCTTTGAACACATGTGGAGAAGACTCTGGAAAATCACTATCTGACTTTTGCTGTTTGAGTCCACGTAGAACATCAGCATATGTGACATTTTTGGAGACATACAGACGTTTGGATTCGGCCTTGGTTTGGCTAATGTAAGACGACAAATGTCCTGATGAAGTGGAATCTGGTGAATCTGGCCTACATTCATCAAAACGATTAGTCAGACAACATTCTGTATCCTCAACATCTGACATACTAAGAGTGGATTCTGGTGTCAGTTCAGAGTACTTTAAATAATAGTCACAATGTAGAGATGAAGCCTTAAGATTTTTGTTCTCAGGAAAGGAGCTGTCATCCACTGAACTTGCAGATTCTGGAGATGAGGGCCTTAAACCTTCCAACCATTCCTTGAGCAATGACGAGTCAAGATCACAAGGAAGCGATTCTGGGGACAATGTCCTGATACTGAATAAGTCTGTGAGGTCGACATCTGATGAAACAGAATGGGGAGAATCTGGTCTTGTTTGATCAAAAAAGGTGTCAAGATACAAGTCAGTTCCTTCCCAATCAGAAGTACACGATTGGGGTGAAAAGGATGTGGGTCTTAATGACTCATTTTCAAAGACGATATGCTCAGCTTCAAACTGTGGAACAGGAGAATCTGGAGACAGTGCCCTCAATCCATTTTCAGAGGCAACTGAGTCAGGGGACTGAGGTCTAGGCTGAACTTCTGGAGGAGAAGGTTGAAGAACATCTGGTCTGGATTCTTCAAAGGCAACTAGAAACACATCTGATTCTTCCCAATCTGAAATACATGATTGAGGTCTGTATGATAAAGGACTAGAGCTTTCAACCTCATCAACAATGTGGTCTTGTCTAAACTGAGGAACAGGGGAGTCGGGAGACAGGGCCCTTAATTCATTTTCAAAAGCAACTGAGTCAGGGCACTGAGTTGTGAACTCCGTCACTAGTTGTCTAGTGGACGAAGGTTGGCCATCTTTGAACACATGTGGAGAAGACTCTGGAAAATCACTATCTGACTTTTGCTGTGTGAGTCCACGTAGAACATCAGCATATGTGACATTTTTGGAGACATATAGGGGTTTGGAGTCGGCCCTGATGCTAAATAAGCCTGCAAGGTCGACATCTGATGAAACAGAATGGGGAGAATCTGGTCTTGTTTGATCAAAAAAGGTGTCAAGATACAAGTCAGTTCCTTCCCAATCAGAAGCACACGATTGGGGTGAAAAGGATGTGGGTCTTAATGACTCAATTTCAAAGACGATATGCTCTGCTTCAAACTGTGGAGCAGGAGAATCTGGAGACAGTGCCCTCAATTCATTTTCAGAGGAAACTGAGTCAGGGGACTGAGGTCTAGGCTGAACTTCTGGAGGAAAAGTTTGAGGAACATCTAGTCTGGATTCTTCAAAGGCAACTAGAAACACATCTGATTCTTCCCAATCTGAAATACATGATTGAGGTCTGTATGATAAAGGACTAGAGCTTTCAACCTCATCGACAATGTGCTCTTGTCTAAACTGAGGAACAGGGGAGTCGGGAGACAGGGCCCTTAATTCATTATCAAAAGCAACTGAGTCAGGGCACTGAGTTGTAAACTCTGTCACTAGTTGTCCAGTGTATGAAGGTTGGCCATCTTTGAACACATGTGGAGAAGACTCTGGAAAATCACTATCTGACTTTTGCTGTTTGAGTCCACATAGAACATCAGCATATGTGACATTTTTGGAGACATACAGGGGTTTGGATTCGGCCTTGGTTTGGCTAATGTAAGACGACAAATGTCCTGATGAAGTGGAATCTGGTGAATCTGGCCTACATTCATCAAAACGATTAGTCAGACAACATTCTGTATCCTCAACATCTGACATACTAAGAGTGGATTCTGGTGTCAGTTCAGAGTACTTTAAATAATAGTCACAATGTAGAGATGAAGCCTTAAGATTTTTGTTCTCAGGAAAGGAGCTGTCATCCACTGAACTTGCAGATTCTGGAGATGAGGGCCTTAAACCTTCCAACCATTCCTTGAGCAATGACGAGTCAAGATCACAAGGAAGCGATTCTGGGGACAATGTCCTGATACTGAATAAGTCTGTGAGGTCGACATCTGATGAAACAGAATGGGGAGAATCTGGTCTTGTTTGATCAAAAAAGGTGTCAAGATACAAGTCAGTTCCTTCCCAATCAGAAGTACACGATTGGGGTGAAAAGGATGTGGGTCTTAATGACTCATTTTCAAAGACGATATGCTCAGCTTCAAACTGTGGAACAGGAGAATCTGGAGACAGTGCCCTCAATCCATTTTCAGAGGCAACTGAGTCAGGGGACTGAGGTCTAGGCTGAACTTCTGGAGGAGAAGGTTGAAGAACATCTGGTCTGGATTCTTCAAAGGCAACTAGAAACACATCTGATTCTTCCCAATCTGAAATACATGATTGAGGTCTGTATGATAAAGGACTAGAGCTTTCAACCTCATCAACAATGTGGTCTTGTCTAAACTGAGGAACAGGGGAGTCGGGAGACAGGGCCCTTAATTCATTTTCAAAAGCAACTGAGTCAGGGCACTGAGTTGTGAACTCCGTCACTAGTTGTCTAGTGGACGAAGGTTGGCCATCTTTGAACACATGTGGAGAAAACTCTGGAAAATCACTATCTGACTTTTGCTGTGTGAGTCCACGTAGAACATCAGCATATGTGACATTTTTGGAGACATATAGGGGTTTGGAGTCGGCCCTGATGCTAAATAAGCCTGCAAGGTCGACATCTGATGAAACAGAATGGGGAGAATCTGGTCTTGTTTGATCAAAAAAGGTGTCAAGATACAAGTCAGTTCCTTCCCAATCAGAAGCACACGATTGGGGTGAAAAGGATGTGGGTCTTAATGACTCAATTTCAAAGACGATATGCTCTGCTTCAAACTGTGGAGCAGGAGAATCTGGAGACAGTGCCCTCAATTCATTTTCAGAGGAAACTGAGTCAGGGGACTGAGGTCTAGGCTGAACCTCTAGAGGAAAAGTTTGAAGAACATCTGGCTCGGTTTCATCAAAGGCAACTAGAAACACATCTGATTCTTCCCAATCTGAAATACATGATTGAGGTCTGTATGATAAAGGACTAGAGCTTTCAACCTCATCAACAATGTGGTCTTGTCTAAATTGAGGAACAGGGGAGTCGGGAGACAGGGGCCTTAATTCATTATCAAAAGCAACTGAGTCAGGGCACTGAGTTGTGAACTCCGTCACTAGTTGTCCAGTGGACCAAGGTTGGCCATCTTTGAACACATGTGGAGAAGCCTCTGGAAAATCACTATCTGACTTTTGCTGTGTGAGTCCACATAGAACATCAGCATATGTGATATTTTTGGAGACATACAGGGGTTTGGATTCGGCCCTGATGCTAAATAAGCCTGCAAGGTCGACTTCTGATGAAACGGAATGGGGTGAATCTGGTCTGCATTCATCAAAAAAGTTGACTAGATACAAGTCAGTTCCTTCCCAATCAGACGTACACGATTGGGGTGAAAAGGTTGTGGGTCTTAATGTCTCAACTTCAAAGACGATATGCTCTGCCTCGAACTGTGGAACAGGAGAATCTGGAGACAGTGCCCTCAATTCATTTTCAGAGGCAACTGAGTCAGGGGACTGAGGTCTAGGCTGAACTTCTGGAGGAAAAGTTTGAGGAACATCTAGTCTGGATTCTTCAAAGGCAACTAGAAACACATCTGATTCTTCCCAATCTGAAATACATGATTGAGGTCTGTATGATAAAGGACTAGAGCTTTCAACCTCATCGACAATGTGCTCTTGTCTAAACTGAGGAACAGGGGAGTCGGGAGACAGGGCCCTTAATTCATTATCAAAAGCAACTGAGTCAGGGCACTGAGTTGTGAACTCCGTCACTAGTTGTCCAGTGGACCAAGGTTGGCCATCTTTGAACACATGTGGAGAAGCCTCTGGAAAATCACTATCTGACTTTTGCTGTGTGAGTCCACATAGAACATCAGCATATGTGACATTTTTGGAGACATACAGGGGTTTGGATTCGGCCCTGATGCTAAATAAGCCTGCAAGGTCGACTTCTGATGAAACGGAATGGGGTGAATCTGGTCTGCATTCATCAAAAAAGTTGTCTAGATACAAGTCAGTTCCTTCCCAATCAGACGTACACGATTGGGGTGAAAAGGTTGTGGGTCTTAATGTCTCAACTTCAAAGACGATATGCTCTGCCTCGAACTGTGGAACAGGAGAATCTGGAGACAGTGCCCTCAATTCATTTTCAGAGGCAACTGAGTCAGGGGACTGAGGTCTAGGCTGAACTTCTGGAGGAAAAGTTTGAGGAACATCTAGTCTGGATTCTTCAAAGGCAACTAGAAACACATCTGATTCTTCCCAATCTGAAATACATGATTGAGGTCTGTATGATAAAGGACTAGAGCTTTCAACCTCATCAACAATGTGGTCTTGTCTAAATTGAGGAACAGGGGAGTCGGGAGACAGGGCCCTTAATTCATTATCAAAAGCATCTGAGTCAGGGCACTGAGTTGTGAACTCTGTCACTAGTTGTCCAGTGGACCAAGGTTGGCCATCTTTGACCACATGTGGAGAAGCCTCTGGAAAATCACTATCTGACTTTTGCTGTGTGAGTCCACGTAGAACATCAGCATATGTGACATTTTTGGAGACATATAGGGGTTTGGATTCGGCCCTGATGCTAAATAAGCCTGCAAGGTCGACTTCTGATGAAACGGAATAGGGAGAATCTGGTCTGCATTCATCAAAAAAGTTGTCTAGATACAAGTCAGTTCCTTCCCAGTCAGAAGTACACGATTGGGGTGAAAAGGATGTGGGTCTTAATGTTTCAACTTCAAAGAAGATATGCTCTGCCTTGAACTGTGGAACAGGAGAATCTGGAGACAATGCCCTGGATTCATTTTCAGAGGCCATTGAGTCAGGCGACTGAGGTCTAGGCTGCAGCTCTGGAGGAAAAGTTTGAATAACTGGTCTGGTTTCATCAAAGGCAACTAGAAACACATCTGATTCTTCCCAATCTGAAATACATGATTGAGGTCTGTATGATAAAGGACTAGAGCTTTCAACCTCATCGACAATGTGCTCTTGTCTAAACTGAGGAACAGGGGAGTCGGGAGACAGGGCCCTTAATTCATTATCAAAAGCAACTGAGTCAGGGCACTGAGTTGTAAACTCTGTCACTAGTTGTCCAGTGTATGAAGGTTGGCCATCTTTGAACACATGTGGAGAAGACTCTGGAAAATCACTATCTGACTTTTGCTGTTTGAGTCCACGTAGAACATCAGCATATGTGACATTTTTGGAGACATACAGAGGTTTGGATTCGGCCTTGGTTTGAATAATGTGAGACGACAAATGTCCTGATGAAGTGGAATCTGGTGAATCTGGCCTACATTCATCAAAACGATTAGTCAGACAACATTCTGTATCCTCAACATCTGACATACTAAGAGTGGATTCTGGTGTCAGTTCAGAGTACTTTAAATAATAGTCACAATGTAGAGATGAAGCCTTAAGATTTTTGTTCTCAGGAAAGGAGCCGTCATCCACTGAACTTGCAGATTCTGGAGATGAGGGCCTTAAACCTTCCAACCATTCCTTGAGCATTGACGAGTCAAGATCACAAGAAAGCGATTCTGGGGACAATGTCCTGATACTGAATAAGTCTGTGAGGTCGACATCTGATGAAACAGAATGGGGAGAATCTGGTCTTGTTTGATCAAAAAAGGTGTCAAGATACAAGTCAGTTCGTTCCCAATCAGAAGCACACGATTGGGGTGAAAAGGATGTGGGTCTTAATGACTCAATTTCAAAGACGATATGCTCTGCTTCAAACTGTGGAACAGGAGAATCTGGAGACAGTGCCCTCAATTCGTTTTCAGAGGAAACTGAGTCAGGGGACTGAGGTCTAGGCTGAACCTCTAGAGGAAAAGTTTGAAGAACATCTGGCTCGGTTTCATCAAAGGCAACTAGAAACACATCTGATTCTTCCCAATCTGAAATACATGATTGAGGTCTGTATGATAAAGGACTAGAGCTTTCAACCTCATCAACAATGTGGTCTTGTCTAAATTGAGGAACAGGGGAGTCGGGAGACAGGGGCCTTAATTCATTATCAAAAGCAACTGAGTCAGGGCACTGAGTTGTGAACTCCGTCACTAGTTGTCCAGTGGACCAAGGTTGGCCATCTTTGAACACATGTGGAGAAGCCTCTGGAAAATCACTATCTGACTTTTGCTGTCTGAGTCCACGTAGAACATCAGCATATGTGACATTTTTGGAGACATACAGAGGTTTGGATTCGGCCTTGGTTTGGCTAATGTAAGACGACAAATGTCCTGATGAAGTGGAATCTGGTGAATCTGGCCTACATTCATCAAAACGATTAGTCAGACAACATTCTGTATCCTCAACATCTGACATACTAAGAGTGGATTCTGGTGTCAGTTCAGAGTACTTTAAATAATAGTCACAATGCAGAGATGAAGCCTTAAGATTTTTGTTCTCAGGAAAGGAGCCGTCATCCACTGAACTTGCAGATTCTGGAGATGAGGGCCTTAAACCTTCCAACCATTCCTTGAGCAATGACGAGTCAAGATCACAAGAAAGCGATTCTGGGGACAATGTCCTGATACTGAATAAGTCTGTGAGGTCGACATCTGATGAAAGAGAATGGGGAGAATCTGGTCTTGTTTGATCAAAAAAGGTGTCAAGATACAAGTCAGTTCCTTCCCAATCAGAAGCACACGATTGGGGTGTAAAGGATGTGGGTCTTAATGACTCAATTTCAAAGACGATATGCTCTGCTTCAAACTGTGGAACAGGAGAATCTGGAGACAGTGCCCTCAATTCATTTTCAGAGGAAACTGAGTCAGGGGACTGAGGTCTAGACTGAACCTCTAGAGGAAAAGTTTGAAGAACATCTGGCTCGGTTTCATCAAAGGCAACTAGAAACACATCTGATTCTTCCCAATCTGAAATACATGATTGAGGTCTGTATGATAAAGGACTAGAGCTTTCAACCTCATCGACAATGTGCTCTTGTCTAAACTGAGGAACAGGGGAGTCGGGAGACAGGGCCCTTAATTCATTATCAAAAGCAACTGAGTCAGGGCACTGAGTTGTAAACTCTGTCACTAGTTGTCCAGTGTATGAAGGTTGGCCATCTTTGAACACATGTGGAGAAGACTCTGGAAAATCACTATCTGACTTTTGCTGTTTGAGTCCACATAGAACATCAGCAAATGTGACATTTTTGGAGACATACAGAGGTTTGGATTCGGCCTTGGTTTGGCTAATGTAAGACGACAAATGTCCTGATGAAGTGGAATCTGGTGAATCTGGCCTACATTCATCAAAACGATTATTCAGACAACATTCTGTATCCTCAACATCTGACATACTAAGAGTGGATTCTGGTGTCAGTTCAGAGTACTTTAAATAATAGTCACAATGTAGAGATGAAGCCTTAAGATTTTTGTTCTCAGGAAAGGAGCCATCATCCACTGAACTTGCAGATTCTGGAGATGAGGGCCTTAAACCTTCCAACCATTCCTTGAGCAATGACGAGTCAAGATCACAAGAAAGCGATTCTGGGGACAATGTCCTGATACTGAATAAGTCTGTGAGGTCGACATCTGATGAAAGAGAATGGGGAGAATCTGGTCTTGTTTGATCAAAAAAGGTGTCAAGATACAAGTCAGTTCCTTCCCAATCAGAAGCACACGATTGGGGTGTAAAGGATGTGGGTCTTAATGACTCAATTTCAAAGACGATATGCTCTGCTTCAAACTGTGGAACAGGAGAATCTGGAGACAGTGCCCTCAATTCATTTTCAGAGGAAACTGAGTCAGGGGACTGAGGTCTAGACTGAACCTCTAGAGGAAAAGTTTGAAGAACATCTGGCTCGGTTTCATCAAAGGCAACTAGAAACACATCTGATTCTTCCCAATCTGAAATACATGATTGAGGTCTGTATGATAAAGGACTAGAGCTTTCAACCTCATCAACAATGTGGTCTTGTCTAAATTGAGGAACAGGGGAGTCGGGAGACAGGGCCCTTAATTCATTATCAAAAGCATCTGAGTCAGGGCACTGAGTTGTGAACTCCGTCACTAGTTGTCCAGTGGACCAAGGTTGGCCATCTTTGAACACATGTGGAGAAGCCCCTGGAAAATCACTATCTGACTTTTGCTGTGTGAGTCCACGTAGAACATCAGCATATGTGACATTTTTGGAGACATATAGGGGTTTGGATTCGGCCCTGATGCTAAATAAGCCTGCAAGCTCGACTTCTGACGAAACGGAATGGGGTGAATCTGGTCTGCATTCATCAAAAAAGTTGTCTAGATACAAGTCAGTTCCTTCCCAATCAGACGTACATGATTGGGGTGAAAAGGATGTGGGTCTTAATGTCTCAACTTCAAAGACGATATGCTCTGCCTCGAACTGTGGAACAGGAGAATCTGGAGACAGTGCCCTGGATTCATTTTCAGAGGCCATTGAGTCAGGCGACTGAGGTCTAGGCTGCAGCTCTGGAGGAAAAGTTTGATTAACTGGTCTGGTTTCATCAAAGGCAACTAGAAACACATCTGATTCTTCCCAATCTGAAATACATGATTGAGGTCTGTATGATAAAGGACTAGAGCTTTCAACCGCATCGACAATGTGGTCTTGTCTAAACTGAGGAACAGGGGAGTCGGGAGACAGGGCCCTTAATTCATTATCAAAAGCAACTGAGTCAGGGCACTGAGTTGTAAACTCTGTCACTAGTTGTCCAGTGTATGAAGGTTGGCTATCTTTGAAAACATGTGGAGAAGACTCTGGAAAATCACTATCTGACTTTTGCTGTTTGAGTCCACGTAGAACATCAGCATATGTGACATTTTTGGAGACATACAGAGGTTTGGATTCGGCCTTGGTTTGGCTAATGTAAGACGACAAATGTCCTGATGAAGTGTCATCTGGTGAATCTGGCCTACATTCATCAAAACGATTAGTCAGACAACAATCTGTATCCTCAACATCTGACATACTAAGAGTGGATTCTGGTGTCAGTTCAGAGTACTTTAAATAATATTCACAATGTAGAGATGAAGCCTTAAGATTTTTGTTCTCAGGAAAGGAGCTGTCATCCACTGAACTTGCAGATTCTGGAGATGAGGGCCTTAAACCTTCCAACCATTCCTTGAGCAATGACAAGTCAAGATCACAAGAAAGCGATTCTGGGGACAATGTCCTGATACTGAATAAGTCTATGAGGTCGACATCTGATGAAACAGAATGGGGAGAATCTGGTCTTGTTTGATCAAAAAAGGTGTCAAGATACAAGTCAGTTCCTTCCCAATCAGAAGTACACGATTGGGGTGAAAAGGATGTGGGTCTTAATGACTCAATTTCAAAGACGATATGCTCAGCTTCAAACTGTGGAACAGGAGAATCTGGAGACAGTGCCCTCAATTCATTTTCAGAGGCAACTGAGTCAGGGGACTGAGGTCTAGGCTGAACTTCTGGAGGAGAAGTTTGAAGAACATCTGGTCTGGATTCTTCAAAGGCAACTAGAAACACATCTGATTCTTCCCAATCTGAAATACATGATTGAGGTCTGTATGATAAAGGACTAGAGCTTTCAACCTCATCAACAATGTGGTCTTGTCTAAACTGAGGAACAGGGGAGTCGGGAGACAGGGCCCTTAATTCATTTTCAAAAGCAACTGAGTCAGGGCACTGAGTTGTGAACTCCGTCACTAGTTGTCTAGTGGACGAAGGTTGGCCATCTTTGAACACATGTGGAGAAGACTCTGGAAAATCACTATCTGACTTTTGCTGTGTGAGTCCACGTAGAACATCAGCATATGTGACATTTTTGGAGACATATAGGGGTTTGGAGTCGGCCCTGATGCTAAATAAGCCTGCAAGGTCGACATCTGATGAAACAGAATGGGGAGAATCTGGTCTTGTTTGATCAAAAAAGGTGTCAAGATACAAGTCAGTTCCTTCCCAATCAGAAGCACACGATTGGGGTGAAAAGGATGTGGGTCTTAATGTCTCAACTTCAAAGACGATATGCTCTGCCTCGAACTGTGGAACAGGAGAATCTGGAGACAGTGCCCTCAATTCATTTTCAGAGGCAACTGAGTCAGGGGACTGAGGTCTAGGCTGAACTTCTGGAGGAAAAGTTTGAGGAACATCTAGTCTGGATTCTTGAAAGGCAACTAGAAACACATCTGATTCTTCCGAATCTGAAATACATGATTGAGGTCTGTATGATAAAGGACTAGAGCTTTCAACCTCATCGACAATGTGCTCTTGTCTAAACTGAAGAACAGGGGAGTTGGGTGACAGGGCCCTTAATTCATTATCAAAAGCAACTGAGTCAGGGCACTGAGTTGTAAACTCTGTCACTAGTTGTCCAGTGTATGAAGGTTGGCCATCTTTGAACACATGTGGAGAAGACTCTGGAAAATCACTATCTGACTTTTGCTCTTTGAGTCCACGTAGAACATCAGCATATGTGACATTTTTGGAGACATACAGAGGTTTGGATTCGGCCTTGGTTTGGCTAATGTAAGACGACAAATGTCCTGATGAAGTGTAATCTGGTGAATCTGGCCTACATTCATCAAAACGATTAGTCAGACAACATTCTGTATCCTCAACATCTGACATACTAAGAGTGGATTCTGGTGTCAGTTCAGAGTACTTTAAATAATAGTCACAATGTAGAGATGAAGACTTAAGATTTTTGTTCTCAGGAAAGGAGCCGTCATCCACTGAACTTGCAGATTCTTGAGATGAGGGCCTTAAACCTTCCAACCATTCCTTGAGCAATGACGAGTCAAGATCACAAGAAAGCGATTCTGGGGACAATGTCCTGATACTGAATAAGTCTGTGAGGTCGACTTCTGATGAAACAGAATGGGGAGAATCTGGTCTTGTTTGATCAAAAAAGGTGTCAAGATACAAGTCAGTTCCTTCCCAATCAGAAGTACACGATTGGGGTGAAAAGGATGTGGGTCTTAATGACTCAATTTCAAAGACGATATGCTCTGCTTCAAACTGTGGAACAGGAGAATCTGGAGACAGTGCCCTCAATTCATTTTCAGAGGAAACTGAGTCAGGGGACTGAGGTCTAGGCTGAACCTCTAGTGGAAAAGTTTGAAGAACATCTGGCTCGGTTTCATCAAAGGCAACTAGAAACACATCTGATTCTTCCCAATCTGAAATACATGATTGAGGTCTGTATGATAAAGGACTAGAGCTTTCAACCTCATCATCAATGTGGTCTTGTCTAAATTGAGGAACAGGGGAGTCGGGAGACAGGGCCCTTAATTCATTTTCAAAAGCAACTGAGTCAGGGCACTGAGTTGTGAACTCCGTCACTAGTTGTCTAGTGGACGAAGGTTGGCCATCTTTGAACACATGTGGAGAAGACTCTGGAAAATCACTATCTGACTTTTGCTGTGTGAGTCCACGTAGAACATCAGCATATGTGACATTTTTGGAGACATATAGGGGTTTGGAGTCGGCCCTGATGCTAAATAAGCCTGCAAGGTCGACATCTGATGAAACAGAATGGGAAGAATATGGTCTGCATTCATCAAAAAAGGTGTCAAGATACAAGTCAGTTCCTTCCCAATCAGAAGTACACGATTGGGGTGAAAAGGATGTGGGTCTTAATGTCTCAACTTCAAAGACGATATGCTCTGCCTCAAACTGTGGAACAGGAGAATCTGGAGACAGTGCCCTCAATTCATTTTCAGAGGCAACTGAGTCAGGGGACTGAGGTCTAGGCTGAACCTCTAGAGGAAAAGTTTGAAGAACATCTGGCTCGGTTTCATCAAAGGCAACTAGAAACACATCTGATTCTTCCCAATCTGAAATACATGATTGAGGTCTGTATGATAAAGGACTAGAGCTTTCAACCTCATCGACAATGTGCTCTTGTCTAAACTGAGGAACAGGGGAGTCGGGTGACAGGGCCCTTAATTCATTATCAAAAGCAACTGAGTCAGGGCTCTGAGTTGTAAACTCTGTCACTAGTTGTCCAGTGTATGAAGGTTGGCCATCTTTGAACACATGTGGAGAAGACTCTGGAAAATCACTATCTGACTTTTGCTGTGTGAGACCACGTAGAACATCAGCGTATGTAACATTTTTGGAGACATACAGTGGTTTGGATTCGGCCTTGGTTTGGCTAATGTAAGACGACTGTCCTGATGAAGTGTCATCTGGTGAATCTTGCGTGCATTTATCAAAATGATTAGTCAGACAACTTTCTGTATCCTCGACATCTGACATACTAAGAGTGGATTCTGTTGTCAGTTCAGAGTACTTTAAATAATAGTCACAATGTAGAGATGAAGTCTTTAGTTTTTGGGTCTTAGGAAAGGAGCCGTCATCCACTGAACATGCAGATTCTGGAGATGAGGGCCTTAAATCTTCCAACCATTCCTCAGCCGTTGATGAGTTAACATCACAAGAAAGCAATTCTGGGGCAAAAGGCTTACGGCTAAACAAACCACCATTTTCAGAGTTACCTGCGTCAGGTGTATGTTTTCTTATCTCTATGCACAGTTGACTTGACATGTCTGGTGAAAACTGTGAACCATCTGTCTGAAGCAAAGTTACATCACCTGTCCTTTGTTTTGTATGTCCATGTACAGAATCCGCACCAGTACATTTTCCACCATGAGGTTTAATATATTTTCCCTCCTCATCATCATACTTTCTCTTTAAATTAATTAACTGGTTTTCATCAAATAACTCCTCTAAGCAAACTTTTGGACTGTTGTTGTCTGATTTTGTGGACTGTGTTAATGCACAACATTCCTGGTTGAGGTTTTGTGTTGAAATAAGACCTAATGTAGGTGTGGATTGTGTTTTGTTTACGTCATCTCTAAAATACAAATCATATTTAGGATTCTTTTCATAGTTAAATGCAAATAAATTCAATGTTGGGGTATTTTCAATTTTTAAATTAGTTTTGCTACCTTGTAAGGAGGAATTAACATTTAAAAGTCTTTTAGGTCCCTTATTAGATTTGTTTGTGTCACATGCAGAGTTTATTTGTGTATCTTTATTTAACTTAAAGTACGATGATATTCCATCTATTGACTGTTCCTTAAGTTTCACAAAGTAATTATTAGGAAACATTTCAGCACATCGATTAACTTCTCCCGTGGCTTCTTTTGAACGTCCAAATGTCGTCTCTAAAGAATGAAAATTACTAGACTTATTTGGTTCAATTTGAATTTTATTTAAATTTAGTACATTTGCTGTCTTAATGTGAGCCGCTGTGTTATCGCAAATCCGAGTATTGCCATCTATTTTGGACAGATATGATGGTGGATCATCCCCTGAATATAGTAAAAAATAGTCACAATGTTGTTTCATTAGTTTTGCACGAGTTACTTCCGAAAACATTAAATCCAGAAATGAAAAACTACATTCAGAGGTTTGTGAGTCTGGAGAACGTGGTGCATAATCAAAATCTGGTAACTGATATCCGCCAAAGTCTTTGAGGTCGTCCTGCATTGGATTGTAACTCTCAGGTAGAGGTGTTATTTGAAAATTCAAATCAGATTCTGGCACAAAATTACCAAGATAGGTATCAGAATGGGACGCAGCTGAGTTAAAACCATAAAATATATCCCATCCATTACTTTCAGTGCCCATTGGTGAGTCAGGTGATAAAGCCCTGTAATCACTAATTGACATGACAGAGTCAGGAGAAGACTGTCTGTTTGTGAGATCATTTAAAAAACATGTGTCTTTATTAAAATCATGTATTTCATCTGTATATGACCCCAAAGAGTCAGGGCTCAGTGTAATGTATTTTACTGATGTAGAAGGAATCTCGTTTATTTGCTTAGATAGCATCGATTCTGATATTGGTAAGAAAAAGTTGGATGAGATTTTAGGATAACTAACAAGAGGTCGCCTGTCATTTCTTATATTCGTACCACAGCTAAATGTGTGATTTTCATAATCCCAAACAGTTGAGTCACAGTGCATGTGAGTACTATCACTACTTAAGTGATCATGCTGAACAGGTTTAGTCATTTCTTCATCAATGAAAAACAGGTCTCCTGGAATGTGTGCTTCTGAAATAAGGCATTTTTGTGGGGTTGAAATGTCCTTTACCGGCCACTGCCAGGTCTCATGTTGACCATAGGAGGCTTCATCGATATGGGCTGTTGTGTCATAAACAACCTTTTGTAAGTCCGTTTTGACTTGAATTTCTTTGTCTTCTTGAGTCATTCCCAAAATTATTTGAGGATCATCAGGTAACGGGAACAATGCGCTGGTCACACTTAGTTCTTGATCTACTTTTTCAGTAATGGCTTCACAATCAAGGTTTAAAATATTGTCAAACTCCTCTTCAAGGTAATTGAAATCAGTCTCAGCCTGTTCTGACTCCGAAAGGCTCACATTAAAGTCTGTAATACATACTGGTGAAGGGGAAGTCAGCATTTTTCGGACCTTCTCTTCACTGCTTTTCACAAGTGCAGTGTGACCCATTTCATCTTCGAGTTGGCCTTGAATACCTCCCATAGAAGTGTAGAACCGTATTTCCAAATTGCAGGAACTTTCTTCATCTTTAACTTTGTAATTGGTGCAATACAACTTTGGCAGTGAAGTCCCCAGTTCAGCATCTTTAGAGCCAGAAGCCTTACTTACTTGTTCATCCAAGTTGTGAAAACTTGCATGCTCCTGAGTAATTGTGTCCTCTGAGGTCCAGAGATTGGGATTCAGCTCCCTATTTCACAGAAAAATATCTCAATGATCAATTATAAATGTATACATATATTTATTAAATTAAAGTATATGTATTTCTTCACCTTGGGATCTCAAGCTCCTCTAAGAGATCACAATGCATGCTTTCAGAGTGAGTTTGACAACCAGGCTCCGCCCAGGAAGGTATATCCAGGAGTGAAGCCACTGAAAGGTCTTCTTCAGAAACAGCTGGAGGTGGCCGGCGGTCCGACTCGACCATTCTCACCACTCTGGGGCTTTCTGTATCCTCTTGCACTAATGAGAGGGTCACTGAGACTGAAAAATCCCATAAATGTTTCCAAAAAAAAAAATCAACAAAAGGTCACGAAGCACTGTTTTGCAACAAAAAAGGAATAAGAAAAAGTGATTACCTTCACTTTGATCTAGTGTCTTCTCTATCTCTGCGTACGTTCTTGAAGTTTGGTCTTGCAAAGACTTGTTCATTTGTGTCTCAATAAGATGAACAATGTCCATCCTGTTTATCTTGGTCAGTCTTTTGATCAGGCAATCCTCTTTGGAAACAAATGAAATATGGAATAAAAGTCAAACAATTGAAAATATTAGAAAACAATGTTGCACCATCTAGTCCATTTATCTTAAACAATAATAAATTAAAGTTAATAATAGTGAGTCAAGAACACAGTTTACCTGTTGCATGTTTGCCTTCCTGTTCAACCCACCGCTTCAGCAAGGCGTGGCTCTGTTCTTGGAGGGAATTGGGGTTTTCCGATCTAACCAACTGAATATCTTCTTCATTAAATTCCAGCTCCCGTGCCAGCTCTGAGTGAGTAATATAATGAAAACAAGTAGATTAGACTATAATTTATACAGGGAAATGTAAATTGACTAACCGGTCCAGCTGAAGCCAAGTAGATCCGCAATTATGGCTAACGTCTCCTCTTTCCTATCAGGGTCATCCTGCCAATCCACTAAAGAAAAATCACGAGAGCATAACAATGTATTGTTATTTATGAATTATTTTTGTACTTCTTGCTGTAATCTAGAGATAGTAACTGAAAATAAACTTTGTAATGCTGAAGAATATTCTTAAAACCATGTAGTATATTTTGCAGGCATCTTAATAGCAGCATTAGTTCCGGTGTTAGTTGTATTGCAGCTGTAGATTTTTTAAGCTGTTAGTATTTATCAAAATAGTATAATCTAGTTTGATACACAACAAACTGACATGGCTTTTCAATCTTGAGATTTAATAAACACATTAGACAAACTGATGGAAAGCAACACATGATAACATGAAAACCATCAATGCAAAGAAGGAACAGAAATCAATAGGAACTCAAAAAATGATTCACACCAACAGAAAATACATTATGACTACTATGTTTAACAGATGAAATAAAGAAACAAAAAGAGTCCTGATAATCCTGGACCAGGGCAACTACTACTATAATACAATTTTGTGACTCCATACCTCGCAAGTACTCTGCAGTAGGTTCATCGACGATTTCCTGCATCTGAGTTACAACTGTATCATCCCAAGCAGGTCTTGTTTCAAACACTTCCTCTCTACCAGAAGACGGTTGGATGCTTGCAAGATTTTCATCTGAATCAGAACTATGTGCAGCAGGAATGTCATATGTAAATATGGCTGAATTGGGGCTTTTGTGACTGGAAGTGCTTCCTTCATCAGTGTCCATTGAAGAGTGAATTTGAACATCCAGAGTTTCAGATACTGGAGCTTTAGGTATTTGGATGGAGGAGACAGATGTCAGTTGTTGTTGGGCACTATCAGAATAAGATCTGCGGTCTTTAAATGCTGGCTCACTTGTGAACACATCTGCTTCAGAAATGGTCCTGCGATCTGGTTTAGACATTCTTAGTGCTTCCTCAAGATCGTCTGGTTTCTGTGACAGTGCTTTCGACTGCTCCATTTTCTTGTTTTTGAAAGTTGAATGTGGAGCCTTCACTCCCGAAATAGAGATTTCAATAACCGAGCATTGGTCTTCTTCGTCCTCATCACAAGAGGAGTCAGAGGAAACGTCACTCATCTTTAAGGATGTGGATTCATTTGTGACTGTCTCCAACTGCAAATCGGCGATGGTTGAGTTAAGATAGCCTAATCCAAGATTCTCAATGTCACTCTCTTCAGCAGTAGGAGAAACAGTTTCAACCACAATGGAACTGCTGAGCTTGGCATCATTTAGAGGCTTGTCGCTTTTTGAGGCATTAAAACTTGTTGTGGGAGAAAGACCTTCTGCTTCGGGACTTGGGGTGCGCAATGATTGATGAGGGCTTGTTTTTTCAAGTCCATCATTAATTTCCAACGTCATAGAGTTTGTTTCATTTCCCACATTGGCTGGAATCAGATCTTCATCTACGTTTTCTTCCAAGTTAAAAAACTCTTCCCTCTCTTCATCAAAGCTTCTCCTTGACATATCAATAGCTCCGCCTCGAGTCATTTCAAACATCTTACCATTTTCAAAGTGAAATGACTCTGTGGTAAGTGCACCCACTGGTGAATTGACTGATATTTCTGAAACTCTTGTTGAATGGCTTTCAACATCTAGTGGAGATGCAACAGTCTCATAAGGTGATTTAATACCTTCATCGTGGTCAGTGTTTTCCTTTATATCGTCAGCATCATGCTTCATCGTGCTTTGATGGGACACAAAAGTATATAGACTAGTTACACTACTATCGTAAACTACATTTTCATTGTGAACAACAACCTCTTCACTTCCTGTCTGTATTTCAATATTGTGTTCACTTCTAATTTTCAGGTAATTGTCGATTTTATGAGGCAGAGACTCTGAGTCCAGTCTTGCCATCCCATAATCATCAGCTCCACTATCTGCAGAACTAAACACCACACTTTTTTCATGTTGTTCGGGTTCATCAAGCAAATCTTCTGATACACCATATTTGTAATCTGTCCTTGCTTGAGCATCCTGCTCCATCTCATCAAACATTTTGATTTTTGCCGCCATTTTGAACATCTTTTCTTCAGGTGTGAACTGCTTACCAATAGAATCCTCTTCACTTTCATCATCATCTGACTTGCTTTCAGATTTCATATGTGCAATAGGCTCACTAATATCAGCCTCATATGCAAAACAAGCTTTCAACTGAGAAGCGTAATCTTCATACACAGCTGCCTTGGCTGGCATCTGAAATTCAACCCCTGCCTCTTGAGTAGGACTTCCCTCAAGTGAGTCTTGACAAGAGGAAACCCTGGTCGGACTAGCTTCAATAGAGTCAGGGGACTTGTCTGAAGATCTATCCTCCATGACAGGACTTGCTTCAAGTGAGTCCAATTGGCAGGATTCATCATTTGGTTCTTCAAATGGTCCCATTTTTTGGCTACCAAAATCAGTTGGACGCTTAAAAGTGGACAACCTTCCTGGTGTCTCTGAGAAATCCTCTGTTTGGAAATGTAGTTTCATAGTGTTTAGTGAAATATCTTCAGACTCAAAGACTACTGTATGGGTAAGGCTTTCAGAAATTTTCTCGGGAGAATATTGGGGAGATTCTTTCTCAGTGGCGTATATTTGTTTATCTTCATTTATGTTGTCATCAATTTTACTCTCCTCGCTTTCTGCTATATAATTTGCTGCTAAACATTTTTCCAAGTCATTATGGAGCCATGAAGTTATTCCTGTATCATTCCCTTCTGTCTGAGGTTGCCTATCGTCATTCTTTTTCTCGATGCGAACCTGATGGAATGGCAGCTCAGCTGCCTTTATTTGGGTTTCAATATTTTTCTCATCCTCTTTTGGTTGGATTTCTCTTCTCCTGGTATCTTCTTCAATACACGTGTCCAAATCACTTGAAAGAAGGGATAACAAACCGGACATATCTTTCTCACCCGTGGAATGTTGCTTGTTTGACTTCCTATCAATGAAAACCTGTTGGAACGGTGTTTCCAGTTCAATTTCTTGAGTCTCGTCTATACATTCAACAGTGTTGTCTGTATCAGTAACTATCACAGCTTGTCTACTCTCAGATATGGCAAATTGAGCAATAGGTGTAGTGTCAACTTCTTGACATTTGTCCTCGTTTTGCTCCTTCGACTGAGGCTTCACGGTTGTCTCCTGGTGTTTTGCACCGGCTTGAATATTGTGCCAAGGGAATGTAAGATCTTCATTTAAGAACTCCTCACTCACATCTTTTTCATCCTTAAATGCAGGCAACAATTCTTCAGTGATGCTACCAAACTCTGTCGTGATTTGTTCATCAAACCGGTCTTCCTCCTCCTGTGTTGACTGAACAAAATCAGAAGAAGCATTTGAAAGTAACTGTTGTTCTTCAACTCGTTTAGGTGTTGATTTGTCTGGCAGTTCACTGTCTGGGTGTTCAATTTCCAAATGCTTTTCTACCTCCACAGGCTGTTCATCGTGCATTGGGTCATCCTCTTCCATTCTGTGGGTAACAGGATCTTTTTTCTTGGGCAAAATGATTTCTTCAAATTTCTTTTCAACGACAGATTCTTCCGGTTGTTGACCTACTATGCCTGGCTTGGTTTTGACACACTGGTCCCATTGTGTGTTTAATAGGGAGATCATACCGGTTACATCGTTTTGTGTTGCGTATTTCTCTATGTTGGTCTTTCTGTTTAACTGAGTTTCATGACAAACTGGCTCTATTACAGCGTCAACCAGCTCAGGTTTATCATGCAGACTCAATGACTCTTGTTCATCAGAGATTGTTGTAACTGTTTGTACGTCCTCTCTCCATGTCTCAAAGTGCACTTCAGACATTTTTGGTGTTGTATGAGAATATATTTCATCATCCATCTGTTGGACTGCTGCTTGCCTATCATCGTATTGTCTTTTTTCTGGATCCGTCGGGCTTTCATATTCAGAAATTTTAAGATGTGTATTTTTGTCCTCTTGACAACTTATATCTACCATCGATGCAGGATTTGTTTTCTTGGGCAAAATGATTTCTTCAAATTTCTCTTCAACGACAGATTCTTCCGCTTGTTGACCTACTATGCCTGACTTGGTGTTGACACATTGATCCCATTGTGTGTTTAATAGGGAGATCATACCGGTTACGTCTTTTTGTGTCGCGTATGTCTCTATGTTGGTCTTTCTGTTTAACTGAGTTTCATGACAAACTGGCTCTATTACAGCTTCAACAAGCTTGGGTTTATCATGCAGACTCAATGACTCTTGTTCATCAGATATTGTTGTAACTGTTTGTATGTCCTCTCTCCATGTCTCAACGTGCACTTCAGACATATTTGGTGTTGTATGAGAATATATTTCATCATCCATCTGTTGGACTGCTGCTTGCCTATCATCGTATTGTCTTTTTTCTGGGTCCGTCGGGCTTTCATATTCAGAAATTTTAAGATGTGCATTTTTGTCCTCTTGACAACTTATATCTACCATCGATGCAGGTTCTTTTTTCTTGGGCAAAATGATTTCTTCAAATTTCTCTTCAACGACAGATTCTTTCGGTTGTTGACCTACTATGCCTGGCTTGGTGTTGACACACTGGTCCCATTGTGTGTTTAATAGGGAGATCATACTGGTTACGTCTTTTTGTGTCGCGTATTTCTCTATGTTGGTCTTTCTGTTTAACTGAGTTTCATGACAAACTGGCTCGATTACAGCTTCAACAAGCTTGGGTTTATCATGCAGACTCAATGACTCTTGTTCATCAGAGATTATTGTAACTGTTTGTATGTCCTCTCTCCATGTCTCAACGTGCACTTCAGTCATATTTGGTGTTGTATGAGAATATATTTCATCATCCATCTGTTGGACTGCTGCTTGCCTATCATCGTATTGTCTTTTTTCTGGGTCCGTCGGGCTTTCATATTCAGAAATGTTAAGATCTGTATTTTTGTCCTCTTGACAACTTATATCTACCATCGATGCAGGATCTTTTTTCTTGGGCAAAATGATTTCTTCAAATTTCTCTTCAACGACAGATTCTTCCGGTTGTTGACCTACTATGCCTGGCTTGGTGTTGACACATTGATCCCATTGTGTGTTTAATAGGGAGATCATACCGGTTACGTCTTTTTGTGTTGCGTATTTCTCTATGTTGGTCTTTCGGTTTAACTGAGTTTCCTGACAAACTGGCTCTATTACAGCGTCAACCAGCTCAGTTTTATCATGCAATCTCAATGACTCTTGTTCATCAGAGATTATTGTAACTGTTTGTATGTCCTCTCTCCATGTCTCAACGTGCACTTCAGTCATATTTGGTGTTGTATGAGAATATATTTCATCATCCATCTGTTGGACTGCTGCTTGCCTATCATCGTATTGTCTTTTTTCTGGGTCTGTCGGGCTTTCATATTCAGAAATATTAAGATCTGTGTTTTTGTCCTCTCGACCCTCCACAGCAGATGAGTCTTCAGTGAAATGTCTCAACCTTAATTTGTTATTTTCATTAGAGTCTTCGTCGACTTGTTCGACTTCAGATGACTCCATCTGACTGCTTGCATTTGTGACCTCATCTTTTTGTTTAAACATCTGGTACTCTGGACTTTCTTCTAGCTCCTCTTTTATGTCTGCACTGAAGTCTTCAGAAGGCCTTCGATCAGGGCTGATCTGTAGATCTTCAGATAAACCTTTGTCGCTGCTTGAGGCAGGTTTCTCTAAATGCATGCTGATGGCCTTTTTAGTCGCCTGTTCACTTGTACGATAAATTGGATCTGCCATGTCTGAAACTGAGCCAAGAGAAGTCACTGGCTTCAGTGTTTCAACTTCTACATCTTTGACATCAATTTTTGAAGTAATGTTTGCATCGGATTTTGCATAAACTTCGTCAAATAATTTTTCTTTTTCTACAGTGTGTAGAGATTTGTGTTCAAACAGCCCAGCCTTAATTTTAGAAGGGTCTTGGCCAGTTTGAAATGTTTTCATTAGTTCCTTCACTGACATTGTTTCTTTCTCAGATATCTCTAGTTCTTCTATGTACGGATTGACACTTCCATCATAGCATTCCACAGTATCGGAGAATGTAACTGTCTTTTCTATTTGTGAACAATCTGCAATTGTTTCCTTTAAAATGCCTTCTGTTACATGATCTGCTGAATCAGTGCTGCTACAAGTAGTTTGCTCGTTCAGGTCATGTCTTGGTGTGACAGTCTGGTCTTCAGTTTGTATTGTTTTAGATCCACTAAGTATTTCAGTTGACACAGATGAAGCCATCGTTTTGTGTTCAAAGAGTCCTGATTTGTGCTTGGACGGGTCCTGACCAGTCTGGAAAGCTTTCATTAGCTCTTTTACTGACATTGTCTCCTCCAAACGTTCGGTTTGTGATCTGGGAGATTTGGGGGATTTGAGAACTTGGGGCAGCTCCGGCATGTCGTCCTCCTTTCTTGGCGTTTGTTGAATAGACATGTGGATATCTCTTTGTGTCGTCTCCTCTTCAACTTTGGTCTGCAAAGCTTTGACTCTGTCCTTAATGGACCCAATGGAAGTCTCAATGATAAGAGGAGACACTGGGGGATCGGCGGACTCAACACTTGCCTCCTGAAGTAAAAAGTCACCATCTAAAGACTCCTGTGAGCTCACCCTTTCCATTTCTCCTTCTGAGCTACTACAACCAGAGCGCTGTCTGTCCCTTAGTTTTTTCCTGATAGGTTTCTTGATATCTGGAGGACGTTTTCCATCATTGTTCACCTTACTACCGTTAGCTTGAACCAAGTCATCACCTTGGGACAGATTAACAACTTCCAATTGCTCCTTAATGTCCTGTGCGGTGTGTGCGGTGACTGATGATGCTTCAGTAACTTGGATAGTTGTTCTTAAAGAAACGCTCTCGCTGTTGAAGGTGATGTCGTCTACTAATTGTTTGCCTGGCTGTGACTCTGAATAGCAAGTATTTCCTTTATGATTCTGCAGCAATTCTTCTTTATTTCCATCCATCCGTTGATTCGCTTTGAGTTTTCCAAACATCTCATAGTCATGATCCGTCCTGGCCACTGTTCTGTCTTCTTGAAACCCTCTATTTGCAGGTCTCTCTTCAGTCAGAAAGCGATCTAGTTGTTCCACAGCTAAACTATGAGAACCTCTAATGTCAGACATGTCTGAGAGAAGGTCCGGACTGGCAAGTATTGCAGGGTCAAGAAGTTGATTTGTTTTCAGTGAGAATGTGTCCATTGATTCAGATTCATCGTCTATGGTTCAAAAATGTTTTGCAAACAAAAGGGTACAAAACATCAGGGACAAATGAAGTGGGGGAGGAGAGATCAGAAAATTGTGATCAAAACAATGCCATTACATTCCATCTTCAGTTCAGAGAGTAAGGAAAAAAGAGGGATGAAAAAGTCTTGAAGAAAAGACCAAAAGATGGTAAAAAATGGCATCCAGAAAATATTTCACGGGAAGTGATAGAGCAACGATAGCCACAAGGACAAGCAAAATCAAAAAAACATATATGCTGCCAGATTGAGAAGAACTGTTTCACAGATGTAAACTAGAAAAGCACTCAGACAAACTTCCGCCAAGGAGGTCATGCCACATGACTTTATAAAAAACAAAGCATCCAATCAAATGTACGAAACCGCTGCGATTTAACAATTGTTTTGAGACAAAGCAAAACTAATGCCACTGACACAACCACTATAACACAAGGTGGACCAAGGCTTTCCCCAAATTTCGACATGAATGTACTCATCAACATGTTTTTTCGATTAAACAGTAAAAACACATTTAAGTTAATGTTGAGTTTAATTGATTTCATTGTAAGCTGTTAATTGTATTCTACTTCTGGAGCAAGGCACATGAGGCTTTAGCGAAAATAAGCCATGTAAGACAAATTCATAAAACGCTTTCCAGGAGCCAGACAACCAAAACCATCCAAAACCAACCCAAATATTTGACAAGCATAACAGGTTTTACATTTATGCTGGACAGAATTTAACCACCTTGGCGGGAGTAACAAAGAAACATAGAGGAGGGTGAGGTGACAGATATTATCTCAAGATTGATGCAGACATGGAACGTCATGTCTGCACTTTAAATAAATCTTCAAATGAAACAGCACATATATTTGATAGATTACTAAAAGATTTGACAAAAATAAATAAATACATGTAAATAAAAAGTATTTCTAAAAGAGAGAATTGTGTATCTTGTCTTACATTAAAACCAAATCTTTATACTCGTTTTGAAAAATAAATAAAAAAACATAAAAAGATTAAGCACTGGCTTCGGTCAATTTGGAACAATAGAATTAAAATGTTGTGAATGTGATATTAGTAGATTAATAAAAGTCCATGCAAACAAAGGAATCAGAAATTGTGAAATAAGAAAGTTGAAGAAAGTTTATAGGGGTTTTAAAGAAGAGGGTTGCAGTAAACATCAGCCATTACAACACATGCATAATGTTAATGTGACTAAAGAAATAGTTTATGAATAGTTTTGACATCAGATCATAGATAACACTTTTTAGCAACAGCACTATGCTAAGGTATATAATAAATCAGACCACACTTTAAAATTAACTAAACCTTGAAAACGTAGTTCAACTTACATTTCTTGTCACTTTTCTCGCTCTACAAAAAAAAAGGCAATTAGATCCAAACTGAACTTAAACAATTACGTTACATTTACAGAATGCTAATTACCTCGTCATCAACATCTTCTGAATCAGAATCCTGGAAAGGGAATGACAAAGAGTTATGATAAATAATTGAAAACACGATAAATATTAAGAGGCGATTTCCTACCTTTGAGTATGTCGGCAGGGTTATGTTAAGGTTGCAGATGGCGTTGTGGTTAAGACTGCGGTATGTGCGTGGCTCTTTAGTGAAGGACAGGCGGCCGCATGGCTCCTGTGCCGTGTCACGAATCTATTCAGACAAATATGGATGTTCAAAATCATGTTTCTTAATAAAAAAGTTAACTTGTATGAGCATACCTTAATAAAAAGGGCAAGTCTATTTTCTTTGAAGGCAAAGAAGCTAAACACGTGATGTTGTCCACTTTTTGTAAGAGGCACTAGATTTCCGAAGCAGTCTGCAAATATTGGCTTTCCCTCCAAGACCTGTATTGTAAATAAGAAATAACATAATTCATTATTTATTATTGCTATTATTTCCTTCATGCCTCCAAATTCTGACAGACACATAGCATTTCATCACCTCCACGTCCCGACTGCGGGCAACTTCTGTGAAGTTCTCCTGCTGCTCCAGAGTCTTGTCCATTTTATCATCCGTCATGCAAAAGCAACGCAGTCGGGCCTCAATGGGATCAAGGGTTTTGGCAAAAATGACAAACTTGGCCATGTATGGGACGCAGATGATTTCTCTGTAGAGCTGGGAGCCAAAGCTGACAGAGTCTTGAACCTGTCTGCAGTCAATCAGCCAAAACCTAAAGAAAAAGAATGAGGAATAATGGTAAGAAGTCTTGCAAAAACTCTTCTTTACTGTAACCATAACTGCCTTTAATTAAAGTTGTAGATTTTATGAAAATGTTATACCTTGCAGACACATTTGTGGTGAAGGAGACACACTGATTGACAAAAGTCAAAGGTGTCGAGCCGGTGATGTCCTCCCACTGAGCTGGTGTGGTTCCACCTGTGATTCAACATTAGTATTAAGTGTTGTTTTGAAGCAGTTTCAGCAGTGTTGACACTGAACATACCTGTGATGCTGCAGAGCAAACGTAAAGTGGGCGTCTCGCCACTGTACACTGAGTTTGGTCCTTCATTGTTGCAGCTCTTAGGGATTGGGATGGTCATGGTGATCGGTTTGTGGAACTTCCTTCGTCTTGGTTCTAAGGTGACAATCGGGCTGAACGTGGCCTTGTTGCCGAGAATTTTCCTCACCACGTCAGCTTCAATGGGCTGAGCCTGGAACAGAACAGATCAGTGTAAACATATTCGAATCAGGCTGACAGAGGAGTTTTCATGCCCATGTACCTGTAGCCCGACTCTGATCTTCTTAGTGAGGGCTCCCTCTGGGAAAACAGCCTGAACCTGAGGTACCAGTGTGCTACTGAGAACGCCACCCTCTGGACCTATCAGGTGACTGTCCTGCTTTATTCTCGACACCACAGCAAAGTACTGTGGGAAGTCTCTGGTGATGATTCTACATATTCTTTTTCTTTCAAGCTCCTCGGGAGAGTCTAGTTCTGGAAAACAAAACAAAAGAGATTCCAGCCTTGTTTGAACCCGACCATAGCTGAATGGAGCATCACCCTTGGTGGAAGGCCGTGGTCACTTATTTTACCTTATTTAATGCCTATTAGTGCTTAACTTGGACTTAATATTGAACCAAATTGTTCTTTTCATTAGAATATAGTGTATTTTATTGTATTTTGCAAAATTATTATAATATATACCGTATTTTCCGCACTATAAGGCGCACTTAAAAGCCTTTAATTTTCTCAAAAAACGACATTGCGCCTTATAATCCAGATCGCCTTATATATGAACATTACCTGGTGGGTAAACAAACACTTTAATGACTCTGTGTCAACTGAGCCGACACACCGTGGGCGGGATTACGTCATTGTGTCATCAAGGTGTAGGATTTACGACTTACGTCATATCATGGCGGACTTCTACAAAGTGATATTACTGCCACCGTTTTGAGCAAGTGTGTCTTTGTTGTTGTACACTCAAAATCACTCTGCTGTGCGCTCAACCAGTGATACAAGTGCGTTCAACATGTCATAAACGCGTGTCTAGCTGTCATACACGCGCTCAACTTCTCTGCTGGGTTAGGGTTAGGGTTAGGGTTAGGGTAACCGTAATTTCAAAGACTTACTTTCGTCCATCCCATTAAGGATCAGGTTGAGTTCTTCTTCTGTGTATTCACAGTGGTGCTCCCTCCAGTTTTCCCCTGTTTCACTTCTCAAGATCACCAACTCTCTCTCTGTGCCTCGCAGAGCAGCAAAATGAGGGATCTCCACAATCACTGGTCTGAGCGGGGTTCAGGTAAATTGCACAAAAACAAAAACATATCAGAATTAATCAAAGGCATGACATTCTTTGCTACTATATGATACATGATACATGGCTGATTTAAAAATAAAGGGACACAAAAAAAACATGTAAAGGACGTTCTTAATGCATCAAAAAACAAAACATTAACAGAAATAGAACGTAAATTCCAAACATGTGAACTGGGGTTTGATGAAGAATGCAGGAGAAACATAAATGATAAAATTTATTTGGTTAAACAGAAAAGAAACAACCAAAGATGTTTGGGAAAAAAATGGGTTTTCATGGGAATTGGGGCTAACAGAGGGAAAAAAGTTCCCTCAAATCAAAGTATCTTCCCAATTGTGGTCATACCCAAGGAACTTGGTTCCAGGTGGACCCAACTGCAGGATGCGACTGACCAAACTCTCACCCTCATTCAGAGGAGGGGGAGCTGTGGGAAGGTGGAGCTTACTGATCCATACGCAGCACAGAGGAGGAGCAAGAAGAAAGTATGAACACACAGGACACTCACAGCATACTCGCTCCCTACACACACACAGGCAGACAACCACACAGACAATTGAATTGAATCAAACTCACCCGAGAAACTGGGCACCTGTAGGTCCTACTTCTATAATGCGCCCAGCCAGACCCTCCCCTTCTACCATGGGGGGCATGGAGGCCAGGCGGTGCCTCTTCACCAGCCTGCATGTGACCCTCGTGGGTGCTGAACACTTCCTTGGCGGCACAATGATCCTCAGACCATTGTGTCGGCAGCCACGCATGGAACCGCCCCGGGCATCCACCATGAAGCTGACCAGGAAGCTGCGGAGTAATCAAGATACAGTTTTATGATCCAGCACTTTGAGGGGCTACATTTGAGATGGCTCGATGCTGCAGCCAACAAGCACAGATCCAAAACATACTGCCATTCAAGTCATTCCTCTGCAAGACTGTTTTTGGTTTAAATTCCAACTTTTAAAGTTTTTTGTTGCAAACCAAGCAGAACAAAATGCCAGACCCGGCAAAAACATATTTTTTAACACATTTTGAGATCTACACCGCAAAAATAATCTCTCCTTGAAAAATGCAAATAACTATATACTGGAGCTACACATGTAAAATACTCATAAAGTCTCAACGGCTCATTTTGGCTGATTAAAGATTGTAAGCCCTTTAAAATGAATCAATGGTTAAAATATGGAAACTGAGGGTTTGATAGAAAGAGCTGGTGGAAAAGAGAAATTAAATGTATAATGTATATAACAAATGGACATAACCATATTTAATGCAATTATATATATCACACCCAATTCCATTTTTATATTTATTTTTTTGCTATCTTTTGTGTGCTTCATTAAGGTATATCTCTATTTTACTTTTTTATGTGATGTTACTGTTGTCTATTTGTATGTAGGTTACAGTTGAATTGAATTGATTAACAGCAATAAATGTGTTTGTTAGTCAAGCATTTAATCAATGGGTATTCATATTTGCAGCAAGCCAGAGTGCACAATGTGTAAAAAAGGAGAAGCCAAATATGTTTTATAAAGGCCATAGAGACACCAGATTGCTAACCTTTTTGAAGGTATGCATAACTAAAACGTAAGCATGCGCTCATGCATGTAGTCAGAAGGTATTGTTTCCAGAATGCACTATTGAACTTGTTTGCTCCGGGTAGCAATGGTTGAGAAGCACTGACACAGAGCAAGGAACAATTCAAAATATAAGATTCACCTGCTGTTGTCATGGTCTAGGCAAGGAGAGGAGCGGCTAGAAGCAGAGCAACAACGGTCACACGTCACAGAGTGCACAGAGAAGCAACAATAGAGAGTCAAAATTAAAGGAACACAGGTGAGAAAAATGAGCAACACTGATGAAAGAAAAGAGACATTAGAAAGGTGAGGAAAATAAATATAGGAAAAACAAATAAGAATCAGTGATGGCCCTCATGGTTATGCAGTGATCACGGCCTTGAAGGAACCTTTTACTTCATTTTCAAACTGCATGATACGTGACTTCCACTATGCAGCTTATGTGCGTATTTTTACCCAGAGTGCAGCAAACTGGAGGATAACATCACGTTATCAAGGTGCTCAGCACCCCAGCTCAGACGGTACGAGTCCTTGTCATTCTCCTTGGACAACACTGACACCTGCAGAGAAGGCACAATAGGCAGGCGTAAAAGTGAAGACCAAAATATAACAAAAGAAACTTTGAATTTCTCAATTCTTAATGAAAGGAAAAAGTTACTGATTTGATGATACGAATTTCGTTGATGAAAAAGGTGCAATACATGTTTTCACCAGCAGGTGGAGAGGTAGTTTAATAATCTGATGTTCACATGTAAATGTATATCATCATCACATGTATAAAAATAAACACCAATGTTTATCACCACTACTCTGGCTTTGTTTTTCTACTTCTACTCCTCTAAAAGAATATCAGACCACATCATGGTTGTTGTCTTCACCTGGTGGCTTGAAATCATGTCCTCAATGAAAACTCCATCCCTCTGATGAAAGCTCTGGTGAATCGGCGTCAGCTGCGGCCTGCCAGTGAAGTCAGTGAGTTAGATGCCACTGCATGCTCTGGAAATTAGTGTCTTCGGATTCCTACCTGTCCAGGTTGTGGCTCATGTAGCTGAAACTGTCCAAGTAATGTCCTGGGAGAGAATCATCTCCGAGTTCTCTGAGATCCTCTGCTCGAAGATACTCTCCGCCGTCTCCGGTCATTGTGTCCTCACCTGCTCAACAGAGGGCCGGGATTTAACCTCCTTATCCAAAACAAATTAGCTCTGCTCCTGTAAAAATCTGCATCTTATCCAACATGCATCACTTGTTAGACCAGCACACATCTCTCAATATTAAACCACACAGGGAGGGAGACAATCTGAAATCCTCTGGGTTTAGTTAGAAACTGTAACACTGGATATTTTTGGTGAGTTCACAGCAAACTGAGCTGGACGTCCCACTTTGAATACCTTCCAGATGCACTGACAGGTCAGGAAGAGATTCATCGTCACAATTCATTGCTACAGAACAAAAATCTTTGAGTCCCCAAATCCCATACATTTTCCAGTGCAGTTTGAATTGACTGTCTTTATAATCCACATGATGTGACTCACCTTCATCATCCGAAACATCAAGCATCTCTGTCATCGTCTCAGGGACGTTCAGCTTGTGTTTTTCTGTGACCGTCTGTAAAAGAAGAAAATAATGGAAAGGACTTTTTTGTTAAACTGGTCAAGGGTGGCAGTAAAAGTAGCTCACCGTCGTTGTGGTTATGACTTCTTCAGTGACAACTTTCAATGTGTCCACCACCGAGATGTAGCCAAGACGCCTGGCGATCGACAGAGCAGTGTTCCCGTTCTAATAAGACAAGACTGTTAGATCCATGCTGTGTAGATATTCTATTCAGGATCCTTCATCACCATTGTGGTCGTGTTGGGTTTGGCCCCATTTTGCAGCAACACATTGATGATGTGTGTGTTCCCCTGTTGTGCAGCTTGGTGCAGTGGAGTGTATCCGTTCTAGAGTGAAATATCAAAAAGAAGTTGAATGACACCGAATGCTGAAACGCGAGTGTTATCGTACTTTGGTCTTGGCATTGACGCTGGCCCCTTGTTTCAGCAGGAAGTTGACCATTTTGGCATTTCCATAGTGACAGGCCACTATTAGAGGCGTGTATCCGAGCTAAGAGAGGAGACAGAGTTCAGGGTATTCATCCATGAATTATTCCATGAAGTACTCCCAACATGATCTTCAAACCCACCCATGTATATGCCAACTATTCAGACAAGACATGGGTCAATTTTGAGGCTCTCACTGACTAACAAGAACCAAAAAACACCGACCCTTTGAGGGTTAAGATTTTTCTAAAGCCCTGATAATGTAAATATACAAATGGACTCATATGAGTGAATCTTTAACAGCTAATGTCTCTTCAACATACTTAGCTGTCAATCTCTATTAACATTGTTAGTAGCTCTATTAACATGTAATGTACAGAATGTAATCAAGTTTTTGGGAAACTTTAAATTAGTATTGGATTTTTTAAGTGGTCATTGGTAATTGAATGGTTCTTATTCTCCGAGGAATACGTTTGACATGTGACCTAAATTCTGCAGTATTTTAAATAGACATTTGCCAGACTGTTAATAAAGCACACTATGCTGATATTCTAATTTCACTAATGAAAACAGAAAAATGTATAAACCTTGGTTTGCTGGTCCAGGTTCGCATCATTTTTGGCCAACACTTCTGCTGCATTGACTCGATCCTCTTGGGCAGTAAGATGGAGAGGGGTCAGTCCGCTCTGTCACACAAGAGGCAGGGTCACAGATCTATGAGCGTGTCTAAATGTCACATCCTTCTGAAGTTCAGAGTAGATTTGTGACCTTGGTGGCTGTGTTGATGTGAGCCCCTTTCCCCATCAGCAGTGTAGCCATCTCTGAGTGTCCTTCCTGAGCAGCCAGGTGCAGCGGACTGACGCCCTGCTTCGTCAGCACGTTAGTCTCTGCTCCGTACTGTAGCAGTGCTAACGCAATGTTGGTTTGGTTCTTTTTGGCCGAAATGTGAAGAGGAGTGTAGCCATTCTGTGCATAAAGAAAAACAAGTCAGGTCACATATCTGACATATTAGAAAATGTTAAAATGATCATGCATTTTTAAATCAATCTCCATGCATGTAGCTATTTATCATGATTCAGGGTCATCATTTTTTTGAAAGGCTACTAGATGGCACTCTAAGTTTAAATATGATGTCAGGGTTCATTGAGTTTTTAGATCAGAGCCAAATTTTTATAACGTAGAAAGTGTCATCTACGATTCAGCTCCAACAACTGATGCTGCATCATGAGGCCCAATCAACCTTTGAAGGAAAATTAAAAGGCCATGTGGTTTAGTTTTAAAGGGCAACTAATGTGAAAACCCAAGTATCTTCAAATGTTAAAGTCTTCCTCTCCAAGCCCCTCATCATGATTTTGTTTTCAAGTTATTACTTTATAAAGTTCTCCCCCTTCTGCAAAGTCCATTATGACGTAATAAGCCTCCAGCCAGCTCTAATCACACCCTGCTTTGTTAATACAACGAGTCTCTTTGATGACAAACCTTGAGGTTTGGCCAATCACAGCAGAGAGGGCATTGGTTGGATACGAGAGTAAATCTTCAGAAAAACTAAGCGTTTTCATTGGGCAGGGCATAAAGGCATTTTTAAATGTAAATATTTCAATTAAAAGACACAATTAATTGCCCTTTAAATATGTTATGGTCTGAACTGAACTGAACTTAAAAGGGTGCGGGCAAAAAAAGTTAAAAGATTTAAAATTACACAGAAGCTGCTAGATGCTAAAAGGCCCAAAACTGTTAAGAATTCACAACCTTTTAGAAGGCTGTAACTTGTTATTTATACAACAATATTTGAGCTTCAGGGCTCTAATTTAGTTAAAGGGATTCCTTGGAAAGAGACAGAGAAAATTTGCATATTAACTAATTAATAACTAATATTAAGGAAGTAGTTTGCGCACGAGCATTTCAACTTGTATCACTCGTGAGAGAACCAAGCTGACTCAAGTGACCTTTAGAGATATAGATTGTGTTCCTTCAAGTGATATGTTTCTATGACGTTTGGACTTTGAATGTAAGACATATGTAACATTATGTTTTTTAAATTACATTCCTGTAGCAAAGACTCATATGGAATCACAAATACAAAGCAAACAGTATCCTACCTTCGCTGTGGCATGAGGTGAAGCCCCTTTATCCAACAGCAGCAGAGCAACATCCTGGTTATCGTAGTGAGTTGCCACATGGAGTGGAGTCAAGCCATTCTGTCACAGAAATTAAAAATCATCATTTCAACTTCTTCATTGTTTAATCAACACTCTTCGAATAGTTCACCTTGCCGGCATCATCAGGGAGAGCTTTACGCTGCAGAAGTAGTTTTGCTACATCAAGGCTTCCATACTTAGCAGCTACATGTAAGGGAGTGAATCCTTTCTGTAAAATCACATCAAAATTATATAAAGCCGAGAGTTTTCATGTATAATTTAATGACAAGTATGCAAAAGTATAAAGTAACAGTTTGTCGTCTTCCTCTCAGCATGGATGAAATCCACACAGAAATGAATGTTTGTTCTTTACACACATCTCTCACCTTAGTGGCCATAGAGTGTGAAGCTCCAGCCTCCAGAAGTATTGCAGCAGTTTCCACTTGACCCTCCCTGGCGGATATATGCAGAGGGGTGTAGCCATTGGTGGTGGCAGCATCTGGATGGGCCATGTGCTGAAGCAGCAGCTGGACAATGTCCGTCTTGCCCAAACGCGACGCAATGTGGAGGGGTGTCTGGTCCTCCTGCCGGTCCAGTCAAAGCACAGCAACCACATAGTGAGAGGTTTGAAAATACATTCATGAATAACAAACACGCTCAGATGATGACTCACCCGGGCCATGGCGTCCACCAACGCTCCGTTGCGCAGCAGACAGCGGACTACTTCCATCTGACCGGCCCGGGCCGCCATGTGAAGAGCCGTCTCTCCACGCTGCGAGGTGATTGGATGGGAAATCTCTATTATTATTAACCTCATCATAAAACAAATCAGAAATACTCACAATGTTGCGGACATCTGGTGACGCTCCATTTTGCAGCAGAAGAAGAACAATGTTGAGGTGGCCCATGAACGCAGAAACATGGATGGGAGTCAGACCGGACTGAAACAGAATATCAAGGGAAAGACTTAACCATGAACAACAATAGATACAGTTTTATTAAGGCATTGCCTTCTTATAACCTTGCAGACTATAAGCGAAGAAGTTTAAATCATTATTTTTGATTCGTGCTAAGCTTTAGTTGAATTACAGGATTTTCTTGCTTTGTTTGTAATTTTGTAGGACAATACAGGGAAAATCAAGCTATAGTTCTGGGAGTTCCTGACTAAGTTCATTATTCCTTTTTTTAAAACTTTTTAAAGTAAGTAAAAAGCGTTCATTGTCATGTTCATATTATTTTCATAGGCTTGAGCATATTCTTGAATGGTTGTCCATTTGTGTGTCCCTGGCAAACTGTTTGTGGTGTTCCCCACCTCTATCAATATAGAGAATGATTCTGGAAAATCTGGTAACCTACAATTTCCATTGTTTTAGCTGCATTTTTCACTTTTCATCACAGGAATCTTCCTCAACATTCCCAAATTCCTGATAGAATTTTACCTCAGTGATCGCCTGAATGGATGCCCCATATTTTATGAGCAGCTCCATCACTTTCACCCTGTTCTTCTTGCAAGCAATATGGAGAGGAGTGAAGCCGTTCTGGTGGAGAGAAACAAGCCACTATTTAGGTGAAGAAGAATATGCTGTACTTGAAATACTAAAACGATGTTTGTCATTTGAGTTCTTGGTTAATTTCTCACAAAACCGTACCAGTGCTCGAGCATTTGGGTTGGCCTTTTTGTCCAGCAGCAGTTTAGTGACTCTGTAGTGACCACAGTGAGCTGCAACATGCAGGGCTGTGAGGTAGTCCAGTGTGACATCATCAACAGGCGCTTTGTGCTGCAGCAGAAACTTCACACACTCGACATGGTCTCCCTGGGCTGACATATGAAGTGGGGACAGTCCGTTCTGTATCAAAAAGAGCATTAACAAATGATGTTATTATCACGTTATAAAATATTTGATAAGACGAGGAGACCTTAGTTCTGGCTAGGATCGGTGCTCCTCTCTCCAGCAGCAGCTCTACTGCAGGGTCGTGTCCACTTCTGGCAGCACAGTGCAGCGGCGTGAGTCCATCCTGTGAAGCACAACGCCAGCCTTTAGTTATTCTTAGTTGTTCTAACATCAGTGAGGAAATAAATTGAAAATATACACACCCTGGTTTTAGCGTCAATCTGAGCGCCTCTTTCCAAAAGCAGGACGCCCATATTGGTGTTTCCTCTCTTTGAGGCCACGTGAAGAGGTGTGATGCCATTCTGAAAGTCAGAAATAATCTTGTTAAAAACTATTTAAAGAATTTAGATCATTTATATATATTTTGAACCAATTGTGTATCTGTAAAGAATCATTGGAATGTCTTGTAACAAGATCATGTTTTGTTTTAAAAAAAACTTTTTGCCAAGACTTAGCCTCCAATTAATTATCTATTTTATTTTTTTCATTTTTTTATATAAAATATTAACTATATTGATTCAATTTTAAGTCTATGAGGTCAATGCAAGTCATTACCACCAGGAGGCGATATAGCTGCAGATTCTAAAATCCCATTCCGAACTGAAATGAAACCAGCTTTGTGACCCTGGTCTGGAAAAGCGCTATATAAATACAAATTACTTACTTACTTACTTACTTACTTATATATTGTATTTTTGTTAGTTTTTGAAGATTAAGATTCAAATAAGATTTTTGTTTTGAAAATAGATAAATTGAATAAAAATTAAAATGTTTCATTCAACCATTCAATATTCCGATGGCACATATACTTCCATAGAAAAGCTTATAAACACAAGAATTATCTTAAGACATTCTTCTTTGCAAAGGCTTTTCCCTGACTTACTGGGACTCCTGTGTCTGTCTTATGTGTCTTGATCGTTTAAAGTATATACTGTATTTTAACTGTGTATTGTTTGTGATTGTTGCTTTGTGACCCTGGTCTAGAAAGGCGCTTTACAAATAACTATTACTTACTTACTTACTTATGCAGGTATTTTAGAAAAAGTGAACAACAAAACGTACCCTTGCTGTGAAGTCTACAGCAGCACCTCTGTTGAGCAGCAGGGTGGAGACGTTCACGTTCCCATAGTGAGCCGCGATGTGGAGCGGAGTGAAGCCGCTCTGTTTCAGAGAGACAGCATCGATATTAATACATATATTTTAATGATGAAAAACGCAGTTTTGTTGATATAAAAGCAGTTTAAACAACTGGAAGAGCTGATGAGAAAAACAAGGTAACAAAGTAAAGAGACATTCTCAAAGAAGATAAATGATTGTACAAGAACCAGTGAAGTGCATTAAAAAACTGTGTAGAAAAGAAGAAGCACGGAAAAAAATCCCGCAATAGGTGCACCTGTATAAAGAGCATGCAGCAGCCTTGTGTTTCTACCATGCTGACTAAAACCAGAGAGACAGTCGATGCCGTTCCAAACAAAGAATTTTAGAAAATAAATAAAGATGTCAAATTAAATACACAAAATCTACTCACTAAATGTTTCAGCTGACGCACAAATGGAGTTCTACCTAAAAGCTAATAGACTGTTTCACTCCTTACCTTCCCGTTCTGATAGACATGGTGCAATTTGATTAAAAAGCAGAGTTAACTTAAAGATCAACAAACGTCAAGTAAGAAAACTGTACATGCTACGACATACCAAGTCAAGGACACTTAAAGAACAAGAAATCAAAACAGAAAGCATTTTTTTCAGCCGTAAATAGGATAATATTACAATTTTTAATCATTTAAAAAAAGGACATACAAAATAAATGTGAGATAAATTATTATTTTAAAGATTCACTAGTAATAACAGTGTTTTTATACGCCATGCTGGAGTGTAAACAGTGCTGCATGCATCCACATTTATAAATCAATCTGCATGCAAGAGTCCTGCAAGAAATGGTTAAGGAGACTAATCTCAAGGGGTGGTCAAGTGTGACCGGAAATAAAGTAGGTTTGTATACCTCCGTGGTTCTATTGACCATCATCTGAATTGGGTTGCATGGAAAGAGTGGAGTAGCAGGGTTTGGGGTCGTTAGGGAAAAGGTGTTAACAACACACACAAACACACAACTGGAAAGTACAAAAAGGATGCTAACCACAGTCTTTGGTTTTCATTTCACACAACCTTTGTTTATCATGAGGCAGCATTCAGGTTTCATTTTTTGTCTTATAAAAGTTTCATGTGCAGTACTAACTGTCATATGAGACCAATCCTGCTGTAACAATCATCAAGTCAAATATAATTATTCTGAATTTTCAGTAAATTGTCCCCAAAAAAGCTTTATGTAACCATACAGGAAATGTAACTGTCTGATATGTAGATTTGGAGCCAGGGCCTTCAGTTTTTAAGCCCCTCTGCTGTGTAACCAACTACCGGCTCCAGGGCTCCACCTCAAGAGCTGCTGCTCATCCAGGACCTCCACCACGTCATGGGATCCAGAGTTCTTTCCTGCACCTCCATGGACTCTTCTATACTTTCCTCTTTTTCTCTCACTGTATCCTCCCTCATTCTTCTCTCCGTCCATCAGTCTCCCCCCCCAGTTTCTGTCTTCTACAAGGACGTTTTTCCTCTCCAACGCAACACTGTGATTTACTCATTATTTAGTTGCTGGATCTGTTTTTCCTTTCTCCACTATAAACTGTTAAGTGTCCTGAGATAACTTTGTTATGATTAGACACTTTGAAGAAAATTTAATTGAATTTATATGGATTAACATGCTTGTTCTCTGTTATTCTACACATGTTTCCAACATGACATGTTTTCTTTTTTTTGTGTATATCCTATTTCTCTTCAGTGCTCAAGATTAACTGCAGGGCTCCGGCCTTACCTTGGACTGGACATCTGCGTTGTGGTCGTTCTGGAGCAGGAGTGCCGCGGACTTGGTGTCGTCCTTGCGTGCCGCGATGTGCAGCGCTGGGAGACGCACTTTCCCTTTGGTGTCGTGCTCCAGTAACAGTGAGACCACGGAGTTGTGACCCTGCTGTAGTGCAATTGCAAGTGGAGTGAAGCCGTCCTGAAGAAGCAGAAGGTAATGGAAAATGTTAAACACAGAAACAATAGGGAAAAAATAGTGCTATTTGCCATGAAGAAAATTCTTCTTAAAAAATATTTCTAGGAGAAGTAAGAAAGTAAAATACCATAAGCCATTATAAACTTTCTACTCTTTGCAATGTTAAACATAATGAAGGCACTTGTGAAACTGATTAAATCTGCTTATATACTGTAACTGAATTGAGCCCACAGAAATAAATTCATCTTTTGAACCATATTACCTCTGTGGCGATGCTTTGGTTCCCATCACTTTCCAGCAGGTAGCGACAAACCTCCAGGTGATTCTCTTGGGCTGCCATGTAGAGCGGAGTGAAGCCATTCTGCGACAAACATGGAAAAATTCACTGTCCCATGCCGTCTGGATCTTTCACACTTGTTCCATGACTAGTGACAGAATCAAACCTGCGACTGAGAATTGACATCTCCTCCTCTTTTCACCAGCAGCTTCACTACTTCCTTCTGACCGGCCAATGAAGCAATATGGAGAGCAGTGTTTCCTTTCTGTAGAGGGAAGACATCAGAAGTGCAACTTTAGATAATGTTATTTGGCACTGTTCTCCATCGACTAAGTCTAGATGACTCTGTTTTAATGCAATAATATAAAGTACTGCGCAACAGTTTTAGGCAGGTGTGACAAAATGCTATAAACTAAGAATGATTTCAAAAATGGAAGTGTTAATATTTTATTTTCAACAATTAAAAAAATGCAGTTAATGAACAGAAGAGAAATGTAAATCAAATCAGTTTTTGGTGTGACCACCCTTTGCCTTCAAAACAGCATCAATTCTTCTTGGTACATTTGCACACAATTTTGGAGGAACTCGGCTGGTAGGTTGTTCCAAACATCTTGTAACCGACCAAAGATCTTCCCTAGATGTAGGCTTTCTCAAATCCTTCTGTCTCTTCATGTAATCCAAGACAGACTCCATGATGTTGAGATCAGGGCTCTGTGGACTTCTTCTACTTCTTCTTCTTCTTTACGCTGAAGATATTTCTTAATGACATTGGCTGTACACTTGGGGTCGTTGTCCTGCTGCAGAATACATTTTGGGCCATGCATGATGGATAAGTTTCTGCCTGTATTTCTCAGCATTGATACCATTAATCCTGACCAAATCTCCAACTCCATTTGCACAAATGCAGCCGCAAACTTGCAAGAACCTCCACCATGTTTCACTGTTGCCAGTAGTCATTATTGTAACGCTCTCCAGCCCTTCGACGAACAAACTGCCTTCTGCTACAGCCAAATATTTAACATTTTGATTCATCAGTCCAGAGCACCTGCTGCCATTTTTCTGCACCAGTTCCTATGCTTTAGTGCATAGTTGAGTCGCTTGGCCTTGTTTACATGTTGGAGGAATGTTTTTTTGGCTGCAACTCTTCCATGAAGACCACTTCTGGCCAGACTTCTCCGGACAGTAGATGGGTGTACCTGGGTCCCACTGGTTTCTGCCAGTTCTGAGGTGATGGACGGCTGGACATCATCCGATTCCAAAGGGAAATAAGCTTGATGTATCTTTCATCTGCTGCACTAAGTTTCCTTGGCCGACCACTGCGTCTACAATCCTCAACGTTGTTTCTTTGTGCTTCTTCAAAAGAGCTTGAACATCTTTAAACCAGAGTCTGCTTTGAAATCTTTGTCTGGGAGAAACCTTACTGATGCAGTAGAACTACCTTGTGTCTAGTCGCTGTGCTCAGTCTTGCCATGATGTATGACCTGTGACATGAAACTGTCTTCCACAACCTCAGCTTGGTAGCAGAGTTTGTTCCTCACCCAGTTTTAAGCTCCTACACAGTTGTATCCTTTTCACTTAATGACTGTGTTTCAACCTACTTGTGAAATTGATGATCATTAGAAACTGTTTGGTATAATTGGTTGATCATACACTTCACAAAATCCTACAAAAACCCTGACTTTGTGCAAATGTACAGTACTTGATGCTGGTTTAAAGGCAAAGGGTAGTAACAACAAATGTTGATTTGATATTGATTGTTTGCTCACTTTGAATTTTGTAAATTGATAAAAATTAACAATAATTATTTATATTTTTGAAAGCATTCTTAGTTTACAGCATTTTTTCACACCTGCCTAAAACGTTTGGACAGCACTGTTTGTACGGGTGAGTCAAACTCGGTGTGACCTTTATTACAACTATTCTGTTTTTAACGGCTGGTTAGATCACATTACAAGTCCCACATTGCGAATGCCCTTTAAGATCATTTATCAATTATACCAGCCAATGGTTTTTATCAAATCTTCAATCAAATGACATGAGTCATTACACAGTCAACTTTCTTGTCAGTTGTTGACTGTGTAATGACTGTTTACATGAAAAATAAACATACATAAAAACACTTAATTCTTACTTTACACACAAGCAGTTCCTTTTACACCCTGCAGTTACAGTGTGGTTGTGTCGACTCTTACTCTTCTTTTGTGCACTTGGACTTTGTCATCTGGATACTTTTGCTTATTTGAACGGTTACAGTACGAAATAACATCAACAAGCAAATGTGACAAATCAACTAAGTGCAATTTTTTTTGCAGTTTTGAGTGAGACCAATGCTGAAAAATTGTGCAACTAGCTTTCTTACTGAAATTAAATAAGATTTCAACAAAAACACTACAATTTGCATCTCAGGCTTCTTATTCTCTGAAATCAGCAACACAGCTATGTGCATTTAGCAACTTGCTAAGCTTGATCTTCTCTAATTATAGAAAGGTTTTTATGAAATGTTTTGATTGCGCCAAAAGCCTGCGGAACTCTTGATGCAAGTTTGGATGGTCCTACTGCACAAGTGCTGGGAACTTTCAGAAGGTTTTTAAGTAAGTTTTTAAGTAATTGTAGTCATTTGAAAAGCGCAGATACTAAGTATTAAAGGGTTAATCTTGATTCTGTTGGACATTGTTTTGAAAACATTTTCTTTTTCTTTACATTTTTTGTGATTATTCGTTGTATTTTGCAAAGTCACGACTCCCACAGTACAACTTTATTATTTGAATGGTGCTCTCCACTACACAACAACTGAGCGACCCTCGTGGTCATCCACACCACCTACTGCTTTTAGCCCGTGAGTCAAAGATAGCATTTACATTCCATAATAGTACTCAGAAGAATATTTGAAGTTTCCAGGGAGAAGGTATGGGTTCACTGTAATAAACTAAAGACAACTTGATAAGAACACCTTATTTTTGTTAAATAAACATATCCCAAATCAATTCAGACAATTAATCTGCTTTGTTTTTTGTTGTCTTTTATTGTGTGGACCAAATAACTAACCTGCACTGAACTACCTAATCAGCAAAATGTAATAGAAACTAAAACAAATGGTCTAAAACATTTATTGAAAAAATGCTGTTCACAATTTAGCACATTGATTTTTTTTCCAATATAATTGAAATAAACTCCATAAAGACATTTAAACAAATCAGACTTTTTTACTCCATTAAATTTCATTTTACTTTATATTAAGAGTTACATGATTGATGGCATTCAAAAACCTTAACTCATGATAATTCTTAAGTCCAAAAAATATTTTTTCTTTCATACACTCGACCATTGGCACAATCGGAATTAGGTGGGGGACACCCTGGACAGCTAACCAGTCAACTACAGGACTCAAGTAGATGTATTTATTTTTGTTCACAAGATAATTGGCTAGTGTATAGTCTTAGTCCAAGAGGGAATCCAACATAAACTTACTTACAAAATAAAATACTAAGACCGACTTAACCAGGTAACCGCTGATGAGTAAATTACCTTTGTGGAGGAGTCGACTGGGGCTCCTCTTTCCAACAGTTCATCCACTAAATCCTTGTGTCCCTCCTTGGCCGCCAAGTGGAGGGCATTCAGGCCATTCTGGGAAGACAAAGAGTTTAAGATATGTATAAAAACAAGAAATTGTTTTAAATTTAAAGTACAATCTCTGTAAGTATATGATTCACAAGTCCTGTTATCAGTTAGCAGCAGCAGGCATGACTGATCTATTTACAAAACATGCACGCATAATTATAAGAAGCTAAGATTCACCTCATCCTCCTCTTCGTCCATTGAGAAAAAAAAGCAAGTCTGGCCTTTCCTTCTGAATCCTGTTTTTTAAGCCTCCTTCGCACGAAGGCCCCTTAGCTCTTAACCCTATCTTTTCTTAACTTGTCATCTACACTAGATTACTGAAATCCCATTTAAATTGAAGCTCCTCTCCTGCTTGCCTCTGGCAGTGACTCTAGGATGTTGCTAACACTTCCTTCAATGCCCCTTCCCCACAGACAACATGGAAACACACTCACTCACACACATACACAGACACTGTAATACATAAATGCCGATACACAAGAGGGCGCACGTACACACACACACACACACACACACACACACACACACACACACAGCAAGCTGCTAAATGCCATGATAGGTGTCACGTTTCTGCACAGTCATAGAGGGTAAGTAGGACAAAAACAACGATACTCATATTTAGAAGCAACCGAAAATGTCAACTTGGAAAAAAAAAAGTTTCCTTGGGGGGCGAGGAGTGTCATGGTGAATGATTCGAGTGACTTAGATGACTTTGAAAGGGTAATAGCAGGTGCTGCCATCATGTTATACCCATGCAGTGATATGAGATATTATCAGACGAGTCCTGATGCAACGACGTGCAATCACTGGAACGTTTTTATGGTGACGTAGTCAGCCCTATGCAGCAGCAGCCTGTTACTTTCTTAGTTTTCCTAAAGGTGTGCAGAGATATGACTGCTAAATGAAGTATTTCTATGAAATCTATCTGTTTTTTGTTTTTTGTTTTTTGTCAGTTTAAAGCAATTTTTTTCTGAATTAAATGTGGGTTCAAGATTTCTAAGGTTGTTAAATAGCAACGAATTAAATATGATAAATTACCAACAGAGGTTTTGTAGCAATTTGCAAGGAGGAAATTGTCTCTTTTCTTCTGCCTATTCACTATGGTATCTCTTTTATTATTATTATTTATTTTTTAAAATTCTTTTAAACAATTGTTTAGCTTTTTGACCACTGTGGTAAGAATAAAGTTTCATCTTATGCTATCCTACATTATCTTAAGCCTAGTTTAGCTACAGGTATTCACATTACTCCAACTTGAAATAAAAAAAACAAAACATGTACTTGTCTTATGACAAATGCAGATGAACACAAACAAATGATTTAAACCTTTTACAACTGAGCACTAAAGAGAAATTCATTTGGTTAATGGAGTGGGGATTCCAGGCAAAAATAAACATTTTTAAATTGATTTGATACTGTTTTATGGTATGAAGCCTCACGTAACAACATGGATGGTAAAGCAAAGACACTGACATGAGATTAAAAAGAGCAATATCACTCACTAGGGATTATCAGTGTGGTAGATTAAAGGATAATAAATCTGGCCTTTAATTGTTATTTTTACAGGACATTAATGATGTTACAGCCAAATCTATTGTGAATCTCCCCTTTCTCGTCATGAAACCACTAACTGCTTATTGTGCTTTCAACTATTTTTTTATTTGTTTGATTTAACAACTCAGCCTTTTATATTATAAACATACTATAGCCCAATTCTGGAATAATCCTATTCATAAAACATAGTGAAGATATATTTTTTAATATCACTCTCAAACTAACACCCTTTCAGGATCCTGGCACCTCGTTCCAAGAACTTACTACACATTTATAAGTGAACACATTGCAGAGGGAAATCCTCCCTACTTCCCTGGGTCACTTTTCAATGACACTAGCCAAAGTGTTTTCAGATCCATGAGTATGTCATTCATAAAATAAGATGTCAATTTATAAAGATTTCTCTGCAGATGCTAGCACAGCATTCATGTATTTCCTGCAGATGTTCTTGTGTGCTCCATGTGCTATAACGCTGACACAGCTGTTCGGGGAAACAGCGGCGCAATTGAGCAAAGTGCTTTTAAAAATGACATCACTCTGATCCGCTTACTTTGTTGGGTGCTGGCAATTATGAGAAATGTTGCAGTATAGAATGATGCCTTTCCTCGCATTTTGAAATGATGAGAATGACATAGCTAGTTGTGCTGAAATGCTGTAAATAAGAGATGACTAATTTAAAAATAAAAATGAGGTACAATGAAAAAGATGATATATTTAAAAGAGATGAATAAATATTTGAATTCATGTCCATTTTATTTATCCATTTTAGATACAATAAATTAAAACGACAACATTTAATAAATTCCCGTTTCAAAAATAGAATGTTGTTTTCATGCTCCTATTTCAAAGCCACAGTCACAGGGATAAATATGAAAATGACATTTACATATTAGGTCACCTGACAGGAGCTTAAGTGTCCTCATGTGACAGATGCCACAAGAGGCACAGGCCTCCTGTCGAAGTGAGAGAGGTTCAGGTGTGGGTTGCAGGAGGAGACACACTTGAAAAGTCAGGCTTTCCCCTTGGATTTGAAAAAGCAAAACATGTGGTGCCCATGACAGCAAACAACCACCTCCTCTCCCACAGCCAATAGGAGCAGAGTTGGAACAGCTGCTATAAAATTGCTCAAGTGTTACAAAAGGACAAATGTAATGTGACAATATGAGTGTGACTATTGGCAGGGCGTATGGATTTACAATGCACGAGTCATGGGACACCTTGTGACAAGTCTAAATCATAACGACATGGATACGACGTATAAGAACAGGATATTTCCAGGGCAGGAGTGAAGCAGATCTCAGATGAATGTGAGGGTGTGTGATTCTGAGTAAGTGGTGGGGGTGTGTGTGTGGCAGCTGTCAGAGGCTGCTGGGTTCAACACACTGGGATTGTCAGACACAACGGGAGTGTTCTGCTGGTGAGAAAGAATCTGCTGACGAGGCAAATAATGTGTGTGCATTAACAGGATCTACGTGTATTTACCTGGTTGCAGGTGCTGATGTCAATTCCGTTTTTCAGGAACTCAAGGACCTTCTCGATGTTCCCTGCTCTGGCGGCTCGCAGGAAACTGGTGTTGCTTTCCGACTGAAAAAAAACACAAAAAACTTCAACGTTAGCGACACAATATTCATATTGCTATTCAGCCCAACTAAATCATTTTCTGAGCGGAGCTAAAGTTCACATTTTATTTAAAATGCAACATCTATTGATAATGTACTTATTAAGTGTACACTAAAAACCTAATTGCAAACATCTAAAATGTATATTTTGATTGTATTAAGTTATAATGTGCACCAACAATATATATTGTATTCAAATACCATGAGTAGCATTGAATACATTCAAAACATTCAAAACATTTGAAAAATGCAATAGATGGTGTGAATTGAAGGTAATCCTTACTATAATTTAGATTTTAGTGTATTCTAAATGGACATCTTCGTTTTATTTAATACTGATACAATGATGACCCCAGACAAGTAGAGTTTGAAAAATGTAATCCCCGAAAAGAATCAATCAAAGTTTGTTATACTTCCATAATTAAAAACAAAAATAAAGAAAAGGAGCATTCATTAAAAGTTGCACCCACCAAAGTTGTGATTTATGATGGAAAATATTCCCTATCCAAGCTTTTCTGAGTAGATATTTCTAAATTTAAACATCAGCAGCCGGCACACACACACACACACACACACACGGCTTTGCAAGTATCCCTTCTAAAGCATTAGTAATCAAAACTTCCAAACATCTACACACACATTCCACTTGTATAACTGATCATATCCCAAGCCAGCGTCTAAGGAATGCTGACCTACATCTCAACGAGGGTGAGGAGGATCAAGACTGTCCAGGTCCTCTGACCTGGATTCAGAGTTTAAAAACACTTTAGACGACATAAGTCGTCCTCACTGTTTCACTGTGACATCCGTTGGAACTGTAAGTATGACAGCCCTCTTGACTCATACAGCATATTCCCTAAATCTTACATGCCATCTGTGCACACACCCAAATCTAAGATTACATCAACACATTTGCACCACTCTTATTTTCATGTTCAAGTTTCATTTTAACATTTGCAGCTTTTTAGCTCACTCCATTTTAAAGGGGACAATGTATAATTATTGCTTAATCTAATCGGCACAAAGATTCTGGCCTTTTAAAGCATTTTAAAAAGTCTTTCATTTGCACTACTACTGTTGAGTAGTTCTTAAATAGGGATGCTTTTCTGTCAAAGTGACATCATTATAAAGCAAAAAAAATGTAAAATATTATTAACATAATTGCCAAAACCAACATGTAACATTTTGTAGCACAACAATGTATAATGTGGTGATAACTGCTGCTAAAAAGACACCAGCAGATTTGTGTGGTTAAGACACCACCATGTCAGTCCGTGCTGGGTGTTAACTTGCCAAGCTTGTAGATTCAATCCCCTTATCGCATGTTTGGGCTGGAGCCCTGCGTGAGTGCAATGTAGGGTCCAATCCCCAAACATGAGCTGTCAGATCACGAACCAGCACCGGCGAGGCAACAGTATTATGACGTTAGTGTAACCACAGTTTTGTTTCTTACCGGTGAACCTTCAAATTCAGATGCTTCCCCCATGTAGAAATCAGAGTGTTGGTTTGGATCTACAAAACTTCCAAGAGTTTCACTTCGTCTACACGAATTGCAAGTTGCAGCATTTCCCATTTTTACTGCGAGAAAACGTTCCAAGAGTCCAAGGGAATTTTCTCTAAAACATCAGCAAAGAGGCACATTCTAGGAAGCAGTCAGTCCAATGAAAGGTTCTTTACGTTTTCAGGAATCATCTTTAAATTCAACTTGATTCTTTTACTGCATCCTCTGGTGCTGTCGAGTGTTCCTCAGAGTTCCATTTGGACCAAAAGCATGTCCTGCCTACTCTATCTTGACAACCCGTCTGTAGTAACAACTGCAGCCATAAACATTCAACCCGAAGTCTGTTTACTTCGTTGACTATTTTTACTTATTCATACTGACTCAGCCGGTCTTTGGGTGTGAGCGCGAGTCCGGGGTGGGGAACTCGACAGCTGGGCTCAGAGGAACACTCGAGCCCGCAGAGGCCCTTGGTGCACTCCAGGAACAACAAGGGTCAAGATAAGAGCAGGGAGTCATGTCAAATAATATTTTATTGAAATTAGGATTGATTATCAACATGATAATGTTGGGTCTCGTCAAAGGTTAAAGGTTGTTCTTTTTGGTTCTTACATGAAACACTGCAATGGTGATGTCTGACTGTGTCTATGAGGAGATGACTTGTATGTCTTGAAGGAAGCATGGGCTATATATTGACAATAGAGAGATACAACTGCTTTATAACTAATTTAGCTAAGAGTAGGATGTAGTGCACGTTCATGCATATATTCTTGTTGTTGTCTTGGCAATGTTGAAGCTTGAAATAATGAAAAGTGTCATTGCTATGTATTTTTCTTCATATTCTGTAATCTGACAATTCTTCATTTCAGCTTTCAACTGTGAATGTAACTAGACATGAATGTTACTGTGCTTTAACCTGTTGTTACATTAACGTTTTATATTAACAAATATTTTTTTTTCAGGTATTATTTCTAGGTTGTATTCTCTAACCCTGTCTGTGACTGTCATGCAATTAACTGTGTTGAACTAATAACTAAAACCTCAAACCTAAATACAGATACCGTGGAATAGATTGACAGAAATAGCTCTGTATTTCTGCTGCTTCTTCAAATTTAAAAGTTGCAGTTGTTTAGTTAAATTTAGGTTCTTAAAGTCACACAAGCAAAAATAACAATAAACAAGCAATTTTTAACATTCTATGGAAGAATAAGATACAGTTTACAAGTCTAAAAGGACGGAGTTGATAAAAAAAATGATCATGTATGTATGTGCTATTTTTACATGAAACATTATGATAATGATCTTGACATGTTGAACCATGTTGTCACGCTCAACCCTAAGGTGTTGTCCTAGATGGGAGAGGTGGCTGAGAGAAGAGGCGCCTTGACATTTCTGAAATTGAATATTTTATTAAATAACATCTTATACATCGCAAATTATATTGTCATTACAATATTTAACGTTTTAAGTCATGACCATTTGCTCATATCGTAGAGATCTGATGTTAAGCATATTTTTTGAAATACTCCGACAACAGCATGATTCTAATGCAAGTCTAGAGAAGAACCTTTGTGGCTCCGAAACAAAATCATTCTATAAGGCACGTCACACGTCATTCTATCTAATGTAACAATGTTCATTCTACTCAGCTCTAATCTGGTACATCCTGATGACTTCTCACAGTCAACAAAGATCACATAGATTGTGAACCCGCTACTGTATAATCTCTGTAATAGTACAGGATTTATGTGGATTGACTAGTGTTCAGGCATGTGACGAATCATACGGGATTAAACACCAGGACAGACTAAATAATGTTCAATACAATTCTTATAAAATTCCCCGAACTGTCACCTTTGTATTAAAGGAGCTATTTCCATTTGTTAATATGAAAAAATAAAATGTATTTTAAAAGAGATTAGTGCTAGTCAAGATGTGAAACCATGATAGAATTCAAGGAAACATTTCTTGTCAATTAAATTGATAACTAATATTATGAAAACAGAATACAAAATATTGAATTAGATTTTGAAACATAATACATAGAGAAATCAGTTATATACATGAGTACAATTTATATATGTCTTCAATAAAAAGCAGTTTACTCCATCTTCAAAATATTATTTTCGTCTTGTTGTTTTCCTATGTTAAGTTGATTTTACCTGACGCCTCCTCTCCACTTTCTCTTGTCGCCGTCTTCTCTTCTCTCTGGCCAACTGCAAAGCCTTATATTCCGGATGCTGCTCAAGCTCTCGAGCTTTCTTCAGGTGGGCAGCAGCGTGAGCCATGACGTAATACTTGTCTAGCTCTACCTGCCTCTGAGAAACGTTGCCACACTAGCACCGAAGAACTTGCAAAGGAGGCACTAGATCAGATGCACTTTGGAAATATATTACAAAAAACATCCATTTCAGTGGAATACGTCCCAAAACGACCATCAATAAATAAAAAAATCCTCTTGTAGGCACGAGTCTGGATGAGAACGACTGCAAAGAGGCTGCAACAGTACGATAAGAACTATTCATTCACTCAGTGTTGATCCTCTACACACACACAACCACAGCGAATGATCCACTCCAGCTGCAAATGAGAAATCTCACTGCATGTGAGCAGATGTGGCTTTCATGCTCGCACATGTGCACGTGCATGTGCATGCATGTCAGCGGTGTTATTCATAAGTTTATAGTTTAATGACACTGAACAACAAATTACAGCTGCAAGTCTGGTCTTTAATCTGTGAAGCACAAACTATTGACAATACATTAGAACAAAATGCCTTTTTAAAAGCAGTTTATCATATTTTAAGTTAAAGTAACCATAAATGTTGCTGCAGGAAACATTCAGTTGTGCACATGTTTCTGGCAGGCAATTGTAAGACTCTCTGCCCATCAGTGTGACTGATGGTGAGTGTTTGAAATTTCAGCACCTGGGTCATCATCTCACACCTCTATTTTTACTCTGCAAAAACAAGACCAGAGCTGTAGAACCAAACCGTGCTCCCCGGCAATCCACCCATGTGTAGTTTCACAGTCATTTTATACGTTGAATAACTAGAACAATGATGTATCACAACGTATTGTATTAGTTGTGTCCTGATTTTTCTCACATTCTTTTATACTGCAATAAGTGTAATCTTTCACTCTAGCACCCTCTGCTGAAAATAAAGAATGATGCACCCCCGCCCCTCAAACACGTCTGTTTATTATTTAGTTTTCTCAACGTAGGCAGATTAATTGAAAATAGCATTTAAATTCTGACATGTTGGCATCCCCACACCCCTCAGTTAAAACTTTATATAATTTATAACTTCAATATCATGTGGATGATTATTTGGATGATTCCAAAAAGTGCTTAGATTGAAATGTAAAAAATATATATTATTTGTGAGTAAAAGTAAGTGTTGAAAATCATACAAATGTTCACATAATACATACAAATAAGAAAAAGAAAAAGAAAAAGAAAACAAAAGGTGAGAAAAATAATCTCTATAACCGACATTTATTAAAAAAGAAGAAAGAAGAAAATAAATAAATAATAATAATAGTAGGTGATGAAAACACAACACATTTAATACACCAAATTTAAAATTTTGTATTTGAATAGAATAGACTGCACTGCCTCTTTATCAAACACATTCATTATTTTGATCCTGTCTGAGTGACAAGGCTGTGGACGAGACGATTCCCAGATCTGAGTGAATTTTACATTGTTTTAACCTTCGATTTCGTAAAGATACAATTTATTTTCCAACTAACCTGTCACAAGCGTCTACTGTATTCTACATGATGTCTCATGTTTCCGCTTTAACAGACAAAATCTATATTGTGATTGATTAGCTTATAACCCTGACCTGAGCGGATAGAGTGGAAATTAAAGTGTGTGTGCAGATGTTGCTTTATACCTTAATTTATATTACAGAGACGTTTCCATCCTGCACAGAATGAAGATGTTAAATAGACAAATCTATTATAAGCAGAGGAATAGAACGTGTGTGTGAGGACAGTGTGGTTCCTCCATTTAGGAGTCATATTACACTAAGGATCGTACAGATAGCTGGTGTGAGCTGATCCTGGCCAGCCATGGATGAGAGGGAGGGTTAATGGTCTGTTTTCAGTTTCATAGATCGAACACTTTTATACGTCCCATTAGGACCGTAGAACAGGAAGATAAGGAGGCGGAAAGACCAATAGAGTTTTTCATGCACATTCCCATAACCTTGCTTTAGTCTGCGGGTTATTAATAACATATTCAATTGTTAAAATGTGGGAAAATATTGAAATAAACACTCTTTGATGTACTTAACGTTTGCCTGGACTATTGGTGAACATAGGAATACAGCAAATCATTTTTATCAACATACATATTACAGTCTGTATCCTAATTTGCTCAGTCATCGGGAAAATGGTTCGCACAGTTAAATGGCTTTTGCGTTTGTAAATTGGTTTCCTACTAATGGAAGGACAGTGCTGACTCATGATAGAATGCATCTAAAGGATGCTTTTGAGGTTAACGCAAGAGGTCTTTTTACACTGACGAAACAAGTCTTAGCCTTCCCCAGTAATTCTCATTAGGTACCATTTATATTGTGTCAAACTTTAATGGTTAATGTTACACTCGATGCTTGCTGACTAAAAAAATAAAGACAATTACTGCCTGCATAGAATGGCTAAAACACGCTAAATCAAATGATTCAAAGAACAGCCTCTTACTTGGGAATCTGCGCCGCATACACAATAAACAAACAAGATAAATAACTCACATTAAAACAGCAATTGTCACAAGGTTTTAAGCCAACAGGGAGTTGAAACAAATATTTACGTTATGTTTACATTTTTGTATGAAAAAATAATATTAACTCCACAAAATCCAACTTTTAGTAATTAAACAGAGATTTTAAATATCCTAATATAAGATCACACTTCTGGAAATCTAGAAAAGACATTGTCTAAAAGTACAAAATTTGACAAAATATTAATAATGTACAATGAAGTGCATTTACAGTCCCAAACAACCGGAGGAAACACACAATATCCAGTATCTTTCAGTGTTTAATTTTCTTATTTTAAACTTTGTTTTTAAGCTAAAATGATACCAAACATCATCTTATAAAAGCTGCTGGACTCTTGTACGGTGTACATTTTCATCAGGTCTCAGGAAAAAACAAAATCAGATCTCAGGAAATAAATTATCATTTGTCAGACGGCCTCAGGAAAATATCGATGAGGTTACAGGGCCTCAAGGAAACATCTGTGAGATCGAACCTTCTAAGTCTTCAAAATAAAAGTCTTTAGCAAAAACGACCTACAACAGTATCAGGGAAAAAAATGAATTTAACATTTTATTTTTTGAATGGAACGGGAAGTACTTGTTTCATCGTCAAAATCAACTACCGTGGTGCGATTTGCTCTAGAAACTTTAGAAAATAATTTCTTGGACACAACAATAAGTGAAATCCTAGTATTATACTTTTTTTGCCACGTTAAAGATATATGAGCTTAATGCTATACTATTGAAAGTGCAGTTAAAAAAAGGAAATGGATATTCATGTGAAATATTGCTTTTATATTTTGCTAGGTCCTTTATTAGCAATGGTTTTATTAATGCTGAATTGATTTATTTTTATTCCAGAAAATGGATAGCATGAAGGCTTATGAAGCCCTCAAGAAGGAGCTTGAAGACGGTAAATAATTATTTTATTTAGTATTTAAACATGTAGTAAATATGCATTTAAAATTAATTTTGCACCTCTTTTTAGTTTAGCCAAAGTTGATAAAAAAAAAACCCACTCTTGTGGTGAATATAAACTGCTATTTTGGCTAAAGACTTTTATTTTGAAGACTTAGAACGTTCAATCTGACGGATGGACATTTAACTTCATGGTTTTCCTGAGGCCGTTTGGTCTGATATTTATTTCTTGAGACCTGACCAACTTTCTATGAGGCCTGATGATGTCCTAAAATGTACACTGTACTCTGTATCCTTTTTTTTCCAGTCATTGCTGCCATTTCACCGGTTTTGTTGTTACTCTGGCACGGAGGAATGTTACCAACTAGTGGCCACAGTTTAATTGCACCGCACAAATGAATGCCGTGAATATTTCAGTTTATTGTAAGATAAAAAAAATTTAAAATGTTCGCTGAAACCACATCTGAGGGTATAACTGGGAAGCCATGAGGTTGAGAAGGGAATTGAACAGTAAAACATGTGTCCTACCCTTCCTTTAATACATCAATGGCTAACTATTAAACCATTTTGATTTGAATATTTATGTCTTAACGTCCCAAATTCTGTAGACCTCTTTACTACTCTAGTGAAAAGAAAAAATTGAAATCTTTAGCGTCTCTGCTCTTATTTCACCTTCATATTAAACCATACCAGCCTTGGTTATCAGATGTGTACAGCTATACTGTCTCATTGCAGATGTTTAAATATGGCGTGACGTGTACTTCACAGATAGTCCACTTGACATTTTATGTCAGTTTCAATTACACAGAGTCGTATTTCTCATGGGTCGTTGACCATGATCCCCACAATGACCAGCTGCCTTTGCTGGTTTTGTTAACCTTATTAGCTTTGGCTTAAACTGGGTATCGCCCACACAAGTTCCTCACTTCACATAGATATTTCTATTGTGTCTTCTATCAAAAACAGCTAATATGTTCATGTCAAAACACATTCTTATCTTGTTTAAACATAGAACATAAAAGTAGTTTCCACAGCAGATATAATGGGTAGTTCTCATTAGAAATAAATCTGCTTCATCTTGAATAATTCAAAGAATAGAAGGCCTTACATGTGAACTTAAACTAAATGGTGCCATGTTGAATGAGATGACAACTTCAGTGTAGTTCCATTGAATGGCATGCAAGAGGGACATTTCAAAAGGGCGTACAAGTGAATAAAACCTTGTCTTGAAGACTACAATTAACCCTTTTACAGGGTAAGAAGACAAAGATGGCATTTGTGGTTAAATATGCCGTACACAAGAGTGAGCTACTGTTACTGGTGAGGCAACTGCTTCATGTTATCCACATGGTGTAACTAGAAAGCTATTGTGCATGTGCAGAAAATGTGTTCCGACTTTTATTTGATTGATTCATCATCTAAAGCGGTGGGTTCTAACTCGATCACAAAAAGGGCAAAAATCCTTTACCAGTCTAAGTTGCGGTTCAAAGAATCCTATATTTACCTAATATTAAAGTATTCTTTTGACGTTGTATTTTCATTCTTTGAGGCTTGATTTATCATGACTATCTCTGTGTTGTCCTTCTACCCCAAATCATTATATCATTTATTTGAATTTGGCTCCAGGGACACAAGTGGACACAAGTGGACACATTTGATTTAAAGCTCTATTTTTGCATCTCACATCTATAGCTTATTTTATCAGTATATAAAAGTGTTATAAACTTCATTAGAATTGAATGAAGAAAATCATTACTATGTTTACATCATGTTTCTTTGCGAGCAAACTGTAATAGAGAAGGAATTTAAAACAACAAAAGGTCAAAACCATAAAGCGGGACTGGCTGATCCTCTACGACGCAGAAACGAATCACTACCAATCAACTTTTATATCACAGAGACAAGGGACAAGAGGAGACCACACCCTCTGAGTTATGACAAAATGACAAGGCTGGCTCACAGAGAAAGGGTGGATGCGACTAAGAGACAGACACATAACCTTGATATACGGATAATTCAATGAAGTGTCAAACTAAAAAAGAAAAACCAGAGGGGTAAAACATTTTTGACAAAGGTTTTCCCTTCATTAATGTCAAAACTTTGCATTTTAATTAGTTAAATCTAACTCAGGGAAATATGTAAGAATGCTACGATAAAGGAAGAGCTGGTTTAAAATAGTCCCCAGCAAAATGGCTTGGAAAATTATTCATGATACACTCTCTTCCAACCTTGAGGAGATGCTTCAGTCTCTTGGGAGAGCAAGACATTAGCTATCCATTGACATTGTTCGGATGCGAGCAGTTTAACCCAAAGGAATAGGAAAACTGTGTAAGGGATGGTTATGAAGTGAAATACATAACATAAAGCGCATGTTTAATGAAATTGGAAAAACAAATGCTTATCTAGAAATGCACTCAGAGAGCACAGACCTGCACCAAACAAGACCACTTCTCTAGTCGTCTGAAAAAAAATAATTCAAAGACTTCCATTCTCCAGAACTCTAGCTCATTTTTATAAAATGCCCACATACCCGCATGGTGAACTCACATAAGATAGCATACAACTAAAGAGATGTATGAATAAAAAATGCATTTCAAAAAATGAAACCAGTAGCAATAGTTAGTGTAGCGTGACTCAATATTTGGAATGATGGATTTCAGTCAGCAGCAGTTGAAAAAAATGAATTGAGTCAGAAAATGATTCACATCAAAGTTCATTATGAATTATGAAGTGCATGACCTGAAATTCACTGCAGCGTCTTGTAAGGGATGCTGAATAATTCTCACAGGAACACACATAATATGATAAAAAATAAGAGATCGTTTCAACAGAGATATTGTGATGAGCATGATATTGAAATATAGAAAGGTGGCTATGAGATTTGACGGTAAAAACATACCAAATGTTAAATATCTGTTGAGCAGAATTTAGATACAACCAATGATTGAGAAAACACTGAGCAGTTTATTAGCAGCATGTAATCTTCCTTATTAAATATCCCACCTCAAATCTGAAAGCAGAAATAATAGGCTCCACCCCTAATTTAACAAAGCGAGAAAGACTGGTGCATATGTACTCGAAGGTTCTTGAGTGAGATTCTGAGAAGTCTATTGATCAGCAGCCACGCCCTTCTTTGTCAATCTCTCTTTCCCTAATGGCAAATATAGCGATGATTAAATATTAATATCTAAAAGCTGAACCCTAGTCCAAAAACACCTGGCCCCTCTGGAGACTTTCCATCCCCCATTCCACTGACTGAATATGTGGAGGGACTTTTGTGAAGGACATTTGTCTTGTCCGTAAGATCCATAAAATACAATTGAATTGCAGTTGGAGTGAGTCACCTGATACAGTGCAAGGCTTCAGTGTCCAGCTCGGGACTCATTGAAATGTTCAAGTGATAAAATGGAACCCTTTCAGCCTCCATTTTACTATAAAAAAAACCTTAACATGAAGTGTTGTGAGTTACATAAAGCATGTTTCAATGTTATTGTAATTGAACATCCAACTCTTTTCATGCTTATTTCTTTTACCAAAGACAAGTCGTGAAAGTCCACATAGATTTAGCAACTAATATCTAATTCAGACATGTTTGACCACATTTTCACATGTAGCATAGTTATTATGACTGCAATACTTATACTATGTTTCTTTTAAATTCAGTATAATTTCTTACATCAAATTCATGACCCACACCCAAAATACTACATTTTTTTCTCAACTGTAATACAAGGTAGTGTTGGATGCAGTGATTCTAAGACAAGATTGACTACCATGTAATATGTTTTACTTTTATCCATTTTTGAAGATAAGAATATAAATGATTTAAATACCCACATGAAATAATGAGGCTTCAACTGTTAATGGAATGGGTTTAGTTAGTAGAATGACACAGAATCTTAAATCCCTGGCTTGGTAATGACTACTATTGTTACCGCCACCTCAAATCCATCGTTGTCTCACTAGACTACATACATGTATGGTTAAGCTGCACACATTAGTGGGAAGACAGCAAACCAGAACACATTAAATACAGCAATGCGGCCGTTCAGCCGGAACAGCCATACCGTGAGAAAAAACCCTTACAACACGATAACAGTATCAAGGAAGGTGATGAAAGTCAGCTGTGTCTTTAACAAAGAAAAACTAATTGAAAAAGAAGGTACATCAAATAGTTTTTTCCATTCTTCCTCACGTGGACAGTAGAGGAGAAGCAAAAAAGTAAACTGTACAAAGTGAAAAGGGCAGATGCCATGTAAGTAAAACACAAGCTCATTGAACACAACTATACCCATGGGCAAAGATGACTAGCCACTGGTTGGTGAGCTCAGCACTCCTTCACAAGTGTTCCATTGTGTATAAGTAAAACTGATTAGGCAACTGGGATGGAAAAAGAAGATGACAAAGTATCACAATAGTAGTACATAGTAGTACAAATAGTACAATAGTGTGATATTTGCTTAAACAACTATAAATCTTTCACAAAATGCTTTATTCTCAGTAAAACAATTCATCATCATTTAGACCAAACCAGCCTGGTAATAGAAAACTGTTACAAATATAGTTTATTACCAGTTCCTACTGTTATTACCTTTTTAACAAAACTGACCGTTTTTATAGATCGTCAACAGAGTATGTTTACATTAATCATATTAGTTAAAAATAAAAATATCTGAAATGATTGAGGAGCGAGTTCATTTCTTCATAAATCAAAAACATAAATAATACCCACGTGACGCATCAAGCCATCCCGATTCTGTAAATAGCAGGTCATTAATAGCACTGCAAAAGTATCATATTTAACTAGGCCAGTTCTTCCACTTTGATGGAAGAAGTTGAGGATATGACTTGCAAAAAAAACTAAATTAAGGCCTTGCATTCATCCTTTGTCCTTTCATTCCTGGAAATAAAAAGTTGCATAGCTAGGTTTGGTTAAAAGCCAAATGTATAGTGAGTCTGAAGTGAGTATAATAACTTGATATTGATAACTTATTCAGGTCTGAAGATATTTGACATAAGAAAACATAATATTATTATTTGAATGTCTGCTGTTTGAATTGCTATGACATGATTTTCAACGAAGACATCATTTTTGAAGAATAAGTTCAATAAATAAAGACGATTGCAAGCTATATACAAGCTATTATTCTATGCTTTTTGAGAAAGAAGCAAAGTGATAGAGAAGAGTGAGTTGACACAAAAGACTGCGGCTCTATTTATTGAACCATAATGTTCAGAAAGCGATGACTCAGACTGGACAGAGGATGTAAGGTTCGATAGTGATTAGGTGGACGTGTCGCATACAAAGCACTGAACAGTAATAAATGAATGTCAATTTAATCGAGCATTAAGCCAAAAATATATCGGTGTATGTTTGTTAACAGGTAAAACATGAGCGGTGATCTTATTTGAAGTCCCCAGACTAAGGTTAAATAGCAGTTACTATTACCATTACCATGTTCTCTTGCTTGCTTCACATCTTTCAAAGACTGTGGCATTATGAAAGAAAACAGGATTATGAGTTTACAGTTAACTAAACTAGTTATTTGTATCATTGTGCCATAAAGACACTTGTCAAGATATTGCATAGTGCAACATGGTAATAATGTTCAAATAAGTTCTAAAAAATGGTCAAATTTAACAGAACTAACTTGGCGGATGATGGACATTTTATTTACCTAGGTGTACAACATGTACAAAATGTGGGGTGTAAACTAATTTCTGACATCCATTACCATTATTAAATCAGCTTTATAAATTCACCACTTTCCATCTATTTCATCTGAGACCAATATTCCTCTGAATGCCTTAAAAGCAGTAACTCAAGTGTGAATATTAATTCAATATGGCAACAAATGGTTAACAGCTACAACACCAGCAAATTCACGTAGCCATTTCGCCAAGCATGCTGTCCTTATGATAACATAATAAGCCAAAAGTCTGATGGCAGATATTTTTGGGAAGTGTGTGTGACTCAGTCCGACCAAATGAGCTCATCCAAAATGTCACAAGAGGCAGAAATGATTAATGGTTGATGACTTTTGATCAAGCGGCTGGGATTCTTGAATATGAAATAAAAGAGCTTAAAAATTAGGTGAAAAATCGGCTTTCAGTGAATCACCTCTTGAAAAAGTTGAACAAAGCTCTAGTTAAAGACATGGGTGTGGCCAGAGGTAATTTACTGAGGGGCTTTAGATCCATTAAGGCCAACTTCCTGTAGGATCAAACCATATCCAATTTGGGAGAAGTGATTTACAGATATACAGACCTGCGCAGACATCGAGGAGACAGTAGCAGCCTTAAATTGGATAGGAAAATGTCATATGCTGCAGTGAAATCTGACCTATGATATTGTAAACTATTTTGCTGGAATAATATAAATGGTTGAGATTAGATCCTATGCAATACCACAGATGGTAAACAAACAAACAGAAAGTCCTTTGAATATGTGCTACAGAATACTATCTACGAGATGCAGATCCTTTAAAAACAAATCTATAACGTGCTGAGACACAAACAGGCCATGTTGTTCAGCAGGGCGTCATGCAAGCAAAAGCACAAGTGAAGATAATATCATTATTTTATCAGTAGCAGACCTACAAAAGAATAATAGAAAGTTAAAGAACTCGCTTGCTTAAGAGTGATAGAAATATTGACACTCGCTTAAACACGAGGGACATACATTTCATGGGTAATAAATGAATAAACACGTTAATATATTGAGGATATTACAACTGTGAACTCAGTAATAACATTAACACAAGGAACTATTTTAAGGGAAACATACTAAAACAAAAGGACATTTTTTGCAATGATTGATCATTATTTTCTCTTGTAGCATGACTTTTCTTTTGAATCTGGAGTTCACTCATATGACGTGAATATGACAGAGCCATGACAGCGTCTCATGCCTGGCTAGTGATGTAAATTGCACTCCTGGCACAGTACACCGCTGCCCAGTGCAATGCAGCATGTAAACCGTGTTTCATGGCTTCAGTGAGCAGACAACGGCCAATATGAAGCTCCTTTTCTGCAGGAACATGAGAGACGAGTGATATTTTTAGACCTGGCTGAGACTTGAGTTTTTTTTTAGTCTGAATTTAAGTTTTTGTTTGAGCCTGTTCGGACAAGACAGAAGATAATTGATGAGCAAAATATTTGTGTTGACATTTACATACATGAAGCATTGCTGCGTCAATATCGAGAGAATATTGTCATTAATGCTTCTAAAAATAGTATTCCACATGGAAATTAACTCTAAATATAACCCCATATTTGTTGTCAATCTTACTGGCCAGCTTGGGGGCACTGCTGCTGTGGAGTGAAGATATAAAGAATAATTTCACAGGGTTTTTTTCTGCATCAATAACACACGATTCAACTTTGTTACAAATGAACCAGGTTGTTTTATATAACGGGCGAGTAAGATGCCAGAAGCATTTTGGAACCAAGTATAGAAATTCTAATTAAAAAAAACAAAACAACCTTAGTCACGTTGCTAGACGAAGGCCATTGTATGTCGTAATTTCATGGATTCGTTGCTTTAATAATTAAGTGTTGGTTTGCTTAATTGAGTAAACTTGTTAGTGTGTAATATTTATCTAAATGTAACAGATACAAATTATTTCACTATAATATATATATATTTAATTTGTGTTTTATATATATATATTGTGGATAAATGTCTAAAGATTTCCAATATAATTTAATTAAATGATTAAAGAGGACAAGAAAACGAAGGTAGATTCTAAACATCCACATAAGAAACAGTTAAGACATAACAATTACTAAAATATTTATTTAAAACCGGGTAGTTTGATTGCAGAATAGAACTTTTTTGAATGTTTGTTTTCTTGCTTCTGCCCCACCCAAAGCGAGGAAGTGCATTAGAGTGTATGTCACTTAAGTCCATTACTGAGATCACATTAGATGGAGAGTGCAGAAAAACAGGAAGCAAACACAGCCCATCTTCTGTCCTTGTTTTTCCAAAACTACACAATAAAATATTACAAACAGCTACAGTAGTGAACAATTACCAGGTGTTATCTTATGATTTACGATGTAATATCACAACATGGGGCAGTAAAACATAGCTACAAAAGTTGTTTTGAAAAGCATCAGATTAGTAAACAAGAATGCCCAAAAGGACATGTTAGTATGTTTCTAGTGTGGCACTGTAAAAGTTAAATAAAGTATCTTAGGTGCCTCTACTACAGTAAGTTCGTCACCATGTAAGTAGCCATGAAGGGCCCGGTGCTGTTTATTTTGACCGCCATGACAACATATGGCCTGGAAAGGATGTGTTTCGGATCCATTTAAACCAGAAGCAGCAGCAGCAGCAGCAGCAGCAGCAGCGAGCCTCGGAAAAACTACCCGGTCATGCAGATGTTGATGAATCGCGGCAACGCCTTTGACCGCCCTCCCCCGGCGCAGCATCAGCAGCAGCGTCGGGGCCGAGCCGTGGAGCTGCGGGCCGGTCACTGCGGAGATTGAAGCCGCGGTCAGACACCCACCTGCCGAATACGACCCTGGTGCAGCTGCGGCGGCGGTGGTGGTCCACCCTCCGGGGAGGTGTTGCTCGACGAAGCGATCTTCAAGTCGGAGCCGCCGCCCCTGGAGAGACTCCCTTCTGGGCTGCTTGACATCCCGTCCATGGTGGGCTGGTTCCTGCCGGGAGACTGGAGCAGGAACGAGGCTCTCGGTGCTCGGTATCCACGCGGTCACAGACGGGCCGCGGTCATGCTTGCACCCCACGACCACCCGGACGTCCAATAGTCAGGTGCAGCGATAAGAGATAAGGAGCGCTTGGTCTGTTGACAGGATGCTCCCGGTGTAACAGCTCGCTCGTGTGTGTGTGTGTGTGTGTTTGTGTGAACCAACGTGAGCGCGCCGCTGATGCGCTTTCCCGAAACTCCGCAGAATCGATGCTGCCTTCAAGAACATCAGGGAAATCTTGTCATAAAATAGTAAAAAAAAAAACATTAACAAAAATCGGAAACACGTCAATACCTAAATGAAGAGTCGTATTCATAAACATATCTCGAATTATTATAATTAGCGATGAACGTGACGTATTTAACCGCAAAAAGCCTTTAAATAACGCTACTTCTATCCATTTTAAGTAAACAATTCAAGTGCAGTTTTTTCTCTTTATTATTTAAAAATATCTCCTTACTGAATAGAAATTTAAAAACAATAGAGAACCGTTTAATGAATCTCAAAAAGCATTTACCAAAGGACCGTGAACGCACCTGCAGTAGTGGTCGTGTTTCGCTCTCACCCCCACCTCTCAGAGTCTGCACCACTGATGAAGACACAAAGTTGATGTTTTTATTCAATATTACAGAATGGGGTCGTTAAACCCGAGGGGCGTCAATTAAGCCGTTTGCCAGAAACCAGCCTTATTGTGTAAGGATGTGCAAAGGTGTTTGAAATTCAAATATAATTTTGACCTATTTGGTTAATACTACAAATAACCCTATATTGATCAAATGTATTGATGGAAACCAAATTAAACATTGTAAATATACATATTTAGACATTATCTTTACTACTATATTTTATTTACTTGCGTCTTCACAGGCATTGACTTTTTTGTCTGTATACAACCAAAAGATGGAATGAAAAATAAAATAATATTATTAATTCTTCATATGAGGGAATAAATGCTGTTTTTTGTCTACACAAAGTCAAATAAAAGTGCCTTTTCTAGTCCATTCAAAAGATATGTTTACGATTCACCATAACCATCATTCATTTTACCCCAACAAATTAATCTTTCTTTAAGTTCGTCTCAGTTAGTATTAAAATAAAAAGGTTATTGCTTGTTAAACGAAAGATTAATAAAAAATACTCACATCATAAGGGGCACATAAATACTTGTAAATGGAAGAATTCTGTCCAGGTCTTCTTTAGGTGGATTCTTAGTTTTCTTGATACAAATTTAATTTTCTATATTTGGCGCAGCTTATAGCATAAAGTGTACACATTACCCCGCCCCTCTTCCCGAGCTACCTCTTGGGCTATAAATGTGATGAAGTGTGACAGATAGATCAATAATGATGACTACAGGGATCTAAACCAGGCAAGAATTAGAAAAGGTAGAAGGTCAAGTATTTGTAGAGCTAGAGAAAAAGTAAAAAAGAAAATCACTATGCACATGTTTCAGCCTTACTATTTTCTGCATATAATTAAGAAAGACTTAATTGTGATTAAATAAGTAAAAAAAGAATGGGTCCGTTTCACTACGTTGGATGTTTTGGCTGTTTAAAACAGAGCATTTTGCACTTTTCAATCATAAGTTTTCCGTTACACTTATTCACATTTACTTTTAATATTCATTTACAATATAACCAGCACACTTACAAGTAACAGTTGTGATTTCTGGTATCCAAGTGCCTTTTTAAATTGGGCAAAGCAACATAAAAATGTATTTTGTCTTGACCAGCGCAAACCAGCATCAGAATACTAACCTGAAGACGTTGAGTAAAGTCCTATACATTTGTTCATGTAATCATTTATATATAAAAAAAACAAAATAAATGAAAAGAGCCCATGATAAAAATATAAAAAATATTTATTTAACATCTAAATTTACCTTGTACAATCATGACACAATGGAGCTGTGGTCCACCAAATAAGAATAGCATCAACTCGGAGAAAAACACCAACAAACAACAGAAAACGCGACACCACTTGAGTTTCAAGAAGATTTGCCATTTAACTGGAGCGAAACATCAACGGCCTGACAGCTGGTCCAGGTTCTCATGGCTACGACTGGTGAGGTGGTCTTCCAGAATTTCTCCAAATACATCCCGCTTTAGTAAGTTATAAGCCATTGGAAGAAGTTGCTTGACGGTCTTGTGGAAGTACTGGAGGGACAATACAATTCGTTAAAATCATCAGTGGAGAGAGACAAGGATCAAATACTCACATGAGATCCAAAGCAGAAGAGATCCATTCCCAACTCATAACCCATTCCATAGTCGCACTCGTCGTTGGCAAACTGAACAAACGTGATGATTTGCTGAAGAGGGCCAAAGGCTTTAATGCGATCTTCGTCACTTTTTGCTTCAGCAATGGCTTTACAGATCTTTTTCATGTCAGCTGTAAACAGGGCACAGAAGACAAGTCAGATAGAAACTAGACGCAAAATGGAATAAGGATCAAAAAGGAAGAAATTACCATCAGTTTCTGGAAGTTCTCGGTATCCAACATCATTCTTGTCTACAGGAACAACAATACCAGCACCATGGAAAGTCTTAGTCACAACCTGTGACGACACAATGACAATTTCATTAAACACCTACTTAGAGAACAATTAAGATCAAATGCACCAATACTGACTTATTTTGAGGATGCAGAGTTGTTTAATTAAAAAACACACAACTTAATGGAAATAACAATACTTGTAACAATGTCCAGAAAAGACAATTCATTTGTATACCTTCTTATCTCTCATTTTCATGGCTTTGGTCTTCAGTTCAAGAGATAAATTCAATTCCTCTGCCTTGGCTTTCAGTTTTTCTTCCACTCGATCAATATCCTCTCCACCTGCTTTCCGGCTCTTCTTCTTTTTCAGTAGAAACAAACTGCTCAGAAATGAAGAATTTTGAAAGAAATCCATGGTTAGAAATGGTTGGAACTTCGACATGTGTGTTTATCTGACAAGCAAAGGAGGAAAGATGTATCTACTTAAAAGTATATATTTCCTAAACATCCCATTAATCGAATTAAAGTAAGATATGCAATAAATTATTTTCAGTGTGGCACATACAATGTACAATAAAATACATTCATTCGTTAACTTTTAAGAACGTAAAATACTTGAAAACTTCGGACAACCAAAAACATTTAATTTGAGGCCAATAGATCAATCACCTGTTCGACACGAAACACACCATGCTGACCTCAAAGTAAACCTTAGCCAGAACTTATATATAAAGTATGCATTATACTACAGATCCTCTTATTGGTAAACAAAAACTCCTCGTAAAGTAAAACACAAACTCTCTGATAAGTTCATAGTTTCCATGTCAAGTGTGTTAAGGACTCTATCACTTCAATTTTGGTTTGCACTAGTCCATGGAAAATAAAATAAAATACATATTGGCACTATGATCCATTTTTATTTTGTTTTATTATTATTATTGGAGGGGTGGTATCAACTGCATGAATAATTATAGAAATAGAGAAATTGTCTTTATTTATTCATACATTTTTTGATTAAAAATGACTGGTTGTGTATGGCGTATGAACTTGACAGAGCTTCATGTTAATATAGGATATTTTTCTTTTTGTGTCATTGTTGGGCTTCTACTAAAGGTTAATTTAAACCCCTTAAAATAAAATATGTAGTCGAAGCATATGTGAAATAACATAGAAAATAAAATAAAATTGAAATAACTTTTCCAAGACCCAATTTAAACAGTTCTGACACAAATTAAACAACAAATATCGAGGTCCCTCTGTATCTGATGGACCATTAAGAATTAAAATGTGTGGAAATGTTACTTGTCGTCACTTACTACACAGCAGCAAACACGTTCTCTCCAATCTGAGTGATTGCATAGCCTTTCTTTGCTTCATTTTCAGCAGTAAAAGAGGGAAGAGAGTCAGGAGTATCCCTATGGAAAAAAAGGAAAAAGAATTCAGAACGGAGCAGGTTAACGTAGGGTGTATATTTTTTACCTATAGTATCCAATATGATGTCGACTGTCCTCCTGTCCAATGATTATGGTCTGAAACTCTGGTGGGTCATAGAAATATCTCCAGTGGAGATTGAAGTTGGGTTGGGGATTGTTAGACTGTTTCTGAGCTCCCGCAAGGATGTCAAAGGGCCCAACCAGCTGCAAACCAAGAGCCTCTTTAAGTGCCCCTAAAACAGAATAAGAAATATGGTGTAAGCACAAAAATACCTTTGAAAGCTTTACATTAACGAACAACTTGAGATAATAATTATACGATTGCAGTGCAAAGACTGGAAGTTACAATTGCAGGGGTCAATAAATTGTATAATATCCTTTCACAGATAACATAAATGCTAACATAGATTCCACTAATCTATTGCAATCTAAGATCTAAAGATACATCAAAGTTAAATGAAATGCAAACCAAAGACAGGTCAGTAATATGTTCTTAAATATACAGTATTGTGTGGTTCGTTTTGGTGGTTCATCAAAAATATCTATCGTCACTGGGTAACTACATTTCTTAAGACAAAAACATGTGTAAATAGTAAGTAAAGGTTATTTGTAAAGTGTCTTTCTACACCTGGGTCACAAAGTGCTTTAAATAGTCTAAAACTATGTAATTTAGTCTGATAAATTAAATACATATGAACACCACGTATAGTCATTTAAGAGCCTCAACTCACCCCTGGGATCTTCGGAACACAGCTCCATGCAAAAATCCCAAAAATGATAGAAATCTTCAGGCATTTTGAGCTTATAGAGTCTCTCTACTTCATCACGCTGCTTTGCAGTCACCCCCGTTAGTGGCGACGCTACGGAGACTTCTATGTGCTGTTTTTTGTTTCCATTAGTTGAATCCTGTAAGAAAAAGGAAATGTTAATATGAATTATGTTATGCGAACAAGAGATTTTTCTCTAGACTCACACTAAATGTGGGTGCAGTGCTGGGTTATTATTGCTGCTTGAGAAATATATTTAATGCTACTCTATCAGTGGACTCACACATTTGAATTTCAGTAACGACGCTGCCGCACTGATCTCACACTGAAAGGATTGAGTTCTATTTTTATCATTTCACTTTGCAGTGCCGGTCAAGTTGATGGTTAAAGGATTTTTCATGCAGAAAAATCAGTCGATAAACCTAAAGTGCATCTGGGCTCTATTAGCAGATTGACAGCTGGCTGATCCAATGACATTACTTTGTGTTCTTACTGAATGGGCGGACCTGATGATGAAGAAGACCATTTGTTTTGTTTTTTAATTGTAGAGGGCTGGTCTGAACAGTGCTGGACCACCCACACACACACACACACCCACCCACCCACACACACGCAAATGAAGTTGCACATTTAACCTGTATATAACCAGTATGACAAAGTCAAATTGCAATGTAAAGAAATGCCAAGTTTTATAAGGATAATGTGATTGAGTGAACTGATGACGATGACCGCCGCTTCATGCACTGACCAAAAAACAAACAATCTATAATTTAAAATGCAGTCTGAAATGGCAGCACACCACAATTGACTTTTTTAGAGCTGGATAGTCCAAACAGATAAACACACAGTTCAGAAAAGTTCATAGTGCTCTTTAGTAAAGCTAGGTCTTGGGTTGTGGAAAAAACGATACATTTTAATATTAAATAAGAAGGACTTTGCAGCTTTTCAGATTGGAGTGTCTTGTCGAAATAGAAAAGTCTGCTATACCAATTCACTTGTAATAGGCTGCATTTCACTATTTACACACATCCATCCACGGCCATATAAGCCCATTTCCTACCTTTGAACTTCGATGTGTAACAAATTCGGAGACATTAGTTTGAGACTAGATACAAACACTCGTTCAATTTATGTTTGTTTGGTGATAACATTGAACCATTTTCACTTTCGCTAAAGGAGACTTGACTCATGAGAAGTACATAATCCTGACTGCCTGTTATTTGTATTTCTTAGACATAACTATCGTTATAACTGTGATCTGGTGAATCGCTAACATAAGAAACACACGACAGTGTTGCTGCTGCTGCCATGTTGTCCATCACTGTTGGGCAGCACGTAAAAGATGATGCGCTGTCGCCATTAAACCATCATTTAAACCAGCACATGTTTCGTATAAGAGCAGCTGCAAAATAATTCTCATAAAAGTAGGGTTAGCTTTGTAGTACGTAAAGAATGACTACCTGGACGGATTTAGGTTTTCTTTTTCCGCGCCCTGTCATTTTCTTCCTCGCGTCTCCTTGGCTGGCTCTTCTTCTTCCTGTTAAAAGACGAACTTTGCTAAACGCACACAGCGCCCCCCACAGGCAACCCAATAGCGATGCAATTAAATAGACAACACCATATAGCAGATATTTACATCGCCATCGATTGTTGCCTTATTAACGCATATAAAATATATTAAATATATTACTTTAATAGCAGAAACTTGACTTGTTACTTACTTTCTTTTTGTCTGCTTCTTCCGACTCCACTGCACACGATACGTTTCACATAAACGGGCAATAGATGGCGCTAATTTGTTTTGTAATTTTATTTAATTATTTTATTTAATAACCACTACATGTGTCACAAAACAATTGAGGTCCAATTTAATATACTTTGTCCACGTTCATGCTGATAACGTTTCTGCTGTTAAAGCAAAAATATAGTTGCTGGGTCAATAATCTTGAACACTAATATTAGTAAAAGATGGCTGGAAATTCGAGCAAACATGGAAACACCCGTCGGGATCAGTGAAATTTAAGTCGGATAATTGTCTATAAAGAAAATAGTATTAACGCTTTCCATTTGGAAACGCCACAATGAGACAACAGCGCCATCTACCGACTCACTCTCTTTCATCACCTGCAGTGGGTAGGTACGTCAGTGACAGCTGTGCTCTGATTGGCTGATGCTGCTAGAGGCTGTTATGACACGCTTGATGCTGCACAGCATCATCTCCTCAGCATCAGCAGCCAGCGGACCTCCATCCTCCTCGTTTTCCCCTCTCTCTCTCTCTCTTTTTCTCCTCCTTTGCCTCTTCTCCCCTCACCATTACTCCTGCCCTTCCTTGATTCCTCTCCCCCGGCAGGCGAGTGGTTCTCCTCCTTCCTACCGCAGAGGAGTTGGCAGCAGGAACAGCAGAAGCAGGCGATTGGGTAGGTTTTGCAGAGGCCTAGCTCCCTCCCTCCCGCTGCACAGGCAAGACATCATGTTCTCCTTCTGCTCTCCGTCAAGGACTATCTGTGTGTGAAGTGTGCGTGTGATCTGGGAAGTAGGCAGTGATGCTACCACACCCTGAGGTTGCTGCAGCTGACTGATCAAGCCTGAATCAATGTCACATGTGTGTTTCCTACTGAGACTACTTGAATCACTAAGAGCAGCAATTATTTGTGTTTATTCACTGATTTATTTTCAGAGCGAGTTAGGGCCAAGTGTCTGCACGGCGTTTTTTTTCTTCTGAATTGAACATTGTTGTGTTCACTTGTGTTTTCCAAAGGTCAAACATCTTTAGACTGTTCAGTGTCTTCATTAACCAATAGCAATCATGCTCTTTCAGTTTCTAAATCATCACCAACAGCTTGACACACCTCTCAATGTCAAACCTTATGACAATCTCCATCTCTTCATTCATTTTATTCCCCTCATACGTCTTCTTTACCATCCACATTTACACTTACCTCCCTCCGGTGTCTTGGATTCCCAAGATGCCTTGCTCTAGGCAGCTGCGCTAGGCCCCAGCAGCATGGGCGGAGGCTGGGTTGGAAGAGAGAGCACGGATTGGACCCTTCCCCTCAGGACGGGCGCGCTGGCGTGTCACCCTTCCTCAGCTTCAGATGGGCGAGGACGCTGAGAGCCCCAAAATCAACCATACCTTCCTAAGAGACTACGTCACAGAAGGTAGAACAGACGGTGTGTCATCTCTGTCTCTGTGGTGTCAGATCACATCCTGGCATGATTGAACACTCACTCCTACTAAACAGCTTCACTATTCCCCGTAGATTTGAAGTTAAATTAAGTCATTAATCATCCCTAAACATTGAAATGATCTCCATTTTAACTTGGAAACTCTGGTAGACTTGTTTTTTTCTTAAACTGCATCTCTATTTTATGTTGCTGTAGCTGATGTCATCTCTACAGTTGAGTTTAACCAGACTGGGGACTTGCTGGCCACAGGGGATAAAGGTGGCCGAGTGGTCATCTTTCAGAGAGAAACAGAGGTCAGTTCCACACAAAAACTATCCAAATGCGTTTTCTTGACACGTACACTCTTTTACTTCCGTATCATTGTCGGAAAAAATGTGATCTCAATGGCAAAGTATAGATAATAATGTAGATGTAGAAAACACACGGAAATTGGTCGTTTAACATTTACATGATTTAATCTTTTGCACATTTTAAAGAAGATACAGTTACAGCCATATTTGAAATACAGGAATATAAATTAATCCATATTAAACATTTGTTTTTTCAGTGAATACTTCTTCAAAGATATTCAAGATATAGTAGCTTACTGAGCTATACTGTAGTCCGCCCATTGAGGTTTCAGAATAAGTTCCAGATTCAGTTTACTAACTAGTAAAGTATAATAAACCAATGTATATTCTTTCTCAGTTTAAAGGGGAGGCCGAGCATGTGGCGGAGGCCAGTGACTCAGGAGAGTACAATGTCTACAGCACCTTCCAGAGCCACGAGCCGGACTTTGACTACTTGAAAAGTCTCGAGATCGAAGAGAAAATCAACAAGATCAGATGGTTGCCGAAGCAGAATGCTGCTCACTTTCTTCTCTCCACCAATGGTAAACTGCCTCTTGATTCACTTATAGTATTGGTTAAATTGGTCATTAATATTGCATTTTGCAACAGTAGTTGCATTAACAGTAATGCTGTTTTCAAGTGAATGACAAGGATAGCAATAACAATCACATAATAGCACAATGCGATTCCCCAGTTGAAAAGAGTAGCTAGAGAAGCACTTAGAGAAAACATACCTCTGCCAAGAAAAAACATTTCAGTTTGTATTGTATACACTCCATTTTTCGCACTTAGGCTTGCCCTGTGGTTCTTACGCAACAGAGACCGAAATATCCTTCAAAAACATCTAGATCCAGATGATTTTTGATCAAATCAAAATTGAGTCTTCTGGTCCTTGTCCTTAAATTGCATTGAAATCTGTTCTTGAGTAATTTTGCTAAGAGACACATATGAAAAAACACATATTTTCATATAAATTAATTGACGTTATAATCAACTAAAACACCTTTGTCACCTGTTACAGATAAGACCATTAAGCTGTGGAAAGTTAGTGAGAGAGACAAGAGGCCGGAGGGATACAACCTGAAAGATGAGGAGGGTCGTCTCAAGGACATTTCCACCATCACCTCCCTTCAGGTGAGCACACAGACGTTCATATGTTGCTCTTCATGCTGGACTGCACTCAACCTTCACTCTTTGTATTGCTTTAAGGTGCCGGTACTGAAGCCTTCAGATCTGATGGTAGAGGTCAGGCCCAGACGAGTATTCTCCAATGGACACAACTACCACGTGAACTCCATCTCTGTCAACAGCGATGGAGAGACGTATCTGTCTGCCGATGACCTCAGGATCAACATGTGGCATCTGGGCATCACAGATCGCAGCTTCAGTATCCTACCGTCGATGATTTAAGAGTCGCAGGAATATGACTCAATCCATTTGTAGGGCTGGGCCACAGCTTATCACAGTAGTCGTACGATAACATGGTTTTATTATACTAAGACCACCACTTAGATAGTAGACAACCTGCATGTTAGACATGGGGAAGAGATTCAGACGTCTTGTGTGATGCTATTGTTCTCTTTAGCATGATTTGCCTTGTCTTTGTGTATGTTTGTCAATGAGGCCAGATTTAAAATTCGGATCATAAGTGTCAGTGATTTGTTTGCCTCACAGTAACCTTGTAAACGGCTTAAACAAAAGAGTTTTCTAATCACTTTTTATCTCAACTTCCTATTATCCCTTCAAAACATAGTTTGTTTTTCAATCCATGGGTGTTAGTGGCTCCCTGTTTTATACTGAGATAAGCTTTTTTAAATCCTCCAGAGCGCCCCCTCTTGAGCTTCACTTGGGGGAAACCACTTTGTAATTAATTTTAACAATTTCTTTCGTCTTCAGCCAGTCTCAGTTTGGCAGTATCAGGTCTTATATTTCTTTTTATTAAAGATACCATTATAGTTCTTCTTATTAAAGATACTCAGAGACCAGGTATCATTCTACATAACGTCTGTATTTTTGATGATGAGTTTCTAGTATTTCGTGGGCATTCTTGATTCTGAAATCCATTCATTTCAAGTAGCAACTTTCAACTTGTTTATCAGATGATTCAATCTTTGTAAACATTTAGTTGTTCATAGCAGTTATAAATACAATGTAATTGATAATGTTTCATAACCTTTGCTTTAAAATAATGTTAAAAGTTAAAAAATATATATTTCCATTCATGTACATTTTTGGTCAAATATGAATTAATAGAAAGAAGGCCAATGTGTGTCTTACAATGAAATAAAATATATATAATCATGCTCCCATGCAAAATAACTGCTCCAACAGCTTAATAACATACTTTTGTCTTGGAAAATGAATTGTCTCAGGTACAATACGATGAATTTCTTTAAGGCCAACCCCTTCTACAAGCCTAAAGACTTCCAACCACACTGCTGTAGCTTCTCTCTTATGGTTTTTAAGGCAATTAAACTGTATCATTGTCTAACAATAACGCTGCTCGTCGAGGAAGCTGGATTAGCTGAGCCATGCTGATTTCCTCATTCAAATGGAAGCTGACCTAGAAAATCAAAGTCGCATCTGAGGAGTTTGAATAATTGATTTAGCGGTACACTTCAGTCTGCTGCACATTGGGACAACACAAATAGAACCGGGAGCTAGGCGTGAAAGAATTGTTTTTTTGGTCAAAATATTATTTTGTCTTTGTCACTATAAGCATCTTGTTTACAATTGTGTTTAGCTCAATAGCTCATGTGGCTCTTGAGTGGGTCAGTGGGTTCTTCTACCTTATAAAAGGGAATATTTTTTAGATTCAGTAAAAATGTACATTATTTTTTTACAGGCTTGAACCATGAAAATAGTTTTATTAATCTGATTACACCCAGTTTTTCCGTCTGGTAAAATGGGGCTCTTGGCAGTGGTGTTTAAGTGACTTTCTTGTTCTCAATGCATCAGAAAAGTGATATAAATCCTAATTTTGAACCAAATGGTGTGTTTGCCTTGACTAGGGCCTTTTTCAGATATTGTGGACATCAAACCAGCCAACATGGAAGATCTCACGGAGGTGATCACTGCTGCTGAGTTCCATCCTCACCACTGTCACCTGTTTGTGTACAGCAGCAGCAAAGGAACGCTGCGTCTCTGTGACATGAGAGCTTCTGCGCTCTGTGACAAACACACCAAATGTGAGAACATTTTCTTTACATTATTTCATTTTGTGATAACAGAAAAACGGTGTCACATATGTTTCTTTATTTGTTGCAGTATTTGAGGAACCTGAGGATCCAGGGAGCCGGTCTTTCTTCTCAGAAATTATTTCCTCTGTGTCAGATGTCAAATTTAGCCACAGTGGGCGTTACCTGCTGACCAGGGACTACCTCACTGCTAAGGTGTGGGACCTACACATGGACAAAGGCCCTGTTGAGACATATCAGGTAACTAAATAAAACATGCTACACAGATTTATTTCAAAACTGAAAAAATGGCCGATGAGTAAACGACATCTGTGGTCAACGCTATACTCTTTGCAGGTCCATGAATATCTGCGGAGCAAGCTCTGCTCCCTCTATGAAAACGACTGCATATTCGACAAATTTGAGTGTGTCTGGAACAGTTCGGATAGGTAAGTGTCTTCAGCTTGTTTGAGTTTTTATCTGAGTCTGCAAAGCATTAGACTTTAAAATGTACCCAAGGGTGTACACATTCAGGCTGTCCACGTACCTTCCATGTTTGTTTTTATCTCTGTATACTGTACTTGACAAGTCGACTACTGGAGTATGTTCGCCGTAGTGCGGACACTAAAATAAAGTTGAAAAGTGAAATTGTTCTTTAAACTGTCAAGTGTCTTGTGAGCAAATGCTCGGCTAAGTGGAAAATTAACTTGTTTTGAGTTTATATTATAGTAACTACATCAATAAAGCTTAAGATCAATTTTAATTTTATCATCATTTGACGTTTATATTTTGTTAATATAGTTATTGTAGCACTTTCTGCCCATGAAAGTCTGACATGATCCAATCCTTGTAGCAGACAAGTACATGTTATAACACATCACTGCAATAGTTATGAGCCAAGTCTCAATGACTTTCCCTCCTTCTAAGCGTGATCATGACGGGGGCCTACAACAGCTTCTTCAGGATGTTCGACCGGGACACAGGCCGGGGCGTGACCCTGGAGGCGTGGCGAGAGAGCAGTAAACCTCGAGCCGTGCTGAGGACCCGCCGGGTCTACACGGGCGGCAAACGTCGGCGTGGAGATGTTGGTGTGGACAGTTTGGACTTTTCTAAGAAAATCTTGCACATGGCTTGGCACCCGTCTGAGAACATCATCGCCATAGCAGCGACAAACAACCTGTACATCTTCCAGGATCGTGTCAACCCTGATCTGACACACTGATAGAAGGCAATAATGCGGATACTGGATCTGCTCTTACTGATAAAATAAGAACTTTGTGACTAAATGACAACACTGTTAATGTACTTAATCTCCAAATGTGTCACTAACTGATGAGTTCACACATCAGGACATGTTTTTTTGGTAACACTTGCCACCGTTTTTCAATATGTTTGTGCAACTGCTCCTCTATAGGAGCATTAAAAGAGGTGCAGGGTCACCTCTCTGTCTGTAATGACTCTGTGCTGTTGATGATGAGACGTCCCACTGCTCACTTTTCTTTAAGAACCTTTGCACAAAATTGATTATTTGAAAAGTAGCAACACGATTGTGACAAATGGTCTCGAAAGGATGATAACAAGGTTATTGAATAATTGTTTTTTGTTGCCTTTTTTATTACTGAATTTGAAATGTCTTTCTTTTAAATGAAGAATGTGCTGTGAAACAACCAGTTTAAACCTTTCTTCAGAGCAGTGCTCTCGGAGATGGGATATATCATAAGAAACTCCTGATCCACTTTGCAATAACAGAACTATTTAAGCAGCACCAGTGGTATTGTGCTTTCATTCAAAGCTTCAGCTGACATTAATATTAACACTCTTCTTATTGTGAGCTGTATAAACGGTTTTTTTTGTATTTCCCATAAGAGAGCATTGGTCAATTTATTAACTCTTAATTTGAGACAGTTTAATTCTTATTATTTTAAGAATAATGTCCACATTAACATTGTCTATATAGCTGGAAATCTTTATGTACATTTTTAAAAAGACTTAAAAAGAAAATCAGTTTTTCAAGTGAATGCAGTAAATCTAACTATAAACATCATCTCATAAAAGAAAATATTATTTTTTTAGGTGAAGATTTTAGATGTTCTCTTTTAGAAACCTTCTTAAATATTTATTTGTCATTGAATCCTTTGAATGTGCTTCTGGGGTTGATTTACCAAATTACCAAATGGAATTGAAAATGTTTTACAAAATGTCAATCATCTCGATATAAAAATTGAAGCACATCTAAGTCCCCTGATATCTATCAATCATACATCGGAGGTTTAGACTTCTGTATTATCCCAACTCTCCTAACTGTATTGTATTTAATCCAATGGACTTGTCCTGTATTTACAGCACAGCTCCACGATATACCATGAGATGTAACACTGGTGTGAAACTATGTTGTCAGTTTAGAAGATGGATTGTTTACAGTAAATTGCTGTGTCCAAGTGACCTTGGCCCTGATGGGGTTTATGTCAATTGTTTTCATATGTAGCAGCGGTAATCTAAAGTAGGTGGAACGCTGAATATGTGGAAAAAGAGTTGTGTCACAAACTTCGATAATATATCTTCAATCCATCAGCCCCTTATTTACATGATGTTGAGACAGTATCATTTCAATAAAAGCTTGTACGTCATTGTATTATAGGGCTAATCATTTGTAACCCGACCATCACTTTTAAGAACCTTTAAAATGTTCAGAGCACATCAGCAGCAGCAGCATGTTGCCTTTTCTTGAAGCTACTAGCGTGTATATCGATCATAATTTAAAAGTGCAACTCTATCAATACGACACTGACATGTGTGAATGACAGGAATGTGTATAAATAAAATATTAAAAGTGTGTTTCAGTTCATGTCTTTGTTCGCAAAAGATCTAGATATTATTTTTTTAAATCATTTTACTCAGAAGGGAAGATATCTTCTAACACATGGTGCTAATGATTCAGAGACCAGATATCTAACTTGCTTTTCTTTGTCTAGTCTTCCAAAATCTCACTTTAGATGAAAACCTCAACAGTAAAATACAAAACTAAAACTGATTATAGTCACTTCTTGTGCCCCGTGAGAGACTGACGACCCCTTTAGACCCATTGGATGAAGTGAATGTAATCTAAAAAAAAAACAACAACCACATTTTCTATATATTTAATCTGACACACCGTACTCTTTATTTACCTTATTTAGTCAATTTCATAACAATATTTAGAATAAAACAGCAACTTGGCTGTAAACCAAACCAAACAATATTCACTTACATGTATTATCAGTTGTTTGCTGTGGTTCAGCATCTATTTTACAATATATAAACATTAAAATATTAAATTATTTGAAATAACCTGAAACATGCCAACAAAAGAAGTCAAGTATTTCAATTGACTTTTTTTAACAACTTAGCCAGTCAATGGTGTTAAGCTCCATGCTTCTGCAAGAAACTGTATCTCCATAACAGCGTGCACATGCGCTTTGAAAATGTGATTGGTTTGTTTAAAAAAACAAAATCATTCAATTTATGATGAAAAAACAATCAACTATGAATGATAATGATGAATAACAAGCTCTGTGTACACCTACAGTTCTTCTACTTTCAGTTCTTTCAGTTCATTTGTTTATTTTTTATCTCTTTCAGTTCACTTTTTCAGTTATCTATAAAATCTTTACATAATTGCTGTAAACAGAAAGGGTCAGCTTGTAAACATCAACAAGTAATATTCTTATCTATTAGGTTCGATTGCATCTTTGAGTAATCTGGGATCTATGGCAAACATTTGTTCATGAAAAACTAATGAAATTGTGTAAACAGAATCTAGGAAACGAAGTACAGGACTGGCACCCAGAGTTGTTCTATGAGTTCTTTCAGACCTTTCTCACATTTTTAAAAACCTACATTAACAAATGCAAAATACACCCTTATCCGTTGCAATCGTTGACACCATTGAAATTTAAAATGCTTAGCATTTGTTCATTTTGGATACAATTATTTGTCAAAAAGGAGGAAGTACGCGACTTGGTGTAGGTCAGCATTTGTGTATTCAAGTGCGTGTAAAAGCACTTGTTTAAGGTAAGGTACTAGATCAACAAGGCATTTCCACTGTTGACTAGTTGACACTCAGACCTGAGAAACTGTAATACTCAACTGTACGCAAGATAAAAACCTCTCAGCTCTTCCACTGCATCCCAGGAGATACTGTAAGGATTCTTGTCGGTGGCGCTGGAAAACAAGTTCCAACCGCAGAATAATAACTGTTACAAAACATGACTAAGAATGCTTCTCTCATGTGGCTCTTGACACAGGTTCGATAAAAAACAATTGTAATTAAAAAAAAGCTTCTTATCGGCTAGTGATTTTTGCTGACAGGAAAGGTGAGAAGAAAAAATCAAAAGCAAACTTCAGAGCTCTCATTGTAGTTCTTCTCCAGTTTCGCTCGATCTTCACCTGTCGGCCCGCGGTCAACGGAGAAGACTCACAGTCGAGACAGTGTATGGCCTTCAGTTCAAACGCTGGAGATTTGGCGCCAAGTTTACCCTCAATTTTTATGCTGAATTCCACAAGATTCCCAGGTTTAAGGTTTAGTAAAACTTGTCGGAACTCATGAGTCGCCATTAGCATGATGTCCTTGGCCGGGTCTTCCGCCGCCACACTCGATTGGCTAATCGACCCGACCGTCACTTGAAATCGGTAGCTGTCGAAACGTTTCACGTGACAGGTGTGTTTGGCGAGAGCCTTGATCTGACAAAGCTCGTCCTCTTCCTGCATACGGAGAAGCAGAGGTAAAGAAATCAGCGCTTCAGAACCGACCGCCGTCAGATTCGCCACCGAAACGTTTGTCCGGTCACACTTGGGATACGTTTCGCCGTAGAGGCAGCGTAGCCAGTCTGCCATTAACCTTGGCAACATGTTAATGACTGACTGAGCTCCATTCTCAGTTTCTACCACGCTAGAATGTTTGAAACGCCCGGTCCATGTGACTCTGTGTCCGTGTAGGTGGCTGCAGAAAATCTGAGTTTGGGCCATGCCTTTAGTTTGCCATGCTGATGGCCCACATGCATTACTGTACTGGTTCCAAGTCAGAGTGGAGTTGTAGAGCTTCTCTCCCTCAGAATGATAAACATAGACTGAGAAAAGCAGCGTCACCATGGAGATGCAGAGCAGAATGAGCTTGACTGGACCCCGGTGTGTGATGGAGCGTACCACGTCTAAAATAGACATGCTGAAGCGAGTCCAGAGGCGCAGGGAGACGGGAATCGCACATATCACCAGGGTTACGATCACTTTGGTCAGTTCCAGTTCGAGGAACCATTTGAAGACTTGGATGAAGAGCATGGTGGCGAGTCCGAAGGCGAGAACAGGCAGAGCAAACAGGAAGAGGAAGTAGGCCACACAGGTGCGTATCAGACCCACGGCGGAGGAATGCTGCAGCAGGACCACAGAGAACTCGCACCACATGAAGCACACCAGGTACGGCACTAAGAAGCAGTAGGTCCCCCGGAAACCACGCATCCGGGCCATGCTGGAAGGAAAAGACGTACACCTTCAGTGAAAATTCACAATAAGATAAATCACAATTGAGTCAAAGCTCAACTTTAACCCGTTAAAATATATCGTTAAAATTCATTTAGATTTCAAGTCCATGCCTACCTGAAGACAAGGTAGAAGAGGTAAACATAGAGCAGACAAGGTAGGCTGAGTTTCAGCTCCACTGAGTCTCCTAGTGGCAGAGTAGCAAAGGTGCGTCCCAGATTAAAAAGCACTGTCATGTTTTCCGGAAGAAATTGTGTCAAACCACAGAGAGACGATGCAACCTAGAAGAAAAGGAACAAAAAAATGTACATGACAATTCATGTTATGAGAGACAAACGTTGAAAATTCCTCATCAAAGTGTCAATTGTTAACATTAAAACATTGACCTCTATAAGCATTGCTCGACGGGCATATGTGGCAGCAGCAGGACTGAGACTGTGGTAGCTGATAGCAGTGAAGAAGATGGCCACAGTAGAAAGCTCTGAACAGGGAATCCATCCCTTATCAGCCACGGGGAAGGAGAAAATGACAAAGAAGACCGAGACGATGAAATAGATGTAGGGCTCCAGGTTGTTCCAGCCAAAGTTGGTCTCGGCTTGCTCCACGTCCAGTCCGGGATCGAAGCGAGTCAACAAGGAAGTCAGTGCACTGAAGTTCTCCCAGCTCTGGAAGAACATTTTTTTTATTAAGTAAAATATTATTTGTTGACAACTAGTCCACCCAAAATAGAATAAACTTTCCTGATGGTGAATTTAATTTTGACTGGGATTGAGCATAACATAATGAGAAACATACACTTTACAATTGCTGTGATTCATTTGTTTTGTTTTTAAAAATAAAACTCTTTTAACTAGAGTACATATTCCTCACAGCACATAATCATGAAAACTTTTGTTATTTATTTCGTTTTATTATTTTGTTGTTTTTATCATTTAAAAGTCAGTGTTTCCAAACTAACAAAATCTCATTGCTTAGTCATTTTGTCATTAAAAAAAAGACCCAATACAAACCTTGCTGCTTTTAAAAATACGCAGAGTGCAAATGATCATGGAGATGAAGGAGAGATAGAAGACCAGAAGTGGGATGATGAAAGCAAACAAATCCACTGTCAGGTTGCTGATGATGAAGAAAAAGATGAGAGCGTTGACGTGCTGTGTCGGGATGATGGTGCTGAGCCACTGGACTCCGGCGCGCGAGGCCCAGTCCACCAGGTGCTCTTTAATGTCAAGAACCGTGTGCATGGGGTACTGCAGGTACTGAAGGAAACAAAAAGGTGTTGTCAACATTGTGTGCAAACTAAATAAAGGTGGTCTTACCATGAAGCATGACTTCATCGCCATGGCATTCTTTATGGCTACTGTTTGCTTCGTATCCAACATCATCCCTGTTCCCCCAAACCCCCAAGAACTTTTGTGGTGCTTCTTATATCCGGAGGACGCCATCTTTTCCATAAAAACAATCATGTTAATATTCTATTGAGACGAATTGTTGCAACGTATTACCTCTTTTCCACTAGCACCACCATCTGTGCCGTCAGTCTTGTCTGCCGGTGGCTTCTCGGTTTTAGCCTGAGATACAGTGATTCCCTGTGCATAATTTTTCGTCATCTCCACGAAACCATCCAGGTCGACCAGTTGACCAGCTGATGGGAGGAAAAAAAATGGATATCATCTTATAGTTCTGTTTGTAGAATGGTTCAAATTTGGAAACACTAAAATAGAAAGGAACCTTGTTTTAAAGGCAAATTAAAAGCATAACATATTAAAAAGTAATTGTGATGTCATCATTTTAACACATACATTTTCTTAGATATGCTAAAAATATAAAGTTTAATCCAATGTAATTATATACTAATATCTAACAATACAACCATCATGTGACTTTAAAATAATATTAAGATCAATAGTTACCTCTGCCAAGGAGCACATGTGATCACTGGCATGTTTATGTTTGTCTGTTAGAAAACTACTCAATAAAAATATTTTGCAATATTGACACTTGGATAATGAACAACTGATAAAATGTTGGTGGACTATAGTTCCATTTCAAATGCTTAAAAGGTGCAGAATTGTATTATTTAAATGGAGGTTGACAAAAAAGATATTGAAGGTGTGGTTGATATTGAATTATTAAAATACTTTCCCCTTTTTTAAAAAAAACAATTGGTGTGAGGGGAATGTCATAATCAGTTAAAATAGATCAATAAATTGGATTGTTTATTACAATTTCAAAGACTGATACTAACCCTCGTTACTGACCATACTCTCCAGCACCTTTTGCGTCTGCCCTGAGGTTGGTATCGGGACTTTGGAAGGAGCGCCACCTTATGGTGAGAAGAAATCAGGACAACAGAAGAGAGATGCAAACAAGCCTGAATACAATGCGAAACTTTTCACCCTGGCAGCTGCAATTGGTCAAATCACAAAGATCTCACGGAGTCAAGTGACAAAAACATGATGCAGGAAATATGTTGATCAACCGATGTGATCTTGACACAACTAAGATGTGAATCTCAGAGAAGAATTTACATTTTAAAGATAAAAAACCTTGGGCACAGACTATTTTTTAATTGTTTTACATCCTCGTTTAGAAAGAAAGGGTTTATGTCAATACTCAATGTTATTTTTTAAATATGTGCCTCATAAGTCAAAATTTTTGAATTTAAAAAAATGGGGTTTACAGTGGAAGCCAGTGATAAAATATTACAGGTCAGGGGTTGAGTGTCGTTTGAGATTTGATAAATGGCCCCACAGAAGATCGTAAGCTGCACTCTTCTCACTCTGTATCGCGTTGACCTGGCAAATGTTCCCCAGTAGTTCCGCCATTGGCACCTTTGTCTTCCTCTCTGGATTGAGCTTCCAGTACATCATCATGGCAGCTTTACGCACCGCTTGCTCAAACTTGCTCTCTGTTGCCAACCTACGAACATCTTCCTCGTTGTCAGGAGTGATTCCTGGTGTACAAAAATTAAAATAAAATTCAATATAAAACAAGTTTTCAAGGCTGGAACATTTACTCTATAACCTTTTTTCTGGATCCAGCAGCGCTGTAGGAGAATGCAGGCTCTTTTCCGTCCCTGTTTTGCTGCCTTAACCAGCCACCCAACTGCCAAAATATTATTCTCAACTGCGTCTTTCTCTTCAGCCAGGAGCAAATAATGTTGACCAAGCTGAGAAGAAATGAAAAAAAATATTCAAATGAATTTCTAACGTCGTAATATTAGCCTAAAAACTACATTATTCATTATGCGCTCTTCTTTTGAACATAAACAGCTGAAAAAACATAAAGGAATTGTGTTCACTCATTGTCGATTCGCTGGGACATGTTTTTTTCTTCTCCGATATGGTTTTACCTTAAATGCAAGTGTCTTTAGATAACTTTAATATAATTTGACACTTTAAATTGAAATAAAGATTAAAAAAAGACATGTTGAACCCTTTACACCTGTTAGGGCCATCAAATTGTGGACATTATCAACCAAAATATCATTGATTCATGACCTACAGACACAAGTGTGTATACACTGAAAAGTGTCCTGCTCGGGTGGTCACTCAGGCCTCTGACACGGCTAAAGGTCGACTGTCCAGCGTAGAAATCTCTTGAGGAGTATCAAGTGACCATCTTCTAATAATAACTTGTACAGTTTAATTTCAAAACATTTTAGGCAGTTGGCACGATTTACTTTTTTTTTTGCTGACATGGCACAAGTTTTTTTTTTTCATTTTATAAATAAAACTTTTAAAGTAACATTAATGTTGACGTCTTAAAGTGAGCCCATATTAGTGAGTACTAAATGATCCATATTAATGAGAATTTTGGTTTTATCTTACAGCTGGACTGAAAAACAAACACAGTCAGATCAGAACCGACAACGATGCAGAGAGTCTGTGTTCACATGTTTACACTCACTCGTGCTTGAGCTCGTGCATCCCCGGCTTTTGCCTTCTCCAGAATCTGATCCACCGACAGATCTTCCTCTGGTTCTTCATCTTTAAAAAAAATGGAGAGTTTGCATTCATTAATGAATTAAGTACAACAAGATGAAAATGTATATAATCCAAGTGTAATCCTCTCTTATCAGTTAAAAAAAAAAGTATCATCAACATCTCCCAAAACTTTTACATAGGCTTCCTGGCATTTATAATCATGTAAGGTAAGTAAGTAAGTAGTAAGTAAGTTCCAGACCAGGGTCACAAAGTGCTTAAACAATCTAAACAATACTAAATAAAATATATACTTAAAAAAGCAAGATAACACCGAGAACAACACAGGAGTCTCAGAGAATCAAGGAAAAGCCTGCACAAATAAAATGTCTTTAGATTTTTCTTGAAGGAGTCAGTAGATCCATCAAATACAGAGAGAGAGGAAGATCGTTCCAAAGCTTAGGAGCAACAGCCTGGAAGGATTTCTCTCCTCTGGTCCTGAACCGTTTTCAGAAACCATCAGTAGATTCTGATCCACAGACCTCAGAGCCCGAGCTGGGGTGTAAGGCTGGATAAGATCACTGATTTAAGGAGGAGCCTGACCATGAATACCTCTTAAAGTAAGAACCAGAATTTTAAAGTTGATCCTGAAAGAAACTGGCAGCCAGTGAAGAGATTTAAGGATCGGAGAAATGTGAGTTTTCCTACTAGAGCGGGTCAGAATTCTCGCTGCAGAGTTCTGTATCTTTGTAATTTGTAAGGCCCATTATATCTAATTTATTTTTTGCAAAGTCTGAATAATTGTAATTAAAAGTTTGTGATTAGAATGAATGGTGCAGTAGATGATTGTTCCAAACTGGTTCCAACTGGACCTAAGAAACATGTGGAGTTTGTCACTCTCTGTGTTGTAGAAAGAGCTGTTCTCTGGAATGAAGTGTGTTAGTGCCTCCTGCTGTCCCATTCAGTGAAAATCTACCTTGAAACTCTGAAGAACGATATTTAAGCCACTATCTGGAAGACTAGTTTATGGATTTAAATGACATATAGATTGTACAGAAAACTTCAATGTTTACTATTGCCTACTGCGTGAACGTTTGTGTTCAAAACATTAGAAGTGTCAGTGGTTGGTTCATTCTCTTGTTTAAAAAAGGTGTTGTTTATGAAAACACTTTCACCCTCACACTTAACCAGACGCCTCACTTGAATATATCGCATAAAGAAAAAGCAGAAAAAATAAAAGCAGATTGTAAATCTTAACTCCGTATGAATCCTGAAAATTAAATCAATGTTAGCTTATAGGTTTAAAACACACAGGCAGAAACATCAAACTGTGAATATATTCAAAGAGACTTGTTTACTCAGACCTACCTTCCTCCTCATGGGCTTCGTCTTCCTCTGCTTTCCTGAGCCGTTCCTCTATAATCACTCGTTTGGCCACGGAGGCAAACGTCCGTCTCGTGGGTTTGGCAGCAGAAGTCAAGCCAGAGTCAGACAGTGACAGGGAGGGCGCAGATTTAGCTCTGGATAAATACGACAAGTTTGAGACTTGTGGATGTGCAGATGGTTCAGATTGTGGTCCCTCTGTGGAATCCATTGATTCGGGAACCGTGACTGAAGATGGATGGGATGAAGGAGACCACTCTGTGTGTTCGGAGGATGTTGTGTTGCTGGTGGATGTGACACGTGGAACATTAGAATCATGGAAAAGCTGATTCTGCAGGGCATTGGATGGGTCATTTTCTTTGCGTGGTAAATTCTCCATCTATTAGAAAACAGAAAAATATTAAACTTAAAAACGCAACAAGGAATAAACTGGCACAGCTTAATCCATACATTAAGTTACTTATGTCGTTGCAGTTAGACACATACGTTGGCATATTTAGCTTGTGCAATCATTCTGAACCCAATTGAACTAAACAGCACGTGGGGGGGGGGATATTTGGAAACTGACGCCGCACAAGTCACAGAAATCTAGACACCCAGCCGACTCCAAGCTTAACACCTGTTTAACATTCAGCAGTGACAGAACATGACAAATATCTTACTTGGTATTTAAATCCTCTTCACTTCTTCCATATGAATTATTCTGGCCCTGAATTTTGAACGTTTTAGCTCCTGAAGAAAAACAGCTGAGGGCGTTGAAGCTCTCATGCTTCTCTGGTCCAAAAACAAACAGCCCAAATGTGTGATCCACCTTCTTAAAAATAGACCCAGTGCTCACAGGAGGGATCACGTGCCGGTCAGAGAATGGAACGTTTGGATTGGTTAACAGAACATGCGAATACTTTTTTCATTATAGCAAGTGATAATGCAATGATCTACCTTTAAAAAAGTTACATGTGAAAACTGTAAAGATTTACAGTAGCAAGAGTTGTACTGTTTAAAAAAAAATCCAGGTACTAAACATATTTTATCATATTTTGAGATTCAATTTGTGTATTTGTTCATTATATCTTGTCCTAAACATTCTTAGCAGACATGATAGTAAATTGATGAAGGAAATAATAGAATTTAAATCATTTATGACGAACTCAACCACTCTGTAACTTACCAGTTTAAGAATCAAAGCATTCAGTCAATTAAGGAACCGAATACTTGGAGAAAATGGATGTTGACGTACTTTTCATTCACTCATTCAAGCATAGCTTTTCATCTACTCTGTCATCACTACAGTTTTTTAAAATGAATAAATCCCAATTATTTTCTCATATAACGTAGGGACAAACACTGCCATCTAGTGGCGAAAGATAATCACTTCATTGAAATGATAAGCGCTTTCAATCTTCAGGCCTTTGTTCGGACGATATTATTAAGTAAGTAAGTAAGTAAGTAAGTAATATTAAGGTCATGCTTCTGACTTTTCCCTTTACAGACTAGTTTGAAGAAATCAAATAATAATAATACAAAAAACATTCAAGACTATACATGTACATATTCACTATGTATGCACCTCTTAATGAACCCTTTTGATTAAACAAATCTATACAAAGTAGACCATAATCTAATTCTCCTAAATTAACTAAAGATATATCTTAATTTTCATATGATTGTAAAGTAAGTATGCAATATAGGAGCTACTTCTAACAATACTAGTAACTCGTATAGTTTCTTTGTTATAGGCTGAGTCCCACATTATTTGACTTATTTGTATATAATTGGTGATAAATAATAATAATAATAATAATACATTGTTGTGCTGTTTAACAAAACCATCTGAGGGAACAGAGCAGATCAGCTGACATCTGTCAATCCTTCCAGATGTGGGTTAACATTTTAATCCTCTCAGCTGGTAATAGTTGCACCCCCACTTTTAAGAAGCGGGGTACAGGGAGACAAAGAAGCAGACAAGCAGAACTGTGCTCCCAGTTCTTCCAGAACCCAGCAGCATCCTCAACTCTGTTTCTGCGTCTGTGGTCTGACAGGAGGCGGGACTGACCCGGTTCAAGCATCTGCTGGTTCTCCATCGCTCCAGGTTTCAAGTCACCATGTCGGACTGCAGGAGGGAATGGAACCGGGAGGACGAGCTCCCGGTTTACTTCGCTTCCCCGATCACCACCGGACCCAACCAGCGGAAAAGCTACGGCATGTTCAGCTCGGTGGAAGGGGCGTTCGAGAGCAAGACCATCGCCTTCGACAACTACGCGGTCGGGCGCCAGGGGAGCCGCACCCCGAGGAGCGGCAGCAGGGAGCGGATGCTGGATGCGGGTGACCCGGTGAGCCCGACGGGCGGCGAGGGCACCCCGGACAACCCACCTGCAGAAATGAAGCAGGACCACAGCGATCTTCGAGTGAGGTTTTCTGACGACGAACCTCGAGGCGAGAAGGTGAGGCACAATATTTCATTTATTTGACATGAGAGAAAGTAGGTCATATGTTCAGATCTCCCTGTGGAAAAGTAAGTCATCTTTAGTTGTATATGGCTGTGACCCCAAAGTTACACCAGTGACTATATATATATATATATATATATTTATATTTATATGTATAATTTTCATATGATTATTAAGTAAGTAAGTAATTTTTATTTATATAGCGCTTTTCCAGAGCAGGGTCACAAAGCGCTTTAACAATCAAAACAATATTCAATAAAGTATATACTCTAAAGGGCAAGATAAAACTGATAACACAACAGAAGTAGCTCCTTCTAATAATAACAATAACTCATGTAGTTTCTTTGTTATAGGCTAAACTTATTTGACTGATTTGCATATCACTGGTGATAAATAGTGATATATATATTATATATATATATATATATATATATATATATATATATATATATATATATATAAAACAATTTTTTCATATGATTATTAAGTTAGTATGCAATATAGGAGCTCCTTCTAATAATAATAATAATGTCATCATATAATATCATGTAGTTTCTTTGTTAGAAGTTAGAAGTTAGAAGAGGCTTAACTTATTTGACTTATTTGCATATAATTGGAGATATATATATATATCGCCAATTATATGCAAATTATTATTATTATATATATATATATATACTTTGGCTGTGATCCTAAAGTCTATTCACATCAGTTGTTTATTTGTTTTTCAATATAACGAATAACTATTAAGTGGCTATTATCAAGAAAACATTGGATATGTCAAATCGTACATTTAATTGTTATCAGCTGTTTACTTCTTATCGTTTTATTTGTCCAATCAAATTCAAAGTTGTACCTGACATAAAATGAACCATAAATGGAAGAAAACCCATTTCCTCTAAAGAAAAAGAAAAAGCGCACATAAAGAGGCTGATTAAATGTTTTATTTAAGTAAATTAAGACCGAAGGGTTTTTTTTATAGAGACGAAACCCATTAATACAAAATAATACAAACAAAGGGAAAAAAAACAATTAATTAAGCTGAAAAAAATTATATATTTTTAGGTCCTTGAGAAAGCCAGAAAGTGGCAATATCGCGTATCGCGTTTGCTGCTGACGTACGCGCTCACGCGTCTCTCGGCAGCGCGCACGTCTGCACGCAGCGTCACCTGAGTCGTCGCGCGCACCTCTCTTCCTGTCGCGGCGGCATCTTCATCCTCCTCTCTCCGGGGACATTGATGTGAACATATTGAAAGAAGAGCTGCTGGTTTGAGGGACTCGTGGAGAATGGCTGAGCACAGCGAGCGCATGGAGAACAGTTTCCCGCATCATCTGGTGAGATCACACGGTGTGTCCGAGCGTCAACGGCTCAAATCCCTGCTGCGATGCGGGATTAAATTCTTAGTCCAGGTAGCGACACAGCGGGAGGTCCCTAAGTGTGACTTGAAGGTGAAGCAGCAGATTCACGACAGGAAAACGTTTGATTTTTTCGCTGAGTCAAAGGTTTCGATATTCTGTCAGCACTGAAGGCATCGAGATTAAAACATGTCTTGTTTTTTAAATAAAACCCCACAAAATGCTAAAAATGAAATCCTGCAACATAATAAAAATCATCGATTGGTTGGCAAACGGTTACCATGGAAACATAAACTATGGCTTCCCTGGCTTCCCTTTTTTCTTCTTCATTCGTACAAACTTACCAGCTATGAAATGAAACAATGGTCTTGGATTTTAAATATACATTTTTTACTGTAGTCACAAATTTTACCAGATTAAATGAAGCGCATTGCTTTTACACATACCATATATATATATATATATATATATATATATATATATATATATATATATATATATATATATATTATTGTTTGTTTTAACTAAAGACATGTCTGCAACTCACTTTAAAAAACAAAACAGTAGTATGGTTGAGTAGTATTGTGTAATAGTTGTTATATGGGTTTATGTAATTTACCAGTTTACATATTGTACTTTACATCTGGATACATTTATTGATACAATTGTAAATGGCAAACTACTGTATGATCCAACAGTTTATTATTTGACTATCATTCTTTATTCAAACTCTGATACACAAATAAATATTGTTCCCTACTCGATAGTTTCAATGTTTGTGAAAACTTTTTATTTGTTTTTAACTGATTCAATTTGGAATAAAACCTGTTTATATGATATTTTTTTCCCCTTTTAATAATGCATTTCTTGTCCTTTTGAATATCAATATTTATTGATCTATGAGGCCTCATCTTGTGATGGCTTAAAATAAAATTAATATACAACAGATGATAATAAAACTGTTCATCGTTTAATTCAATTTTTATCTAAAGGGCCAAATCATAACAGAGTTATTTCACACAAATGTACAGGTTGAAAAAATATATATAAGTGAAGAGAAAAAGTTGTCAGCCAATCACAATGAGCAACACTGTCGAGGGAAAATATCCTTTAAACAGGCAGAACCAGGGAGAGGAGAGACAGGGGGATGGAAAAAGGAGAAAGACAGGGGGGTGGAGAGAGAGGAGAGACAGGGGGATGGAGAAAGGAGAAATACAGGTGGATGGAGAGGGAGGAGAGACAGGGGGATGGAAAAAGGAGAAAGACAGGGGGATGGAGAGAGAGGAGAGACAGCGGGATGGAGAAAGGAGAAATACAGGGGGATGGAGAGAAAGGAGAGACAGGGGGATGGAGAGAGAGGAGAGACAGGGGGTGGAGAGACAGGGGGGAGAAGAGAGAGGAGAGACAGGGGGTGGAGAGAGAGGAGGGACAAGGGGATTGAGAAAGGAGAAAGACGGTGATGGAGAGAGAGGAGTGACAGAGGGGTGGAGAGAGAGGGGAGACAGGGGGGTGGAGAAATAAAGAAAGACGGGATGGAGAGAGAGGAGAGACAGGGGGATGCAGATAGGAGAAAGGAGGAAGACGGGGATGCAGAGTGAGGAGAGACAGGGGGATAGAGAGAGAGGAGAGACAGGGGGATGCAGAGAGAGGAGAGAAGGGGGGTGGAGAGAGAGGAGAGACAGGGGGATGGAGAAAGGAGAAAGACAGGGGATGGAGAAAGGAGAAAGACAGGTGGATGGAGAGAGAGGAGAGACAGGGGGATGCAGAAAGAGGAGAGACTGGGGGATGGAGAAAGGAGTGACAGGGGGATGGAGAGAGAGAAGAGACAGGGGATGTTAATAGAGGTGAGACAGGGGGATGGAGAAAGGAGAAAGACAGGGGATGGAAAGAGAGGAGAGACAGATGGATGAAGAAAGGAGAAAGCCAGGGAGGATGGAGAGACAGGGAGATGCATAGAGAGGAGAGACAGGGTGATGGAGAAAGGAGAAAGACAGGGGGATGGAGAAATGAGAAAGACAGGAGGGGTGGAGAGAGAGGGGAGACAGGGGGATGAAGAGAGAGGAGAGACAGGAGGATGAGAGAGAGGAGAGACAGGGGAATGCATAGAGAGGAGAGACAGTGGTATGGAGAGAGAGGAGAGACAGGTGGATGGAGGGGAGAGACAGCGGGATAGAGAAAGGAGAAAGACAGGGGGATGGAGAAAGGAGAAAGACAGGGGTATGGAAAGAGAAGAGAGACAGGGGGATGTAGAGAGAGGAGAGACAGGCGGATGGAGAGAGGGGAGGGACGGGCTGATGGAGAAAGGAGAAAGACAGGGGGGTCCAGAGAGAGGAGAGACAGGGGATGAGAGAGAGGAGAGACAGGGGGATGGAGAGAGAGAGGAGAGAAGGGGGGTGGAGAAAGGAGAAAGACAGGGGGTGGAAAGAGGAGAGACAGGGAGGTGCAGAGAGAGGAGAGACAGGGGAATGCATAGAGGAGAGACAGGGGTATGGAAAAGGAGAAAGACAGGGGGGTGGAGAAAGGAGAAAGACAGGGGTATGCATAGAGAGGAGAGACAGGGATAGAGAGAGGAGAGACAGGGGGATAGAGAGAGAGGAGAGGCAGGGGGATGGAGAAAGAGGAGAGACAGGGGGATGGAGAAAGGAGAAAGACAGGGGGATGGAGAGAGGAGAGACAGGGGGATGGAAAGAGAGGAGAGACAGGGGGATGGAGAAAGGAGAAAGACAGGGGGATGGAAAGAGAGCCGAGACAGGTGGATGGAAAGAGAGGAGAGAAAAGGGGATGGAGAAAGGAGAAAGACAGGGGGATGGAAAGAGAGGAGAGACAGGTGGATGGAAAGAGAGGAGAGACAGAGGATAGAGAAAGGAGAAAGACAGGGGATGCAGAGAGATGAGAGACAGGGGGATGGAAAAGGAGAAAGACAGGGGGATGGAGAGACAGGAGAGACAGGGGGGTGGAAAAGGAGAAAGACAGGGGGATGGAGAGACAGGGGGGTGGAGAAAGGAGAAAGACAGGGGGATGGAGAGACAGGAGAGACAGGGGATGGAGAAAGGAGAAAGACAGGGGGATGGAGAAAGGAGAAAGACAGGGGGATTGAAAGAGAGGAGAGACAGGGGGATGGAAAGAGAGGAGAGACAGGGGGATGGAAAAGGAGAAAGACAGGGAGATGGAAAGAGAGGAGAGACAGGTGGATGGAAAGAGAGGAGAGACAGTTGGATGGAAAGAGAGGAGAGACAGAGGATGGAGAAAGGAGAAAGACAGGGGATGCAGAGACAGGAGAGACAGGGGGGTGGAAAAGGAGAAAGACAGGGGGATGGAGAGACAGGAGAGACAGGGGGGTGGAGAAAGGAGAAAGACAGGGGGATGGAGAGACAGGAGAGACAGGGGATGGAGAAAGGAGAAAGACAGGGGGATGGAGAAAGGAGAAAGACAGGGGGATTGAAAGAGAGGAGAGACAGGGGGATGGAAAGAGAGGAGAGACAGGGGGATGGAAAAGGAGAAAGACAGGGGGATGGAAAGAAAGGAGAGACAGGGGAATGGAAAGAGAGGAGAGACAGGGGGATGGAGCTCTCCTCACCACAATCACAACTCACCGTGTCTTGTAGATGAATGAGTGTTCAGGGATCATTGAAGAACGGAGACTCATCACTCTCTTTGATCTATTCTGATAGAGTGATCGGCTGCTGATCCGAGGAGGACGCGTGGTCAACGACGACCAGTCCTTCTACGCAGACGTGCACATCGAAGATGGAATCATCAAGTGAGAAGAAAACACTGTGAAAACAAAATCATAATATCTCTCGAGCTCCACCACATCTGTCTTCTTCTTCAGGCAGGTGGGTGAAAACCTGGAGGTTCCAGACGACATCGAGGTCATCGAGGCGAACGGCCGCATGGTGATCCCTGGAGGCATCGACGTCAACACCTGCCTGATGAAGCCCTTCCTGGGTTCGCGGCCCGTCGACGACTTCTTTCAGGGCACCAGAGCTGCGCTGGCCGGAGGCACAACCATGATCAGTGAGTGTCGACATATGTGAGAAATATTCAGCGTGACGTGTGACACCAGTGGGTTTTCTTCTCCTTCTCAGTCGACCACGTGACTCCTCAGCTCGGGGAGAGTCTGCTGGAGGCGTTCGAGGTCTGGCAGGAGGCGGCCGACAAGCAGGCGTGCTGTGACTACTCGCTCCACGTGGACATCCCACAGTGGAATGAAGACGTTAAAGACGAGTTGGAGCTTATGGTGCAGGACAAAGGTACGGTGACTGCACGGGAAAATGCATCTGCGTCGCTTCAGGAAAAAATCCTGGAAACATTGGAAACACAGTGGAATACATTGTCGTGTTCTTGTTGCTGTCATTGTGGTTCTTATAATCTGTCCAAAGCTGGTGTAAGAATCAATTCTGCTAAAAGCTTGTTCAACGTTTGGATGGAGTTCGTCCCTCAAAAGATCACTGGAGGCTTTTGTGTGGGGAATTATGCTGATTTGGCATCCATTACATCCGTGAATGTGCTCGTGTCTGAAGAACTTCATCTCTAATTCGTTTTTATAAAAACTAATAATACATTTATTTCCTGTTTTTGTGGTCAGGGATCAACTCCTTCCAGGTGTATATGGCGTACAAGGATGTGTACCAGATGTCAGATACTCAGGTCTGTCACACCACGTCATGCCTCCATCGCGGCTCTGACCTCTGTCCTCCTCTAGCTGTACGAGGCCCTGACCTTCTTCAAGAAGCTCGGCGCTGTCGCCTTGGTTCATGCTGAGAACGGGGACCTCATCGCTCAGGTGCGTTGATCCGACTCCAGTCCATCCAACAACATTAATATCAGAGAGAGAACACGATGGGTCGTGAAAACTTCAAACACTTGAAGGCAAGAGTTTCATTTATGTTTCAGGAACAGACGAAAATCCTTGAGATGGGAATCACTGGACCAGAGGGGCATCCATTGAGTCGCCCTGAAGAGGTGTGTGACTATCCATCCATCCAACCATCCAACCATCCAACCATCCAACCATCCAACCATCCAACCATCCAACCATCCAACCATCCAACCATCCAACCATCCAACCATCCAACCATCCAACCATCCAACCATCCAACCATCCAACCATCCACCCATCAACCTAGTATTTCATCCATCCACCCAATCATCCATTCTTTCATCCATCCATCCATCTGTACTTACATCCATCCATCCAACCATCCTCACATTATTTCATCCATTCACCCATCCATCCATCTGTATTCACACCCATCTATCCAACCACCCACCCATTATTTCATCCATCCATCCAACCACCCACCAATTATTTCATCCATCCATCCAACTACCAACCAATTATTTCATCCATCCATCCAACCACCCACCAATTATTTCATCCATCCATCCATCCATCCAACCACCCACCAATTATTTCATCAATCCATCCATCCAACCACCCACCAATTATTTCATCCATCCATCCAACCACCCACCAATTATTTTATCAATCCAGCAATTCATCCATCTGCATTTATATCCATTCAACCATACACCCATTATTTCATCCATCCATCCATCTGCATTTATATCCATTCAACCATCCACCCATTATTTCATCCATACATCCATCTGTATTTACATCCATCCATCCACCCATTATTAATGATCCAACCATTTATCCATCCATCCATCCATCCATCCATCCATCCATCCATCCATCCATCCATCCATCCATCCATCCATCCATCCATCCATCCATCCATCCATCCATCCATCCATCCATCCATCCATCCATCCATCCATCCATCCATCCATCCATCCATCCATCCATCCATCCATCCATCCATCCATCCATCCATCCATCCATCCATCCATCCATCCATCCATCCATCCATCCATCCATCCATCCATCCATCCATCCATCCATCCATCCATCCATCCATCCATCCACCCATCCATCCATCCATCCATCCAACCATTGTTTCTTTCATCCACCCATTCATCTATTCTTAAATCCACCCATTCATTCATCCATCCATCCATTTGTCCATCTGCCCATCCATTCATCTTTCCATCATCCATCCATCAATGAATTCATCCATTCATCCATTCTTCCATTTGTCAGTATATCTGTATATCTATTCATCGGTCCATCCAGCCATCCATCCATCCATCCATCAATGTCAACATATGCTTCTTTATTCTCAGGTGGAGGCTGAAGCAGTGTTTCGAGCCATCACCCTCGGTAACCGTGTCAACTGTCCAATCTATATCTCCAAAGTGATGAGCAAAAGTGCTGGTGACATCATCGCACAGGCAAGAAGGAAAGGTAAGTAACATTCATTTCAAAATGTTTTTTTTTGCCTGTCCATCTTTATTTGTTGAACATTTTAATCTAAATATGTTTCATTATCAATGCAGGGTCTGTAGTTTACGGTGAACCAATAACTGCCAGCCTGGCCACGGATGGTTCCCATTATTGGAGTAAAAACTGGGCCAAAGCTGCTGCTTACGTTACATCTCCTCCCTTAAGTCCAGACCCCACAACTCCAGATCATCTCAACACACTTCTTGCCAGGTAATAGTCAGAAAAAATAATCACTGAAGTGTTCAAGACATTTACCCGACATCTGTAAACTGCGGAGAAGAACTTTCGATTGTATTGCCTTTCAAATAAGCCAGGATGTCAAGTTGTATTAGTGCAAACAAGGGGAGAGGAAAACGCTCGAGGAAAGGTAATTGTGAGCGTGGGAGGAGTAGGCCTATTGACAGATGGTAAACCATAATTGGAGAAAGACCATTGCAAACGACAAACCAACTGTTTTTACACTTCTCACTTTAGTAATAGTGATCTAATGCTCTCATTATGTTCACACACGCACTTGAGATGGCTTCTGTTATTATTTTAATTTCAAGAGGTTCCCATTAAGAGTAATTAAAGAGCCAGTGAACATGAAATCATGTGAATTAAATCATTACAGACGGCCATAAAAGTAAGAGGAGCGTTTGAAGTAATGGCTACAGTACAGCTACAATCTCTCACGACACATAGCCTGATCCTGCAGTGTATTCCTGACAGTCCTTGATGCTAAAAATAGCAGCGGATCTCAAATCCTGCATCACTAGCTGCCTTAGCTCTAATATTCCTCCTCCTTATACCTCCTCTTTTTCATCCATCGCCTCATCCAACGCCACTGTGCTGTTGTCACACTGCTCTTTTGCTTGATCCCTTTTTACAAACATAAATATATTTAGTGTTGAGTAGGGGAAATAATTCTTCACTAGCTTGTACATTACTGTCATTTTAAACAAGTGTTGCTTTTTTGTCACAAGGACTTCTCATTGACGAGAATCACTTAGAGATTAAATTGGATCAGACGGCTTTCAACAACAGAGGAAGGTTGCAGGTTCAAAGGTAGAATCCAACCTTGAATACTGACCAATCCCACCGCAGCGGTTAGGTTAGTTTAGGTTAGGTAGAACTTTAATGATTGATTTGTTTGAAATTGTTTTTTTCCAAATTTTCCACAGCAAATACAGCCATTTTTCATAAAAAATAATCAAAATAAAATAAGAACAAGAACAAAGAGAAATAAAAAGAAAGAACAAGATAATACAATCTAAGTCTAAAGATAAAGATAAAGAAAAAAGGTTAAGATCTTGGCCTTGGTTGGGCAAACCAACAACTCTAATGACGATTATATATTTGGGCTTGTATATTATTTTTAATTCTTAATATTAAAAGAAAAAAAGGTTCTATAACTAAAAAGCTAGACACCTGCTCCTCCCCCAAACCCTCCTTCTTCACATCTCTTCCAACTTTAGACACTATACCGGTGTGTTGTCTCTCTATGAATCAAGCCATGAACTTTTGTATCGTACATCGTCAGCTCCTGTTTCAGGAAAACCTCTGTCTTTTGTCAGATCCATTAACTTCCATCTTTATTTATAAATTATTTATATATTTTACAACAAGAAAAAAAATCAGAGTATTTATTCACTACTATTCACTAGACTATATTGTTGAGAAACATCATTTTCTGATCTTTTTTGTGTGTGAAATGCTTCTGATAAATGCAAGTATTGTTCATGATCTATCAAGTGCAGGCTTTGGTTGCTGTTTTACTAAAGGTGCACTGGATTTGCTTACCTAGCTGTCCAGGAAAGGTATTACGTGTGCTCATAATGCCTACGTTTAGGGTGACCGTACTTTGAATCCCCCAAAAGTGGACACTGCTAGGTGGAGTTGAGTTGTGGCACAATTTCAAGTGTTTTCTATGCTTTTTAACTCATTTAAATCCAAACCTCAACAACATTATGATCTCTAACAGTTGTGTATAAAAGATTCAGATGTTTTAACAAAATAGAATGTAATGTTCTCTTGTAGTAAAATATATAAATAATGCCTTGACACCGAAAAAAAAAAGATCATGGCAGTGCAGTAAGATTTCTAAAAAAAATGGAACTGTGTTTCTTAGGTCTAGAGTTGGGAACTCTACGGATCGAGCTATCCAGAATAGAATAGAATAGAATAGAATACGTTTATTCATCCCCAGAGGGGAAACACACTTTTACAACAGCACAATGAGAATAAAGTGCAAGGAAATGAGAAATAATAATAATAATAAAAGAGATAATAAAATAAATCTTAAAAATATACAAATTATTTACAATATTAAAAAATTAACACTATTAACAGAATAAAATAAAAAAAGAAATAAAAAAATAAAAACAAAAAATAAAAACACACGAGAAGAAAAACATGTGGGATATTATGGTGATACATTGGAATTCATGAATTAAATAATAATAGTTATCACAAATAAGTATTCCACGTTTTTTATCATGTCCTGTATTGGGCTCTGTATATTTGAATCAGAATCAGAAACTTTTATTCCCAGTGTTGTAAAAACAACTATTATCGTTCTGTCTGACAACCTTTATTTTGAAGTTTGAAGACGTTCGATCAGACAGGAATTTTTTCTCAGCTGACTGTGGTTTTCCTCAAACCTGACACCTTATTCCGAGACCTGACGGTGTCCTAACATGTACACCGTACCCTGTCGTGGTCAAAGGCAGCTGAAACCCAACTAGTTAGGTACCATATGCAAAGACAATAACACAGTCACACAAACACACAACAAAGTTTAAATGGAAACATTCTTCTCTCAGATGTACTTTATAAGGTCACATCTTTATTTATTACACGGGTTTGCAATAAATCAGCATTTGACTGTTTTACAAAAGCCTCAACACACACCTGTACAGCTGTGTCACCTACTGTGAGAGACTATTAACTCGATGCGTGTTTCAAAAGCGGCGACCTGCAGGCGGTCGGCAGCGCACATTGTGCATACAGCACTTCCCAAAAAGCAATCGGCAAAGAAAATTTCACTCTCATCCCTGAAGGGATCAATGGAGTGGAGGAGAGGATGAGCATCGTCTGGGACAAAGCTGTGGTGAGTCCATAAAGAACATTTCTCATGTCACGCTTACATTTGTTACAGTCAGACAGCTCATGCTGATGTTCCAACAGGCGATGGGGAAGATGGACGAGAACCAGTTTGTGGCGGTCACATCGACCAACGCAGCTAAAATCTTCAACCTGTACCCTCGCAAGGGTCGGATAGCAGCAGGCTCTGATGCCGACGTCGTCATCTGGGACCCTGAGAGTGTGAAAACCATCTCCAGCAAAGTCCAACGATCGGTAATAATGCAACAAACGCAGCAATACTAAAACATGTGGACGCGTTTGCACGCAGGGAAAACATGCGCATGTCGGACAAGGAAACTAAATTAGGTCAAACGTGAAAAGAATTCAAATGACAACCATTTTACAGCTGAAGCATTTTTTTCTTAGACAGAGATCGGTGATGATAAATGATTTAGACTCGCCGCTGCTTCAGTCAGTGGTTAATGTATTCAGTCTGCATCCAGACAGGGATCGGCTTTGGGGTATAATCCCCTTTCACCCCCCACCCACACTTTGATCTCCACCCATCCCCCTGTATTTAGACTCAATGTTACTATGTGCCCCCAGCTTTTTTATTTATTCATCCCGACATTCTCCCCTCTGCTGCATTATACTGCATGTTTTATGCTCAAGGATACTTGGCTCGCTGTCGCAGCACATTGGCTTTTGACAGCATATCTTTTCTAAAAGGTCGACTCAGATGTTAAGTCTTTATTACACTGCCTGACATCCATTTCTCTTCTATTTCTTTCTGTCCAGGAGTCATATTACAATATATTTGAGGGTCTGGAGTGTCGAGGAGGTCCGGCGGTGGTGCTGAGTAACGGTCGTGTGGGGTACGAGGAAGGGAAGCTGCTGACTCAGAAGGGTGTCGGGCGATTTATTCCTCGCAAGCCCTTCCCAGACTTTGCTTACCAGAGAATCAAGTTCAGAAACCAGGTATAGAGAATCGTCCGTGGAATGATCGATTCTATTCTGAGAAATACCTTTAGGTCAAAAGTGAAAATAATGGTTTGTCAGTCAACTGTGGGCGATGAATATTACATAAGTAGGAAAAGTTTTTTTTTAGGTTTTGTAGTCATGGACTCAGTTGTAACATAGATAGTACTGGGTGGGTGCTTGTAATAAGTGATAGAATTATGTGCAATAAAAGTAAAAGTAGCAGCAGAAATAAGGCCTTGTGATGCAGCATCAGTTGTTGGAGCTGAATCATGATTCAGGGTCATAATTTTAAAAGGCCACTAGATGGCACTCTCAGTTTAAAAATGATGCCAGGTTTAATTCAGTTTGTTGCTATGAGCCAAATATTATAATATGTGTGTCATCTAGTGGCCTTTCAAAGTTAAAAAACTGTATCATTCAGCCTCAACAACTAATGCTGCATCATGTCATGCAGTAGTAGTACTCATATTAGTAATAGAAGTAGTAAGGTAAGGTAAGGTAAAACTTTATTGATCCCTCAGGAGGTCTCCTTTGGGAAATTGTTTAACAAGTACAAGTAATAGTTGGCTTAGCTGCAATATTAATTAAAGAAGTCATATTTGTTGTTGTAATGGTGGTCGTAGTATTTAGAATTCCTAATAGTTCAAAAGTATTTCCAAGAGTACAATTCTTAACTAATGTAGATAATTTACAATAAATAGAAATTAAAGTTACTGCATTGTTGGAAGTAATATTTTGATTTATTTGTAATAAAATATATAATCATTATAATCATGGACGTAGAATTACGATAGTCATAATCATAAGCATTTGTATAAGAAGGGTCAGCGGTTGAAAGTAAGTAATTGTAGTTTTGGCTGCAGTTCTTCTTCAGGTTAAACCAGTTGTGACATCATTTCTCTTCATAAGTATTAAGTTACCAAATCATTCTTTGTTCTGTCTGCAGGCGAAGTGTAACAAGGGTGTCAGCCGTGGTCAGTATGACGGACCTGTCTATGACGTCATTCATACTCCCAAATACATCACTCCTTCGCCCTCGGCCAAAACCTCACCCACCTCGCACCACCCACCTCCGGTGCGCAACCTGCACCTGTCCAACTTCAGCCTATCAGGTATCAACTCACACAAACGCCATCGCATTCAGTTGTGTGTGCAGGATTTCACATATTCTGTCCTTTCAGGAGCTCAGTTTGACGACAACATTCCTCGCAGATCTGGCCATCGCATTGTAGCCCCCCCCGGTGGACGCTCCAACATCACAAGTCTTGGTTAAACGTGTCATGACGATCATCATCATCACCATCATAATAACCACCATCTAGAGGTGATCAAACGTGAATAACAATCAGTCGACTCTGAGTCGCTCACTAATGAATAGTCAACACAAACACTCGCTGAAGACTCTGCGTCAGCTCCCCATTAGGCACATAAACAAGCCCCTGGTGTCATGAAGGTAACTCACTTGAAGTGCTCATAGTTTGGTCTTGTTTATACTGCAGTTGTGTGTAGAGCAGACAGACAGACACACACACACACGCACCCACATACACACACGTGCACACACACATGCATGGATATTTCAGTGTTGATCCAGGGACAGTAAAATCCGCCACACATGCATGTTCTGACTTTATTCACAGCTATGAAAACGCAATGTTCTCACTGTGCACGAAAGCAACAACACATGAGCTTTAATGGAACGTTCAGCTAAAATGATGATGAAAAATGTGAACAATGAAAAATGGAAATAAACAGATTCAAGACATGTGGTGGTTGTGTGTTGCCTGCTCAATTAGGGATTTTGGTTCTTTCCTTTTTTTTTAAACTTTTTAAATGTTGTTTTGCTTGTTTGCTCATCTGCTGTCTCGAATGGAAAATACCAATTAAAGTAATGAATCAAGTTTGTTATTATTGCTGGTTATTCATTAATAAACTTGAATGTGTAAAACTATTGTGATTTTTTTTGTCACTGGCTGTGTGCAAACATACATCTCCGCCTCTAGAAGGTTTCTCCAGGTTGTCCTTCAGCTAACGATGATTTTCAAGATTCAAGTTCAACAACTTTCTGAATCATTAGAACACTTTACTCCATCATCATGCCAAGATCCGGATTTATTTAAGACCACAAGAGGGCGACAGAGAACCACGGGTTGCGTGATCTTGAACCGGTGTTCGGGTGATCTGAGCCCGACGCACAATTTGAATTCCCTTCAGGTAAAAGATGGCTGCTCAATCTCATTAAGAACACAGATACGAGAAGATAATATTTAATCTTTTAAATTAATCGAATTCCAGCTTTATTTCAATTACCCTTCTTAGAGTAGATTTAAACGCACTTGTTGGATGATTAAAGCTACATTATCTAAATTGCCTCAATTTTATAAACGATAATAGAGTAAAGAACAGTCCTGACCTCGACTGAAGAAAAAACCCTAAACTAGTGTTGTGACAAACAACGACAATAGGAGGCGCTGTTGCACTGAGCGTTAGAACTGAAAAAAAGTTGTTTTGAATTTTCCCATGAAGTACATAAAGTAGACGGATCTGTAATTAATGTATTGAAATTTGATATCATTAAAAGTTAACGGGAAGAGAGCATAAAATTGCTTCACAAACCTGGAGAAGAAATGTATTTTAGAGATGATATATATCTGATTTGACGTATTTAACAAAACTAGAAAATTATATTATAAAATTATTTCTTAGGATATGGAGCGTAGAGGTACAATGGTTTTGGGCAGTCTGGACCATGCAGAAAATTTAAAAGGGAAAGATACCCAGTGTTTTTGTTGTTTGTTAAATGTATAGTGTTACTTTGACTCTTGTTTTGGGCAATTTAACTGTGTGAGAGTTGATCTACTAAAATATTTTAGTCTAGGTAACACAGCTAAGTGTTTAAATTATTGAATAAACATTTACCTGCGTTAAACCAACGGCTTAAAATGTTGATGAATAATTGTAACCCAGTCCATTGCCTAGTTAAGAAGGTTGCAATGTTACTGTTGGTTTTGCATAGTACTGATTATGTTACACAATGTAAACTAGAATGAGGTTGGCGAATATATATATATTTTTTATGAATGAAAATTGCATGCTTTAATATTGTTTAATATCTTTCAAATAGAGTACAGGGTAGTATCTACAGATGTGATTGGTTGTCTTGGCGACAATGCAGAGATGTTCAAATCTATTTCGGGTCACTGTTACTGACTATTTTCTTGAGACGAATGGCAAATAGCCTCACATGCACTATTCGTTTTAATTAATGACTAATCTTGTCTAGCATTGACTGAATCCAAGTTATTTACTCAACGTTATGAGAAACCGTGATGACTGGAAGATTGTCATGTTACACTTAAGTCTACTTTGTCATAATGTCGTGCCACAATATATTACACTTAAAAAGAGTTGGAGAGAATTTAGAGATATCAAGGGAAGTTTTATGACAGTTAATCCTAATTAACACTGATATATGCCAGTGTCAGTTATAAATAACATTTTGAGTGTTTATATTTTATAGAGTTAACCTTGAATAACCTACAGTGTAGTGTAACATAGTAACATTGATAGTGTTAAATGAACGCTACTACATTCATACTTGTTCAGGTAATGGCTAATGAATCCCTGGCTGCCTACCTCCACTGGCATGCATCTGGTCATCCAACTGTTCCTCCAACATGCTTCCAAAAGGTTCTGGTACTTCTACATCTTTTTTCTCATGTGCCTCCTCTGTCCTATCCTTCCAGGGAACTGTCAGCTCCAGCAATAGTAGCTGCTTTTTAGCATCAATAAATCAATCAATCAATCAATCAATCAATCAATAAACATTATTGATCTCCATAGATAAATCTCACAGATAAATTCAACATTTCTGATACAAGGAAGATTTCTTGGACTAGGGAATATGTGGTGTGTTCATTTTAAATTACCTATCTAAATCAATTGTCATCACCTAGTCTTGGGCCATGGAAAACAAACCAGCAGAGCATATATATAGTTTCTCATCTGGCTTCTGTCTTTCCTTTATGAACTGGATGGCCTTGGCTGTAACTTAGGGGTTTCGACCGGCCTTTATCCCATACAGCTATGGACTTGGCCGTGATACTGTCTCTCACTCAACTACTTCGAATATGCTCACGTTTTTCTGTCTTAGAATACAGTGGGTATTCTGAATGTTTTTTTTTACACCAGGTACACATGTTGGTTGGGCTTGGAAGGACACTGTAGACCCCTTGTACTAAGAACTTTATACTAGGGTAGCGCCAGATGCCCTTTCAGGTGATGAGCCGCTCCATCGCCTGCTCACACTTCATCCATGTACCTGACTTCTTTATGGGCACTGCCCTGCTGGTCTGTTCTTCATTAACTAAGGCTCATGCCTCATTCCGCACCAGCCATATGCCTTTCTCCCATTGGTAGACTTGTACCAGGTTGATCTAAGGCACCCAAGTCAAGCTCTGCCTTGCACTACTAAACCGATGATGCCCTTATGCTTCAGACAGGCTTGCTGGACTGCCTCCACCACCTCCCTGTCTTCACCACACTTTCTGCCTTTGATCATTTATGACCTCTGTAGGTGTACTGTAGGTGTTCCTGTGCAAAAATAAACTCCTCCCTGAGAGAGCTAAATAGATAGATGGTGTTCCCATACAGTCCAATGTTGCTTAATCTGCGTGGCAGCCCTAGCTTTTGTGAATCTGTCATAGAAACCTTGTTGACAAGTAGAGGCCAGAGGATTCTTGATAGGATTCTATGATTGTACATCGAAAATAGAATCTTCTGGGAAGCCCACACTCATCCACTGTTCTCACCCAGCTTTTAAGGTCAGGACCTATTGCTTTTTATTGGGTCTTATGTCATTGGCCATTTAGGCTGCAGATGAAGAACTTACCAGGGCTGTGATCTTACTCTTCCTCAGAACCATAGATATGGTTTTGATTACAGAGTCATGCATGCCAGTGCCACGATCTCCTCCAGCTCTTGAGGTATCCACATAACTTGTTCCAATGATGTTGTCTTAACCACAAAGTCATCTTTGAAGGCTAATCTGATGGGTTGTAATCTAACTCTAGGTTTGCTGAGTGACTCTGTATTCTATTTCAGCTTCCTTGGCCATCATGTTCATCACCTGAGGAGAGTCACCAATATGGTGCAACCAGTTACAATACCAGTGCTGGTGCTAGTCTGATGTCAGTTGGCCAGATGAGTACCTCAAGCTGAACTTTCTGGTTTAGTCCAGGATGATCTTTCACGTTCTGAAAAGCAAAATAAGATTTTTCTCTCCACACTGAGCAAGGAGATAATAATAAATTGGTCGATATTGTTTTCTTCTTTCGCTATGTTCACTCCCTCAGCATACATCCATGGCTGTCCAATTCCTTGTTCTCCAGATCACCTTGAGGGCCTTCCACAGCCAGTGTAATAGTCTCGGTACTCTGTATACGGCTCGCAACTTGGGCCTTCTGCTGAGCTTGATCACCATCACAGCTTCCTCAACTTCACATGGTCTGGGTATCTCAAGGGTGAATTCTGCTATAGGGTATGGCGGTGTTGGCAGTGAATTCCATGCGCCCAATGATTGATTTTGACTTGGGTCACTATATGTGGCCTTGAGGTAATTGTTAATAGCCTACTTTAAGCAAGTGAGGTTTGACCAAGAAGATGTTTGCCAGCTTCAAGGGATTGGCCAAGATATCTGCCCTCTTACTGGCCCTGTCTTTTTTCCTCCTCCTGTGGAACACTGCTCCTGCCAGGTCAAATTTCTTTCAGGATCGCTCTCAGTTCTGCTCGGCCAGCTCTCTCGATTTCCCCTGCCGTCTTATATTGCTTCTTCACCAGTGTAAGCTCTTCCCCGATGCACTGGATCTTCCTGGGTCTGTGACCAACAGCATATTTCAATTTGGGTGCCTTGGTTCCAAATTGCCTAGCTCTAATGCTCAAAATAAGGGTGGTCATGGTTTTCCGTGGATGATCTTCATCCTCTTTAACTGTTGCTTCCACTGTTGCTGATCAACATCTTCATCAAATTGCTTCCACTCTGATTTCTTTAAGGAGAGTGACCACTGATTATTGGTTGGGAAAAGGTACCATAACTTGTTGTGAGAGATTGCTCTCTTAGGTGGTCCTAATAGTTATGATAACTTCTTGAGGGAGACTTTGGGTGGTGTAAGCATAGGTGAAATTGGGAGGCTCTAGGTCCGGTTGGTGTCCTCTGGGCCTGGCCTCCTGCGTCTGCAAAAATGCATCAGAATGGCTGATGAATCCCAAGCTCCACAGGCATGCATCTGGTCCTCCAAACATTCTGCCAACATTCCTCCACCAGCTCCTGGTACTTATTAATTGTTGTTAACTGAGATATGTCGTTGATTCAAATGTTCAAAAATAATAATGGAATAATCAAAAAAGCATGTAGGAAAGATATATATCACTCACTCACATGTTTCAATTAAATTATAGTCACAGGAAATATCAACCAGTAATACATGTGATCACAGAGGAGGCCCATTATTTATTGAAGAGTCCATTACAGGACACAAGAGTTTAAACAGAAACAATCTCCCATCAAATAATTGAAGACCCATTTTAGCATCCTTGACCACAGACTTGCGTAAACAAACATGCTTGGTTCTTACCACACAAACATTTCACACTCAAGTTAAAATCCTCTAGTATCGAGTATTCATATGTATTCAAATATGTTTTACGTTGAAATACATTTTTATGAATATAAATAATAGTTAGTAGGTTAGTAATAATACATTTTGGTTACTTTCTTTTCCAGGAGGAAGGAAAAATCTTTTAAATAATAATTTAAAAGTAATAATATTTTTTTAATTTAAAAGAATGAAATGTTTTAAAATTGTATCATAAACTTTCAGAGCAGACAAACAAACAAAAATAAATTGCTAGAGTTCTTTACTGACTCCTGAGGGCCGGATAAAGACAGGAACAATCTGCACGAGGTCTGCACGAGGCCTCTAGGTTGGACCTCGTCCAAGTCTGCTCTGCTCACCCTTAAGCAAGATTTCAAAGGCCTTTAGCAACATCTGTCTCTTAGCTTTATCTGTGCGCGGGGATGTAATTAGGCGAGAGAGAAAAGAACAGGAGTAGAACAGCTTATAACTCCTGACAAATAAATCAATACGTTATTTTAAAGTGGGAGGCTCAGTGGGGGGGGGCAAGTACGAGTCTAAATGCAGTGGGCATGTGTGTCGAGGTGTCGTCGGGGGGACCGCCAAGTCAACAGTATACTCAGGAAGCTTTGTCCAAGTTCTGCCCGAGCTAATGATCCTTTTAATAAGCAGGAGACAAACAAAACGGCACACTGCACAACAAGAAGATCGCACATCGATTATCAAAGTGGGGAAATAGAGGACATGGAACTCATGAATTTTCGTGATGGCATGCCCAGCATCTCAGTGAATCATCAACTTTTACTGTTTAAATCATGTTCAACACATCTCACTTTTGATTTGTTACTGATTTTTACAGTTCTGGTTCTATCGTCACAAGGCAACTGCTTCAATCTTCTTCTTAATATTCGTCTTAAGAAAAGTCAAATTTAAAAACGTGAACGAGGCGTCACAGATTGTTACACAAGTTACATTTTTCCTCCTCATTTTCAAACGAGAATTGATTTCAAGATTTCACGGAAGACTTTAAAAGCTCGCCTTGATCTGGTTCCAAGTTTCATCACAGGAATGATGACCCCAATTTAAACCAGCCAGGATGGGACCTCGCAAGCTGTTCCAAAGTTCTCTGAGTATTTTGAGCAAGCTGAGACTCATGTTTCATTTCATCATTAAAGAAACCAAATATTTTTAAAAACGGTGCCTTTATGTGATCTACTCCTAATTGTGCAACTTATTCATATTTAAAACACACTTTCCTCTCCATGACATCAATCAAACTGCATGCGTTTGCTAAACACTGTGAGGGAACATTAAAGGGCGATGATCGTCCCTCAAGAGCAGTGGACGATAATGTCAGCTCGTCTTTTCAACACCTTGTATTGATTTTGTACAGCTCCTGGAGGAGGCGGATTGTTTGGCCTCTTGACCCTCTGAGCAATAAGCTTTTAATTAGAAGACCTGACCTTTTTGTCGCCTGTCCCCGTGAAACTGCGCCGAGACTCAGGTTCATGACACCAATTACGGAGAAACTAATGTGTTCACAATCGCAACATTAAGTTACAAAGTGGGTGCAACTTTACTAAAACCCTAAAGTCAAGTTATGAGATCATAATGAATCGTATATAACAGGGTGATTATTCATGATGTGGCTTATCGTAAATACAAGGTTTGGGGAAAGTTTTTAAAGGACGCCGCTGTCAATGGGCACAGAAAAGTTTCTACAAAACACTTTTTTGTTCAGTCCAAGGACAGAATAAGTGTAACTATAGTGCAAATATTAATGTTACTGAGGAAAAACGTGTTCTGAAATTCAGCATCTTATGATCACACAAAATATTTATACAAAATTCTTGTTTTCTGACCAAAATATGTACAATTTGGAAATAATGATACAATGCCATATATAATTCTTTTTTTTTGAGAGTGGAACAGCAAACTATCATTGATATTCAACTTTCTAATATTTTCCAGTCAGGCACTTCAATTACAGAGTTAAAAAGGAAAACTCATCACTTGCTTCCACACTACGTCAAACTGTACATAGAAACATTTGCACTGTGTCTTCCGGGGTTCAGGTTTATTACATTCATCATTTTCAGATACACACGCCTCGACCACAGGACAAACGATTGCAGACAACATCACCTTCAGAGAGATGAGCAGACTGCCACTGCCATCTGCTCTGGGACCAAACCAAAGCAGAGTAATATTGAGCTTATGAGACCAAAGCTTCTATTCTTTGCAGTCACACAAATAGAATAGCATGTTCTATTGGCGTATCTTAGTTCTGACGGTGATTCTATTGGTGGCTTAATGACGAAAACTGGCAGATATTTATAGCATTTTTGTCCTTTAAAAGGTTGCAGTAAACTTTGTATTTACAAAAAGTTTAACCAGGGAATTTATTTTTAACCTAGAACTTCAAGATACATGTTATACATCTTTTTGAATTAATTACACTTTCAGAAACAATTTCTAAAAAGTACAAGCACAAAATCTAGATCCCTCTCAATGCAACTCCATTCATGCCACATCAGAAGATGATCATGCCTCTAGTTGCATTGGTTTCATGTCAATGTTTGACACCCTGCTTTTTTCAACACTTCCCTTTTGACTGGTAAGTAGAATCTGATATTATTGTCATTCCATTCACTAGGAATGGAGCAAAAGGTGTCACTGAGGACAAGAGAGGTACACGACAACACAAAAGATGGATAAAACTTGTATTATTATTATTAATAATAATAATAATAATAACTTAATATTATAGTACATATTATGATAGAATAATTATATTATAAACATTAATAATGACTTATTATAACCAAAAACTTTTGCAATGAAACCTCTCCAAAAAAATAAATACATTTTTTTATCCAATTATTTATTTCAGAACAACAAACTTTTAAAATAAGAAAATCTAGTGCTGGCAATATGATTCTTTACCAATATACTCTGACCAGAACTTAAAACACAGAAGAGAAAAAACAACACCAAAAATAAAGTGTCGATTGGTATGAATTTCTTGAAACATGTTTGTTTAGAAACCAACGTTTCTGCCTTAAATGGAAGTAGAATTCAGTTATTAAATATGGACAAATCTAGTGTGGTCCCCTCCCTGGAAGATGCCCAATAATTGAGACATGATGTATTGTTGCCAACATTTGACGGAATCATTGTCACAACAATTCATAGACGTCCCATTCCTTGAATGAATCTGGCTGCTGTTTTGGAGTAACAGTAAAGGGATTCCATCCAGGCAATTTACGGAGCCAGCTGTGCAGCTCTCCTGCCAAAGTCCCTCAGGTCCTTGCCATGCATATGTGAAAGTGAATTTGGCAAGTGTGTTATAAACAAAACCATATTTCTCCTCTCAATGTGCCCCCTTAGTCAAGGACATTCAATCAAAGACACATTTTCATTGAGAAACGCTTCTGAAAGTGCATGAAGAGGAAAGCGGCGCCTTTTGACTTCAACCACAGTGTTCACATACTGACCGATAATAGTTGTCTACAGTCAAATACTTCATACCTTCAGGTCATTGCAATTCCCCACATTTGTCGATATAACAAGTCAGGTATTGAACTGTTGCTTCCACCGAGATTCAAAGATAAAAGATGGAAATATTTCTGAAGAATGAGTTTTACATAAAAAACTTTAATTAAATGGTAAATGAAACAATAGTGCAATGAATTGGTATTATCTGCTCATCGTTTCTGATGTAGTATAGTGGTGACCTCAGAAGAGCGGTGGATAAATACATATCCTGGTGCAACATATTTTATACTGGGTAAGTCGTGAGGGGCTCTCAAGACATAGCTCAATACGAAATTAAAACTTGTATATAAAAGGATAAAAATAGATGGCAGATGGCACTCATTTTATTCAAGTGTTAGTTCACCCAAAATTACTTAGGTTCTTTCTGGAGTTAAAGGCAAAAGTTTATATCAATTTGAATGGCGCTCAGTGGTCTTCGTCTTTATCGTCGTCCAAAAAGACACTTAAAAATATCCAAATACTTCATTACTGATTGTCTGTAATGCCCATCTTGTATTGAAGCATCGATGAGAGGAATTGTTCCAGATAAAATTAACAAAGTCTATATTTTTCACTATAAATATTTTTAACTCGTTTGTGGCAGAAGTTTAAAGAATAACAAGCAATATAGAACAGAAGTAATGACACAAATGATACTTTAGATAAGCATGTGACTTGAAACTGCTTTCTTATTCGTTTAATCCAAAGTTTTGCTAATGAGATTGCTATGCAATCCTATTTGGATATCTCACCTAATCTGACAGAGGTTTTGCAGTTAAGAGCAAAGTGTGGAATCCCAGTGAGTGCAAGAGAAATGCGACTCAGCAGCAAAAATAAAATAAAATATCACCACAGTTCAAGGTGATCTTACACTCAAGATTCAAATGTGACAATATTTCTCATACAAGTTGAGAACTCTCTCACTGGCCGCCTGACTAATTTATGTTATTTTTGTGACCTGTAGGTGGCAGGAATGTGTCTACTGACAAAAACTGACATGAACCATAAGGAGGAAACAATGTCTTAATGCACCTCTGGGTAGTTTGGGTACCTTAATATTTTTGTACTAAAATATTTTCATTTTGAATATTTTGGAATTACGGTACAAAAACAAAGTGAAAGTTGTTATTGTTATGTTATGTTATGTTGTTATGTTATTTACAAAACCGTCATATAATATTTCATTATCCCCAACCTGATTCATTACCTTATCGGTATCATCCTTCATTTGGACAATGGAATTCTGGAAACAGAAAATTCGTCCAACTGCTGCAAAACGGGACATGGCAACTTTTGCGACGTTTAGCAAGTGCTCATCGGAAATGTGGTCAACCATCGGGTTAAACCCTACCACTTTAGTCCACTGGCGTCGCTCGACTTCAAATCGCTTTAAGAGGTATATGTGGTAGAAAATAAAGGAAATGATGAGTAAAAAACATAAGAAGGAAATAAGCCAAACCATAAAAAGGTCATGATGACCAGGGACTTTTTTGGACCACGTATAGTAAAATTCAGATATTTAATCATTTTAGTTGTGGGAAAGAGAGTATTGGATTTTTTCATCTCCTTCACAAGAACCAAAGATTTTGCCTCGTAATGTCTCGTAGGTTGAGTGTATAATCTGGTCCTTAACTTCAATCCGTTTACTAAATGATTTTTTACAGCGTTCATTGAAGCTAAAAAAGAAGGTTTAAGGATCGACAGAACAGGCCTTAAAGCCTTAAAGCTTGATTTAAGTGGCCGTGGAGAGAGTGGGATAGAGCTTGGATATTTGCGGGGGTTGGTAATTGTGTCGCCGTTTAAAAGCACATCTTGACAACACCACAGTCTTTGATGGAACATCAAGAAACTGAGCCTATGGACTGTTATCTGGCAGGAAAGCTGAAAAGGAATCCAAAAATTCTGACTTTTCTTTTCCCTAATAAAGCCAGAAAATTACCATAGGCCGTGGAAAACTTATTTGTGCCAAATAAATCTAATTACGCCTCCAGAAAAGAGAAAATCCAAATCTGATCCAATCAGATTATTAGAATTGATGAGATTTTCACAAGATTGATGCACTTTGTTTGAACAGTACTCTACTTGATTCTGCTGCGGAAGACAAACTCAAAATTCCTCTCCTCATTCCACCACCTGAAAAGTATTCCTGGATATTTCAGCATTCATTTATCCCTGACAGATTCAGGCTGAAACAGTTGTAAATGACAGCCGACAAAGAGATGTGGAGGATCAAATCTCACATCAGCCCTCTGCAACACCAGCAAGAGAAACTGTTTACAGCCCTGCTGCAAGGCGTGCAGAGTAAAGGAGCAGCACACTGACAGAATTGATCGCATCTTCGCTGCGCTACGCTTGGCTGTGCTGATATAGAAAGCTTGTTTGGTGTTGCAGCAGTCGGCTGTTGCTATTAACTGACTGGACATCAGACAAGATTTCTTTCCTGCTGGATAACCACAAATTAGTATAAGTGAGCCAACACAACACGTAATAGGATTATATTGAGTCGCTTTAATGGCACGAGGCTCGTTCACTGAGCATTTTTTTTTTCTCCACCTCACTTTTTATTCAGAGGAAATAAGTCTGTTTAAAGTGCTCCAACAACTGCCAGGACCATCTGATATACTGGAGCTTTAAACCTCCCTAAAACATGTATTTCTCTTTATCCAAATCCAAAAAAAATATTATTCAGTTCAATCCCTGAAATTGAACTGAGAATTAAGGGTTTATTTATTTTGTTGAACAACTTGATTTATTCAGAAATGGCTTTGATACGCTGATGTCTACTGAGTTGCAGCAAAAGAATGATTGATTCAACTGAAGACCGAACAGCCCTCGGGGTAACTGATGTTCTTAACCAATAACGACACCTGATGTTGATCACACCAGGCTCTCTCCCGACTGGACATTTGTCAGTGACAACAATAATTAAAGATAAGTAATACCAACAACCACCCCCGGTGGAAGCAAGAGACCATGAAACATTTTAAATAAATAAAACGAACAGGGACAAGCATTGTTCTGTATTCTTCTTGAACAGTGATAGAGAGGAAGTAAAGAGGGCAATAAAAAAAAGAAAAGTTATTCAGAATCACGGAAAGAAATGAAGGGAGAGGTGAGTTCAACGAGAGGGGAAAATAATCTCCGGATCTTCTTGTTTTGGATGAATCTATCATGATTATTAAATGAGGCTCAGTCACTGCTTCTTTCTTGTTTGGTTCATACTCTTGAATATGGACGGCAGGTCAAATACATGCATGAGTTTTTAATTCGCTAACAGGGAGTCCTTGACTATCCTCTTGATCTCGATGCAGGTCTCATCAGTCTTCCAGCTCCTTTTGAGCTCAGTTTCTGATTTGTTGAATTACTCCAAGTAAAGTATTGCACTACTCTGTTTTGGCTTCCCTTCGTACAACACCATTAACTAAATCTGCAATCGGAGGTTCAACACATCATAGCTAAGGAGTGGCATAACTAGTGCCTCTATCCTTTAGGGTTTCTTTAAACAGCTGTTTTACGATACATTAATCCATCACTTTGTTACACAGAATTTTTAGACAAAGAGTTAGACTAAGTACCTTGATAGTGGTCGTTTTATATATAATATAACGATGGGTCTTGTGGGACACCACAAGAAAAGTGCACATTCCCTGTACTGACTAAGCCTTAAATTGTGAGTTCCCTCCACATATAAAAACTATTCTACTGTTGTGACTCTGTACTGTAAAAACTCTCTTGGTCAATGGTCATTTTGGAAGAAGACCGAGACCAACATGTGGTGTTATGGAAAATAAATGTACTTGCGAACTAAACAATAGATGTAATAGACACGTACAACCCAATAACAACAGACAGATGTCTTACTTTCAGTCAGACTCCAGTATTGAGATTGCCCAACTATCACCTATCTATATATGTCACACTTGGTAAATCTTATCTTTAAAGGTGCTGCTCTCAACACTACTCCAGATTGTCAGAGCATTTTCACAGCAATAACACAGAATGCCAACATGATCATGACACCTTTCAACACAAGCTGAGTTCGCACCTTCTTGACAAAGTATCTCAGGAACAAGTCTTCAGACTTTGGGCTTGAGAAATGTGATTTTTTTTTCCATACCAATGCTTTATAGAAATCGAATAAAAATGTCATTAAAATGAAACCACTCGTTGGAATCCAAGCTCCACTGTAGGTGTAAGAAATACCACTTGAAGTCACTGCTGGAAACATGAAAAGGGAAAAAAAACTTCTTACTAAACCATAAAAAATGAATGCTCAGTTAAAAATAGATTAAATCTTACACCGCTACCTTTTCACTCTTTTAATGACTCTCACTTAAAGTTGAATTGATTACATCAAAAAGATGTTATTGAACTTAACAATGATACTTCATTTGGTTTAATACAATAGACAAAAACATGATGTTTTAATGTGGATGAAAATTTGTATTTGCTCGTGTTGAATTCCTTTATATTTTCTTTGGCTATAATGTGTGCATGCAACATCGCAAAAAATTGTTTACAACACCTCTTTCGCACATGTAATGGACTTTATTAACACACACTCAGCAAGAGTTATATACTTACAACCCATGTCTCATACAGAGAAGTATTCTCATTTTATTTGTCATTGAAAATAAAGATGTTTGACTTTGTTGATAGAAGAGGCGAGGATCTGTCATGACGGATCCACACACAGTTCCTGAAAATGATGAATTCACTTCAAGAAACGGTCATTTTGTTGTCAAGTGTGATCTGTAAAAGCAGATCTGTACCAATCATTCTAGTTTATTTTGCTGTGTTAATGCTATTGTTGTTATCTATGTGCCACTTCTTCCTTGTTAAAGAGAACATTACTGGCATGGCATGGTAAATACCCCCATATTAACGGTTTTCTGTCCACCAAAATGGTTTGGAAAGGTGTGTACAGTGGCCCTGAAGGGCAAATCCAAAATCATGCATTAGATAATCTAATTGTTTACTACACAACCAAAACTACAAAAGCAATAAATAATAAAATAAGCATAAATAATTGGATGTACGGTAAAGTACATGTTCGGGGTTGGTTTTGATGAAGATGGACCACTCATGAAGTACTACAACAGGCGAACTTGGATCATGTACTATTGTTCCTTGCTCAATCAAGCTCAGAGGAAGCACAGCAGTACTCTTTCTCACCTCAAGGGGTGAACTGTGACAGGTTATTTAAAGCAGGTTAAGCACCAGAATTAACAGGTTCAGAAAACACAGAAGTGTTCTGGAGGTGAAAATTAAATATGTGACGCTCACATCTATATAGTTTAATTTATTCAAAGTAAATATGAATAAGCCACAAGAAGGATTTTCTACATGAAGCTCTAGTTGCATTCTGTTGGATAATTAGTCATTAGAATTGTAAATATGACTTCACAGCAGTCAGTTCCTCACCAACCGTCGACCTCACTGCACATCACTGTACCTGCGCTTCCTGCAACATCAATATGCACAGACTGAAGATTAAAAATGAAAAATTAGAAAATTGATGTAGGAATTCTAAGTTTCTCCATGAGAATTCAGTGTCTTTTAGAAGGACATTGAAATGTTTATTTAATGTTTGTTTCATAAACAAAAATTGAAGGTACCAAGTTTTATTTGAAATACATCTTAGTAAATAAGTTGTTTTGCATTAAATAAAATTGTGCGACATTTTCCCCAAGAACCGTTTGATTTGAATTTGTTTTAATTTCCGTTTTGTGGTTTACTTTTTCGAGTTCTTTTGTTTTCACTTTTTATAATGTACTATTTAAATTTCTAGTTGCAATTTTATTGTAATTGTCATTTGTCCTTCAGGGCCATTGTAAAAGTGTGGACAATTGAGAGATCCTGGGGGTCAAGAGATGAAATCCTGAATAAACAAAAGAGTGTTTGAAGGTTTTAATGTCAAAGTCAAACTGGTACATGATTTTTCTTCATACCAAACCATTTGTCAACAACTCTTCCTTGCGATAACAAATGCAGTTAATTCTTTAGTACAGAGAGGAGCAGCTAAACAGACAGCTCCATTAAAAAAACAAAACAAAAATAGAAACTTAAGGAGAATATAAATAAAAAAGAACAAAACTTTGTCATCATTTTTTTTTCTTCTTATGTGCAGTTTTTTTTTTAGCATGCCATTGTCTTTCGTCTTTCCTGTTGTCTTTTCTACAGTGTAGGGTAAACTGTACATTGCAATAACGGTTCAACATGAAGGTAGCAAGAGGAACAGGGTATCCACACAGAGTCCGTATTCAAAAGTGTCTCAGTTCCGTGGATAGAGCTCGCTCTCACCCACGTCTGTCTCCCCAATGTGATTTGCTGTAGACCTAGACAGATTCTTGTTAAAACGTGCAGTAGAAAAACAATGATACACACCCACACAGAGTCATGTACAGTACGTTTCTTCAAATCCACTAGGTCGGTTTTGAAGGTGCCGTAATGAAACCGCCATATCACAGCAGTTTAAAGTCTGACAAGGCACGGCTGCTCAGAATTCTCAGTCCAGAACCTTGAAGTGATTGAAATCCAACATTTTCTCCTGCAGATTGAACAGCTTTTGTTCAGCTATTCTTTTTCTAGTGTTGCAATATCATCCTTAAAAACACACAAAACCTTTCAGTCCTTTATGTCCACAGGTCAGCTCATATCAGATCCCATACATGGAGACAAAGGCGGTGAGAAGTGACAGAAGTGAGCTTCAGAGTTTGAAAATCTATTACCAGGCTACATCACTGTCGAAGTATTCATGGCACATTGAAATGCTCAGTGGATTGTGGTATAAGGAGAGGTATGCTTTTTATTTGGTGACAAAATTAAATGAATTTGGATCTCACGATCTTATTGACTGTCGACATTATGATACAGCTGAGAAAAAAGATGTTTTGCAATGAAACTTAATAAAAACCGAGATTGTACTTTTCATAATAGACTTTGGCAAGCTTTAGTTGTTTTCTTTCCTGGGAGATTCGCAGCACGGATAACATCCAGATCAACAATTTTCTCAATGATTAATTATTAACCCTGAATTTTTTAAAGTTAAAGTTGTAAATCATGAATGATTAATGGTTAATAAATTGTGAGTGAATCAAAGCAAGACCCGTCACATGGTTTCCTCTTTACTGGATCCTCTTTTTTCTACAGTTTTCTACAAAAGAAAACAAGATTTTTTTTCGTGGATAAGATGTTGGTTTCTGAAGTCTTCTAAAGAATTCCATGACAATACAGGACGATATAATGACACTTTGATTCTATCCTCTCAGAGGAAAAAAAGAGAATTTCTCTAAACCCGGGCAGTACCAGAATCGGCAAGAAGAAGGCTTCACATTAAAAGAGTAAATTCCAACATATCACTATTGCTGTGCTGACTGTTTATTTGCCCTTCAATTATTGGGCTTTTTTTGTTTATCTCAACCCCACACTGCTGCCAATGAAATGACTATATCTAATTTAATATAGGTCTGAGTATCTGATTGAAAACAGAAAATTAAAGTGTTAATCTTCAGATTTTAATAAGATGGGAGTAGATAACAAAAGCAGAAGATAGGAGAAGAGAAGCTCATTAAGACCACGGGGTAGACCTAACCCTATTATCCATATCACACCACTGTGCCACATGCTGATGATGGGAATTAAGATGTGCTGGCCTCTATCCACACCCACACTTCAGCCCGAGAGCAGTGGAATGTGTCTGCAGTCAAGAGAGGTTGCTACTGGGAAGGACTCTTGTGAAGGAGTTTGTTATCTGCTATGTTCAGCGCAGTGGCATGGGTGGGTTTAAATCGTGACAGAAAGGTTTGCAGCAGAACTCGCGAAATCACTCCACATTGTGTAGTTTTGCAGCCTACAGGAGGTTCTGTGCCAACTTCAGAAAATAAAAACTCTCCCTCAGTAATGAGAAGAAACAGTTAAAACTATTGAAGCTCGACTTCTTTTGTCACAGCCATTATCCCCATCTCCCCATATGCACAGATTTACAGCCCATATGTATCTGAACAGGTGTGGCGTTTAAAAAAGTTTACAAAAAGGGATTGAGAAAGTTAGCTTATCATCAGTGCATGCAGGAGTTCTTTTTTGTTCTTACAGATTGTTGAGTTTCCAATACTTACAGTATGCAAAGTATCTCACATTTGTTATAGTACATAGAGCAGGTGCCATTATAATGTAGCTCCACACGTCAGTCAGAGAGATGAGTACTTACTTAATACATTTCATGTTTAAATACCAGCTGCAGGGGGATCAGGCAGAAACTACAGCTAATTCACAGGGAGGCGATATGTTATAGTTAAGAGCACATACACACACAGTGCATATGGATTGTGCATCTTAATTGTGTGTATTCTTATTTTCTAAGCATGAGTGTGCTTACTTCGGTATGAACGCTAATAGCTTGATATTTTATGATACACAGCCACTAAATCATGTCATAAATCATGGCCATATGCTTGTTCACATTCTGTTATCCACTCAATGAGTGTGTGTTTGCATGCTTTGTGGCGAATGTGTGTCTTAAGTGCGTGCAGTTGTGTGAAATGTAGAGACATGAACACTGTTCTGTTTTTATGAGTCCAGCAGCTCAGAGATTCGACCTATTTTAACACTCACAAATGTATATACACAGAGAGAGTGAAGGATAAACACAGTCTTCAGTGTCACCTTTCAGTAGAATGATTTGTGTCCCTATTGTAACATGTTTGCTCATTTGTTAATAAATTAAAGAACACTTGGCTTTTAAGGATTCATGGTTGCTCACAAAATCTCCTAGAGGAATCCCATGAATTATAGGACAAATGGTTGAAAGCCATTCCCTGCATGATTCAGTCAGTTGGGATAGGTTTCCAAATAAATAACCCCCAAAACCTCTCATCTATTTTAAGATGTTGGTTTCAGAGGATGATTCACCAGTCAAGTTCACATCGTGCCTGCCCTCTCTTGGTGAACCTTTTCTTTGTACAGAGTCATTTATAGCATCAGGATTTACTCACTGTCTTCTTCCCTCAACCCTGTGAGGAGGAGTGCCAGGCATGCAGGGAGTTCAGCTAAAAAGAAGCAGAGTTAAAGTGGTCCTCCTCCATATGGACGTGACAGGATTCTTCCCGTAAATAGTAAGACTTTAAGCCTTTTTGAGAAAGCACCCAGGGTGGAGCTCAAGAGTTAGTCTTCCAGTGTCTCAGGTTTAAGTGCCTATAAATACTTAATTGATAAAAGATTGTTAAAAAACAAATAGTTTCACAGTTCTGCAGCTTTTCAAATGAATGATTTTACAGCCATTAATCTGAACCAGGGAACGATGCGGTGGTACTCCCAGCATATGGCAGTCACAGATAAACCTCGCGACGGGACAACGTCAGGCAGGAGGACGTTTTGTAGTCCGCTCCAGTCCGTGTCAGGGGTATGACCTCAGCGGGGTTCTGCCCTTCCACTCCTTCCTCCTCCTGACGTCTCCCGAAGCCAGCGCTGCTGAACGTATCGTATGATGCCGAAGTCATCTTGCGGTTTAGCAGATTACGATTGTGATCGCCCATGTTAATGTTGCGGTCTCCGCTTCCAAGGGTGCCCAGGGGATCCCCGTTAGCCATGGGTAACCTTTGACCTTCTCCGCCAATTACCATACCCGGCTCGGAGCTCCCTGCACTTCCGCTCTCGCTGTCGCTTTCGTGGTCGTTTCCTCGAAGATTGTTGTTGTCATCCCCTGGAGCGAACGTGGAAAGCCTCGGTGGGTCACTTCCCTGGCGCTGGCGCTGTCGTTGGCGCGGGGATGGGCGGATGGGCATCCAACAGGTGTCTGAGTGGCCAAATTCATCACAATCTCTGGTACACTTTCCTGTCAGAGCAACATCTGGCAGCTGGCGAGCATCTGCACCGAGAGGAACAGAAAGATGGAAGTGTTTACAGCAACATAAGAGAAGATGTTTACACAAGAACATCCGAAAATCAATGATCCAGTATCGCTCTGTTGTTTTTCAGGAAAAGACGATGATCCCTGGCTTTGATAGGAAAAAATGAAATTAAAGCGAGACTTATTGATACAAACAACAAAATGAAAATACAGAATAATAACTTATCTATCACTGTATCACAGACGATACAAAAGTTAACATATGAAAAACACATTTCCTATCAGTTATATATAGCACCATAAAAATGATGAAGATCATTGCCAGAATAGTCACAACTTGAGTCAAAGGGCGGTTAAGGTGGAGGAGGCTGACTCATGTCTTGTCCACACGGAGCAGAAAATTTGCAAAAGCAAATATATTTTGGAACGATTTACCCTGGTTTTAAAAGGTACTTCTGGTAAGCTCTGACCAAAGTGAAGATTTTAGAAAACCTTTTGCATTTGAGTGTGGACAACATTTCCAAAAGTAGGAGTCAAAGATTACTACTGGATACATCTCATACACTGTGTGCCCTTGATTATGTTGGGCAGTTGACAGCATTGATCCCCAGATACATCAGCAACTTCTTATGTGAACAGGTGTTTATTTTTGTCATTGCACACAAACACCCTGTTTCAATATTACCACCCACTAGGTGTGGCATGTTTATAACCGTGGACGAATATTGTTGAAAAGAATCATGTGGTTAAGTGATTGATTCAAAATATAATAATACAAGAAAATATTGTCTTTCAACTTTGTTAACAATGAATATAAGCATGAATACATATATGAGTATCTGATGACACATTCAAATACACAGAAAAATAGCTAATTTATTTGAGAGTAAACACATATATTCAATACATATATCAAGAGGCAAGTGATGCTGCTTTGTACGGTGTTGTGAACAAACACAGTGAAAGGGGTTTGAAGAATTGTGAACAAACGAAGGAGGAAGAAAAAGACTCAACTACAAGGAGAAAGGAGAAAAATGTGAATTCTGAAGCAAAGCAAAAAAAGCAGAAAGTAACCTTTGAGTCGTGACAAGCAAAGCATATACCAGGTTTTCAAGCCAAGCAGGTATTATTATTGTAATTATGACAAATCTACGGATAATGAAACACAGGTTAAACATCGAGGAAGGCACTGCACAATTATCTGGATCTAGTGTTGGTTCAAGAAGGTTAGTGAGACCACCAGAGACCAGAACCCGGAAGGTCAAAGGTTGCGGCTTTTATTAGCTTTGTAAACCAGTCATTTGTAAATCAATACCGACAGCCAAATGGAGTTCTGATTCTAATGATGATGGATGAATAGTAATTTACTGCCAATTAAAGTGAGCAGTTCTCACATTGCTGGCAGTTTAAAATGTGGTACTAATCATGCTCAATTACACAATATCAAACACAAAACATGACCTGTGAACTGCAACACAACCAGGGAGCGCACAAAGCTCATGATTAGAGAAAACTAAATTGTGGGATATTTTGTATTTTCAGAATTAAAAAAATGAGTTCAGGTCTTGTTTCTTCATGTTGAAAACATTTGAGGCCCCGTTTGAAAATCATCAGTTTTTACAATTTTCAGGTTCTATTTTTACCACTCATGTTGTGAAATTTCATTTTTTATAACAACCTTCAGACCGCTTCATGGCTGTATAACATTAAATCCCATTTCTAAACAAAATGGAAGTTACCAAATGTAGCATATATGTGTCTACTATAAAACTTAGCTAAGATTGACATCCATTTTAAATGTTAAACTAAGGTCGACTTATATCAAAAATATATTCCAAATGTAAATATTTTGACCTGTCTTTTCAGATTAATCAAATGAAAAAAAAACGTTTATCCGGTTTATCCGTTTCTGTACATCAGTATTGGCCGATGTACTTTGTGACAGTGGTCTCATAAAAGCACTCTTCTGAGTTCAATGCTATCGATGATTCATTTTAAATGCTTAAAAGGGTATATACTTTTCTTGATGAATAAATGTAGTCAGACAATATTGGTTATAATGCTGTTTTATCCATTGAAGGTGTTTTGAAAGGATTGTACTTTTTTGCTTTTTGTCCCACAGTGTTCTAAACTATGATGTTGTTCAGCTTCCATAGACTTTAATATGCATGTAAATGATGTCAATATTTTAATAGCAATTCAAATCATCGTGTCTGAAATAATGCTGATTCATGCTAATATCTTTTTGTCATCATACCATTGTGTTAAAAGGACATTAAATTATAGCATCATAGTGGTTGGAGTTTGATTTTTGTTTTCTTGCAGCACACAGAAGAAGCCCCCCTAACCAAAAAAAGAACTTACAATTACAGTATAATTATCAAGCCTACGATGAGTTTCTCTTCAATTCGCTTCTTCATCCAGCCATGACAGAAAACTATTAAGCTCCCTAAAGTCGTCATATTGGTGTGAAAGCAGCATTAAACTGCTGCACATTTGTAATTCCGGAGGCAGACTCGATGCGGTCACAGTGACCTTGATGCATTAGTACTTTGGCTCCAGCCTGTGTGAAAATGCACACAAAAAAAAAAGATCCTTGAGGCAAAGTTTGTCACAAAAAGTAAAGATGACTTTTGGGCAAACACTTCGATGACCTTGTGACATTGAAGAAAAAAAAGTTATTTTTAAAGTAAATATTTTTCATTAAGTAGTTCAAGCTTTTATACAAAAATAAGTGCACACGGCAGAAAGTACTTTCCCTTAAAACACACAACCCTTCTGGGACTTTAACGGTGGATTAAGGTTTCAATAAAAGTGAGTCTGTGTGTGTGTGCAATTCCACCAGAGGAAAAAATAAAATGGGAGTAACGTTGAAATAAAAGCAAGGGAACATTGGTGGAGATACACCAGCATGCACGTCATTTGGATGTAGTTAAAGTGTGCTAAACTATAAACTCAAAATGCTTATTTTACTATTTTGTATCAGTTATGTGCCAATTATCAGACACAATTTACTCTGTAAAGTGAAACAATTGGACTGTTTATCAACATGAACAGTGAAAAGTGAAATGTTGAAGTTGAACATTGGTGTCTTAGTCTTAGACGACACTGACCATTCTCTACATGTTCCTCCTCGCCAACGCTGCCCTCAGGTGTGGTTCTCTCGTAGCCCTCCTCCGGCAACGACAACGCTCCCAGTCGGGGCCCGGATGAACTCTTGCTACTCGGGGTCTCCGAATCCTCCAGGCCGCTGTCATAGCAACTGCCGTCCTGGGGTTGGCTCACCACAGAGAATGTCACACGGCGAAGAGTTCCCTGAGTAACACACACAATATGGGATTAATCAAGCAGCAGTCTGAAATGTTTAATCTTGGGATTAAGGGTGGCGACTAGTCCGTTGAGGCATATTGAGATAATCTGATTGTGATTGTTTTGATTACAGGAATGGCCGCTAAAGTCCTGGGCCACAATCGTGGCGGTCCCTGCTACCTTCTTTCACAGCTTTCAATCTGATTATTTTTATGGAAAGTCTCCATCTCAACAAATTTGAAATTTGAAATACATTCCTTTAGCTTCTCTATCTATGTTTGTCCTCATCATTACCTCCAGTGATGTTTATGTGTATGTCTGTTAGCAACACTTAAAACCAGATGGGCGGATTCCGATGAGACATTTTGGTCATTGTTAAAAAGAAACCATTTATCATTTGACAATTTGTCACTCTATGCTGCACAACGATCTGACAGAATAAGATCATATACAGCATATATATTTTATTACCATAGAGTTATGTTCTTGGTTTGATTAAGTACTGCGATTAAATTTAACACATTTTAAACATATTTATAAACATTAGTCTGCAAAGTGTATCTCACATCATTATATTTGTCATCATTGACTCTCTTTTCAGCACCTTTTGTCTCAAAACAACAACAAAGTAAAACAAATTAGACATTAAAATTCTCTAAATGTTTTAGAATTTCTTTGTCTGAACCACTTATTTATTCTATTCTTTATGTTGGAGTTAGCCAAGCTGTTTTTTTTTTTGGGCAGATTTGTAGTTTCTTTGAGGAAGCTCACAGACACGAGAAGAAAGAAATAAGAGGATGAGCATGAGAGGCTTCTATTCTTCACTCCGCCATGATTGGAAGAGCACCAGGCCGCTCCAAAAGGAAACATCTAAGACAAGTGAAAAATCTACAGATCCTGCCGGGGAAGCAGGTGATTCAGCCACGATTCATGTCATTCACTCAAGCTGAGCGACACACCTGCTGCCTTTTAAGCTCGTAAATCACCTCCGTCTGGTTCGAACGACTGCTTCTCTCTCTCTCTCTCTCTGTTCCGAGAGCCACACGGAGACTATAACCAGTCCAGGCTGAGAAAATATCACAATCACTTTAATGACTCCATCTGGGCTTGAGGGATCGATGCACCAAAAAGCCCCGTTTTTAGACACAATGTATCATATCGCCGCTCACCCTCGTTAATCTGCACCTGAAGTTTTACGCCATTTCAATCTGCATCTGCTTTCACTTCGACGTATGGAGAGGCGACGCCTGGATAGCCCTGGATATTAGCAATCACCCGCTAGCAAGGACACTTCCAGGTAATACGTATAAGAAGAAACACAAAAGCACACAGAGCATCTGATGTTCTATTTGTATGTTATATATTTGAAAATTAGCAATCAGCTGAATAGTGGGAGTAGAAGTTTAGAACTCAGTTTTATAATAAACGAAGAGAAAGTACAGCTTATTCTGCTTCTTGATCTGTTATAAGATCTGATTTGTGAATCCACAATTTACAATTCAGAACACCACCACAACCACCTAATTAGTTCTTATTTCGCGAGCTGACTTAGGGCAGGAAAACACAACCTCCATGCTGGACGGAATACACTCGTCATTACATTTGACTAACACAACTTTCAGAGGCCAGGGAACCAACATGTGTGTCTTTGTCTGGGTGGTGTGTGTTTAAGAAGGTCGACTTATCAAGTGTGCATGTTCAAGTGAACTGTTTGAGGAAATAGGGTGAATCAGCAGTGTAGTTAATGTCGATAGATTTGACACAAATACAAGCGGAAGGTTAACAATTGTGACACAGTTGAATTATCCGCTGCACCAAATGTGTTGTTTAGTGTTTATCTGTCCCTCTGCCTCTTAGCAACGTAACAAAAAAAACAACAAGTTTTCACGCACAGCTACCGCTTTAGCCAAGTGGATGTTACAATGTTACTTTCACCTGATGTCCCATTGCTAATAATACTATTTAAAATGTAAAAAGGGGTCCAATTTACACAGAGACACAACTAAATAATATTGATTGAATAAAATATAATAAGTAAATTAGCACACATAGAGTTGGTGGAGGTCTAAACTGTGATTTCTTCTCTTGTTACAAACTAAAATACAATAAAAATATCTACACAAATGAAGTAGACTTTTCAAATAATCTGGGAGATAAACAAAAGCTAAATAGGTATCTCATTATAAAGATGAAGTAAATTTAGGGATAATTCAAGTTTGTTTTCTCTGAGGTCAGATTTTTTCATTGTCTTCTTTCTGAAAGGTTTTTGAACACAAATGTGCAAAAGGTTCCCCCCGGGAATGAACCACCCGGACTAATACAAATACATGTCTTTTGACCGGAGTAATCGTTTGCTGCTACTTCTTGGTTGGCAGTTTGGTCTGGGACGACTCCTGGCAGAAATTTACATTTGAGAGTGTCGAGAGGAAGAAAGAGGGAGTCGGGTTTGCAGCTACGAATGTTGCCTCAGGTTCATCCGCAGGGGCAGTGACACACTTATTCATCTTTTTCTTTCAAATTTGAAGAAAATATATTTGAACATTTCCCCACTTGTTAGAAGGCTCAACAGTGGAAGGTAATTATTGGAGAAGAGTGTATTAACATCAACTCTATCTCAACTAATTTGTGGATGAGAAACTCGTGTGACAGGAATAACAGGGTGAAACAAAGGAAAAGATATTAAAGTCTAACGAAAAAGCTGCATTTTTTTCAGGTTCTTGGCTTCATCTCAACTCTCCTCAGAGAGCAATGTATTTTTAGAGCTTTAGATTAGATGAAACCGTCTAACCTCTTTTACACAAGTTCACACAAGGAGCCTCGCAGAGAAGTGACTCTGTTACAGCGCGATATACTCGTGGTCGCCATAGGAAAGTACTTAAAAAGTCTATCCCTCGGCTCAGGGTGGCAAAACAAATATCTCTGTTTTTGTCGACTTAAGACTCACAGCAATCAGGGATTATATCAGCTCAACAAAGTTTTCATTATAAAGGAGTAATGAAGGGAACGTAATCTGATGTATGCATGACACCTCAGCACATCTACAGTTATCATAATTACTTTTTAAGAGACAGGAACAATACTTGAACTGTGGAATCAGATTCCTTTTCATCGATAACGTGGGTAAGACAAAGTGCACCGATGTTATTATTAAAATGATGCTCAGGAAGGACATGAGTCATGAATAATTTGTTCCACCTCTCCAAATGATGACCAAGTGTTTTTTTTCAGGTGCATTCACTGGCTCACTGGGTGCATATTTTTTGGTCTGGAATACTAATCTAAAAATCAAAACACTTATGGTATCAAAAGCTTTCTTAGCATCCATAAGCTATACGTTTTTAAGCTGCCATGCACCTCCGACGATAAGCACTTGCGTGATAAATACTCTTATTTATCCTCACGACGAAACGACAAAACAACCTCCTCCACTCGCGATTAAGACTCATTCTCCACTTAATTTGGGCAAACCATCTGCTTCCTGCTGAGGATCATGGCCTTTTATTATACTCAAAATAATCAGATTGAGAACATTATATGAGCTGGGGACTAATCCCTGATGACATTGAGAGAGGGGGAAGGTTACATTTGGACAGGTCAGTTAAAGCTCAAGCAACATCTACAAGGATATATCATCCAAAAGTTGCATTACATGTATTTGAATGAGTAAGATCAGGTTCTTTATGGAAACAACTGAACAAAAACATATGAATAGTGAAAGAAAATATCTAATAACATTGTTTAGTGAAGTCAATGGTTTATTCATTCATTGTTATATTTCCTATCACTTATTGGGGTCACTGAGGGCAGAAGCCAATCCCAGTAGAGCAAGACACTTTACCCTGATTGAAGGTCAGTTGGTGCACTGCGTCACAGCCTACTGCCATCAGTGTGTGATTGTGAGTGAATAGTGTAAAGGGCTTTAAGTGCTGAACAATGCAGAGAATCACTGTTTAATTAAGAACCATTTACTGTTTAACACTCCCACAATTACAGGTTGTATCTTGAGAATAGGTCGATGAGTAGAAGAGCATTTGATGAAACTCAATTCCTTCAACTAATTTCAAGTAAAAGATAAGATTTAAAATGATGTGCTTGTGTTCAGCGGTCAGAGCTGCCAGAACACATCAACGCGGACTGACCTCGACATCGTCTTATCAGATCCCAAATGTAGTCCAGATTTAGAAAACAGAGCACTAAAGAAAGCAGTCACTTTCCACTGATCCTGCAATAATTATAATCCACATTTATCCTCCCGTTAATCTCTTTCTCTTTGCCTAATTGCACCTTTTTTAGGCTGTACAGTGACGGTGCTCTCAAGCTGAACTAATAACAATTTTTCTAATGACTTCAAGCAAAAAAACATGTTTTTTTTACATTTTTGTTTAGTTTGAGTTTTGGAGTCATTGATGTAGTCACTGTGATCTATTCTCTTATAAGTTAACTTAAAATTTCAACTATGATAAATACTAACAACTCCCACAGTTAATTGTGAACTTGGGGAAAATGTCCGTAGGTATGAGTGTGTTTGTGTGAGTTGTTGTGTGTCTTCATGTGTCCCCCGCCTCTCACCTGTAGAATCTGGGATAGGCTCCAGCCCCCACATGAACCCCATACAGGATTAAGCGGTCAATTAAATGAATGTTGCACTCATGGCTATGATGTTACATTTTTCAAGCCTTTAATAGATTGACTGAATAGTAAAACGTCTTCTAGGAAAAGACTCCTACCTTTAATCTATACCACATTTGAGCGTGGTTCTATTTATATTTCTGTCAACGGACTCTTTGTAGAGAAATCAGCAACACAACATTAGAAATTTTGTTGCCGTGTGTATGCATTTGTAATATGGATAACCCCGGGCGGCCCTGCGTTAAACATTTCCCTACAACCTGCGTGGGTGTATGCAAATACAAAATCTATGCACAAATGTGATTGACAGATACCGAACCACATCTTCTTCCTCTTTCTTTTTCTACAATCTATCATATTCAATTTCACTCAGTCCAGAGCGCCTCTTTTGTTGATCCCGAATGATTTATTCTCCAGGTTTCCATTATTCCCTCAGAATCCTCGCCGCTGCTCTGCACAACTGTAACTCTCCGTCCTCCTCCTGTTCTTCCTCTTCACTCCTTCATCTTTTCTCGCCCCTTCCCTGGGCGGCAATATGATGGCCCGATCAATATTGTGTCCTTGACCTTGTTATGAGTCACTCTCTGCTTCCCCACAGTGAGTTTTATTGACCCGTAACTCCTCCAAACTCTCCATCCCATTTCCCCTGTCTCCCCCCGTCTTCATTCTCTCCAGCGTCTGTCAACTTAATCTCTTGTTTTGGAAACTTTTAGTGCCCAAATTAAACCGGGAGTCAATGTTTCCAAAATATTTTTGTAGAGACTGTCTGGGAACACCTCGGTATTTTCCCAAGAGAGCTGAAAGAGGTTTCTGCCTGCGCTCATACCCATGCAACCCAACCCCCGGATAACTGTTAGACCGGACCGATGTTTCTATACTTATTTTGAAAACAAAGCACTTTCTTGAAAGGGGGAAACGTGTTGACTGCAAAACAACTGGGTTCAAAGAGATAGAAATTCTTTACTTAAAGGTCACCTAATGTGAAAACCCAACTCTCCTGACTTATTCACATGTTGTTAATGTTGAAGTCGTCCTCTTCAAAATGCAGTAGTTCATTCATCATGACGTTGCTCCGTTTTGAAGTTATTACTTAATAAAGTTCTCTCCCGTCGGAAATCTCGCCAAACAAAATTACGTTTTAAATTAAACATTCTGACTCTCCCTAGAAGCCCTAAATCAGTTAAGTATCTACATGTTAATTGTGAAACAAAATAAATGTTTATGTAAACATGAGAGTTACTTCTGCCTTTAGGTGTTTTTGTCATGCGTACATTAAGCAGCAAACCTTATTTTTATATTCGTTTTTAATGTACAAAACGGGAGTTTCAGGGCTAGGTTGAAATTTACGTGAGTCCTTGAATGCAACTCGTGTTTTTGTAACCAATCACAGCAGAGTGGGCGTGGTTGCTCTGACGAGTCTCAGCTGAAACGGAGCATTTTTCAAGTGGGCGGGGCTTAAGCTTATTTTCTAATGTAAATATCTTTATTAAATGAGAGTTTTGTGCAAAAAGAAAAATACTGATGAGTATAATAGTGGTCCTAGAACAATTTAAGAGACACTTAAATCAGCACATTAGGTGCCCTTTAATATCACGTTTTATTGTTAAGATTTGTTTAAAAAATGAGAAAGCTGTTTTTTTTTTTGCTTCACTGATGGAGCTCGTTAGTGAAGATACAGACAAAGATTTTGTAGCAAAAACAAAAGTGCTTCCAAGCATTTCCTATTCTCAATTCCCTCTCTACTCTGTCCTCACAAAGCAATGTTGGGCAGGATGTGTGTGTGTGTGTGAGTCTGTGCACACAAAGCACAGATAAATCGGTTAGGGCTCAGTGTTGCGAATGAATTCATGCTTGATGGAATATTAATTGAGTTTGACGGAGGACATAAAACACCTTGGCCTAATCTGACATGGGCCATTAAAGTTCAACACTGACATGGGAGCCGCGCTCATCTCAGTGGTTGTGTGTCTTTTGTGAAGTGCTTTTATTTGACAAAAAACAGGAATTTAAGTATCCAGGGACGATAAAACTTCTCCTTTTGTTTGAAAAAAAGTTAAACAAACGAGTAGTGTCTGTGCATACGGTGTCTACTTCAAAGTTATTGTGCACAAGACCCTCACGGTGCAAGATGTGTTTTTGTCAGTGTGTGTGAATTCATGCACGCATGTGTGTGTTTGCATGTGCACAGGTTGGCTCACTCATCAAAGTAATTAGTGTGTAAACCTCCTCGCTGTCGGTTCAAAGAGAATTAACGAGCTCTGGTTAATTAACAGTCTCCCTCTCTTCTCGTTACATGTGTCTGCATATTTAACACATGCCAGTGTGCGTTTGTTTGTGCGCAACATCTGCACGTCTCCAGGTCTGTGCATTTTGGATGCAAGTGTGTGTCTCTCCGTGTCCCGCTGGTGTGCATAATGTATCAGCAGCTCCGTGTTAAAGACATAAAGTACATAATCAGTTGTAGGAATACCTTCCTGCTTCCTGTTAGTGATTCCAACATTTGCTCAGTTACAGAACATTGAACGTGTCATGGATCTTCATTTAACACTTACCTAACTAGTACGTAACTAGTTGCTATAACAACTTGCATCTTTGATCCCGCTTAGTTAATTAAGATTTCTCTCCCACGCTTAAAAATGTCGGCTTTGTCTCATACACTGTATTTCAAACATTAACTTTGTTATTTCAAAGTTTTATATCTCACAAGCAGGTTAATTCATATATTAACTTTATTCCATTAATAATAATGATCATTATCTGTATTTTGATCATCGCTTGCCTTCTCTCTCTTGTCACATCACGGTCTCGCTGGGCCTTGATTCTGGTCATTAACTTGTCACGGCAGATTTACACCATTTTAGCTTTGAGTTACTGACAGGATTTTGGTTTTTGCTAAATCTACAGTATCTTCGCCTGAATAATTTGACAATAACATGGCACTTGTGTCCTTAAATATATTTCAGCTTAAATTTTATTGCTCACTTTATTCAGAACTCCTGCATGACTGACAGTGGTTGTAAAAATCATCTCTCTTTCTTTCAATAATATATTCTCCAGGATGGCACACTTGATCACAACAATGGATTCTGGAATTCGAAGTAGAGAATAAACAAATTAGTAAACAAATGTGTTTGACAAATGCCACAAATATATATATTATTTATTTCTGACGCCGAGCTTAATTCTGGATCAACGTCCCGCTAACTTGCTCCAGCATGAACACCAGCTTTTACATAGTATATAGCTTTTCTTTTTGGAAAAATACAAATACTTCTTAATATAGCTTATGTCTGCAATGTATATGAGTCAACAAATATATGTCAACACCCCTCAGCGTCATGTTTGTTCTTGGTGGTTGCGCTAGAGTTACTCCCACATGAAGGTATAAAAAGTTGTTTTTCTGCAGAGCTGGCTTGTTTTTGAGATGGTGCCGGCAGATGTCTGGTAGTTTGATGTGCTGAATGTCAATCTTGCAGACACCTGACATTCTGTTTGATATGGTTTCTGCCAGATAGCTGATATTTTCCTAACATAGATTGAGGGATGTAACCTTGACTCCTAATTTCTCTGTTACACGACTTTCATATCTTTTCAGGGTTTTTTTTTTTCTGAGAGAAGGATTTCACTCATGTAAAGTCAAAACGAGGTCTAAAACATATTTATTGATACACCCGCACCGATGTATTCATCAACTATATATTGAAAGTAAATCCAGTTTCCAAATGTCAAGGTTTCTTTTTAAAAGCTCCTAAAAAATTCTCATTCTCAAAGGAGAGACAAGGAGTTAATTAAAGGGCAGATTTGGGAAATACTTCAAGGGGCTTAAAAGTCTGCACAAGCTTAGTGACCTATTCAACCTTTAATGTCCCATAAAACACAGCCATTAAAAAGTCCAATTATGAATTAATTTAAGATCTTGATGTTTAAACTATTTCACACAAGCATAAATGATGGAATCAAAAACTGTAGGTACATTTACAGACACAGCTTGTTTTCTAACAGGATCATTTCTGAGCCGTTATTTCCTTTCATAGTATTTATTTTTTCAAAAAGTGTTATAGTGTTATGTTATATTAAGAAGAAAGCTACCCACTTTTTTAAACTATCTTTATATGTTTAACAAATGAGTCAACTAAAATGAGTCAAAAAAGAAGAATAGTTTTTAGTACAAAGTAGTCCAAAAGTACCTTAAACTGTTGCTCTTTAAAACCTTATGACCTGTGCTTGTTTCCCCTAAAGTGTACTGTATATCCTTCTAAAGAATTTGTATCCTATCTGAGAGGTCCTTCTTCACAAGTAAGTAAGTAAGCAAGTAAGTAATATTTGCTTTTCTAGACCAGGGTCACAAAGTACTAGGAGTTGTTTAAGTATAAACCCTATGTTGTCTGCATTTAACTGGTGTTTGAAATTGTGTCCGTCAAAACATGTCCATGGCGGCGAGATAAGGGTAAGAAGGGTAAGAAAAGGGTCATTATGGATTGTGCTGAGGCACCATTATTTTTTTTTCACCGTTATGGCTGCCGAATTTTGGTCATAAAAGGCTCCAGATTACAGCTGTCCTTAGGTGCCCATGAGCAAAAAATACACTCTGCTGTGGCCTATATGAGCGTGTCGAAAAAACTAAATGAAAGATTAAAATGTCCCCACTGAGTAAGAAAAAATGGTTTCTTCATCGTCTTCTCGTCATAATCCTGTAATGAACCAATTTTGCCAGCGTTGGCGAGGATTTACTACACTAATGATATGAGGGTTCAAGATAAAATGTAGAACATTCTAATTACATTTTTTTCGTCTTAAAATCACTTTCCATTTATAGGTTAATTTATATATCTTAGACGCATTATGCGGTTTATGAAAACATAAGAGAGGAAACATTGAGAGGAAGATCGTTCCAAAGCTTAGAAGCCAAAGCCCGGAAGGATTTCTCTCCTCTGGTCCTGAACCGTGTGCGAGATACCATCAGCAGATTCTGATCCACAGACCTCAGAGCCCGAGCTGGGGTGTAAGGCTGAATCAGATCAGTGATTTAAGGAGGAGCCTGACCATGAATAGCTCTGAAAGTAAGAACTAGAATTTTAAAGTTGATCCTGAAAGAAACTGGGAGCCAGTGAAGAGATCTAAGGATCAGAGAAATGCGAGTTCTTCTACCAGAGCAGAATTCTCGCTGCAGAGTTCTGAATCAACTGTAGGCGAGACAGCTCCTCGAAAGATTCAAGCCAAGGTCAAGTCACCCGGTTACAGGAAAACAGTTTTCACAGAAATTCAAGAGTATTCCATTCAAACCTTTCCACTTCATCATTTATTGAAAACTAAAAATTAAGATAAACAAGTGTCTTACCTAAAGTACTTTTGTCTACTTTTAAACTCAGTGCATTTTCCTTTAAATGAGTGTTATAAATAAAATATCTGCTGAAAGGCAGAGATATCAGATGTCAGATTGCTGCCTACTCAATTTAGCATCGCTCAAAAAAAAGTGTCTCTGATACATTTGCAAGAAAAAATTCCCGCTTTGGACTCTTAAGTTATGCATCAAAGACAACGTCAGGGAGACACAATGAAATATGCTGACAGAAAGCATCTTGCAGACGCTGTGTGAATAGGACAGATGTGTTAAATATTAATTCAGCCATGATATATTTACACAAACTTTTAAAACATAGAACCATTCTAAATGTGTAATAGAATCTGTTGCACAACTGTTTCAAGAGGAGCAGAAGAGAAACAGTGATCAGTGTCTGGAAGGTCAGGCAAGAAGTGAGAGACACATGAAGAAAGGACTGTTGAGGGAGCGCATGAGAGGGACGATGAATTAAACAACTGATAAATGGATGAATAAGCATAAAAAAAAGCGTCGAGCCCAGCTCCAGCAGCATCAGTGGCGGCGCAGAACACAAAGTTTAACATAAGCAAAGAGGAAATGAAAGAGAAGGAATGCTGTTTTGGGGAAGGAAGGTGGGATGTTGTGGTATTTGTAGAATGCAGAAAAGGGATTCGAAGCAGGTTGAAACTTGGCTCCAGAGGAGATGAAGCAATACCAGACGTGCTTCTCTTCCTCTCTGAGGCGCAGATGCTGATGAGCCAAGACACAGTGTTGCCACTAAACACACTTTTTACTCAGACATCAGACACACCTGTTTTTTCTGGACCTCCTTTGCTACGAGACTATGACACGCATACACATGACGACTTAATGTGTATTCAGCATATTGCAGTATTATAAACTCTGCAGTAAAAGCAATTCTTCCGTTTTTTTATTCTCCCCCTCCAAACTATCCCCCTCCACGTGTTCTCTTTGTTCACTCCGTCGTTCCTCTTCTCCGTCATCCTCCTCTTCCTGCATCCACCCCTCTCCACCCTTCTGTTTCTCGCAACTGCCTGCTCTCCAAGCAGGTGATGTAGAAGGGTGCTCAGCAGTATCTGACTATCAGGCCTGACTCTGTGAGAGGAATGATAATCACTGTGCTGCACTGCAGAGAGAAGGAAGAGAGGGAGCGAGGGAGAGGGGGCATGAGGTGCAGCGAAAGGGGGGCAAGTGCGGCAGCATGAACAAAGAGGTAAAACAAAGTGTGGAGTGAGTGGTGAAAGAGGAGAGTAACGAAGAAAAGTGGCACCAAAGTTAACATAATTCAAGATATGCAAGATGCATTTTTTTTTTGTAAACGACCAAACCTTTTCCTGCTTGCACACACTCGGCTACACACACACACAACACCTCAGTGCCACAACAATAGCTTGTACTACAGCAGACCTGCGGTACGAGGGAGAGCCTTTGCCTCGTGTCTGAGCGCCGGAGAACATTAACTGCAGCAGCGAGGTCATCTGATCGGCACTATGCGGCGCCTCTCTCCCTCTCGGCTGCTCCTCACAGTGCTGCAGTGGTGTCAGCCCCCATGTGGATGAGGATGGAACTTCCAGAAAGGCTCCACCGTCTCTACACGTGTTTCTAATTAGCTCAATCTTGTCAACCATAAATCACTTATGCTAACTGGTGGGAGTTTAGGAGAGACCATGAACAGCTACTCTAACTCTGACATCTTTGTGTGGTGGTGTGCAGCAGAAACAGATACAAAGCGAGTCAGATTCCCTCCATGCAGGTTTTGCTGCATTGCCATCCAGCACAGCTTTGTTACCATCAAGCTGTCTGCCCTGGCATTGAGCTCGTGCTGCGCTTACCATCTCCATCTGGACTCTCCTCTCTGAATTGGAAATCACTGACTATTCACAGCATTGCACCTTTCAAAAATGTATCCTTTTGTGCGGCCGTGGCGGTCTTTGGTGTGGAAGCACAACAGAAACAAAAGCTCCTAGTATGAGGCAGAACCGAGGCTTATCGGACAAATGCCCGTGACTCAGATTAACTCCTTTGTCTGGCTGCGGGATCATGATGATCATCATTTTCCACCGCTTGTCTTTAACAGCCTTCTCTTACAATATCCGTGACAGGGGTCATTGTTGAGAAAGATGCAAACAGGATGGTGTCACACAAGTGGCCTTCTGTGTGTCAGCTCATACATATGCATGTGTCCTTTTTATCCAGTTAAAACTCATTGTGGACGCATGTGAGAGCATGTGTCTGTGGGTACCATTCGGGTACAAGTATGAATGTTCAGACAATGGTGTTACTGTGGCATCCGGTGAAGGATGTCATGGCACATGGGTGTATGTCAATTACTCACAAATGTGACTGAACTTTAATTGCACATGATGCACTTCTGACTCTTCACAGCGCTGATAAAACACCTCTGATGTGGCTCACAAATGTTTTTTTCTGTCATCTTAACAAGCAGACACAGACCATCCACACAACCTCCCTGTTGAGAGCGATTAGAAGTGCTGCTGTGAACAATAGGCAGAGTCAATAAAGGACCTGAGAGGCATCCTGCTACCAGGGAAAGGTCTCTATCCCGGCTTCCACCTCCACTGAATTTTTTATTTTTCCACCATTTAAATTGGATGTCCACCAGCTCCCCGCCACACTCCTTCATGTCTCACCCTCTCACCTAAACCCTGTCTCTTTGTCTTCCCTGTCCTGCATTGTGTGGAAACAGGGTGGACATTCAAAGCTGACAGCGGCTGACATGGCAGCACGCCACAACAAACTGAAACATATCGCGTCAGTTTAGAATCAGTGTCACTCATTTTGCAAGGTTAAAGATAGCTTTGCCTAATGTGCTGTCAGATACAAACACACACTCACAGGATCCTGAGCTTCACAAACAAATGAGTCTGTAACAAAAGTGAAGAGGAAACACTGACACCTTCAACTTATAATGAGCAACATCTTGTTTCTGCCAGTACAATTTTAATGTAAGTGTAGCATTTTGTTCGAACCCACCACATTATTGAACAGTAGCCATTTATCTGTTCTTATACAAACTTATTACCTATTTACGTATTTTATTAAATTTGTGCTTTGTAAAAAACAAAAGACCAGCTTGTTTCCCATTTAATACAACAAATGAAATCTAAATGTAAAGTGTACGATTTAAGCAAAGAAGATACTGTTTTTCTATTTAAAATGCGTCGATCATTTTCTGTGTTCAAAAATAAAAGTTAAAGGACCTCAGTGTATGAAGACCATGGAGTATTAAAGCTTATACCTTGCATAGAAGAAGAAAAGAGCGGGAACACGGAGAGAAAAAGGAATCTACATCTTGTTGTGGACTAACAATACAGGTGACAAAGGTGAAAGAGATCTACCACGGAAGAATGTGCTCATGTTTTTTTGAATACTGTGCTTTGGATATGGTTGCTAGGTGCTAGAAATGGCAATTTGATTTATTTTGAATAATGTTTTTTGCCAATTTATTTTGGTTCTGACAAGTATGTGTTTGTGTTTTCAATTAGCTTGACATTTGCTTGAACGACCTCTAGTCAGCAGTACATGAATATTTTGTGGCAAACATTTTTTAAATGTGTCTACTGTCAGTCTAAAGAAGTTACAGTTTTATTTAGAAAAAATCTCAACATTGGTCTTGTAAGGGTAAGATCATCTCGGCCTTAATGTGGATGTGGTCTACGGTGCCTCCAGGGTCAGAAGTTTGAGGAGTTTTGGTTCTGTCATGTGGGATATGCATCAGACAAAAATATAGTATGAAATTTAAACAATTGATTAATTTATAGATTCAGGTTTTGTTTGTGTGCTACTTATTGTGGGCGCTCAGCATCCCCAGAGGTGCTCGAGGCCTGAATCGCAGACAGGATTGACGCCTGTGCAACCAAAGACTGATAAATATGACCTAAAATGGTAATAAAGTGTCTGACTGTGCATGAGTGAAGCCCATCAACAGCCCCATCATGACAGACACTGTGCCACTAAAATGTCTCACGGCGCCCTGCCCAGTGTCTTGACAATAGTGCCAGTGTTGTGAGTGACAGAGAGTGGCTCGAGGGCACAGAGGGGGCGTTATACTGGGTAGACGACATGCACGCAGATACACACTCAGTGACAGGCTCACATGCACATTAAAGGCCTTTAAGCCGAAAGACAGTGCAGTCTTTCTGCCCTTTCTACGCCATTCCTTCTCCCTTCTCTCTGACGCAGAGGCTCAATCACTCTCACACTTTTCTCTTTGACGCAGAGTAATAACTCCGTTCTCTCTCCAGCTTGTGTGAGCGAGTGAACCCGGAGTGTCTAATTAATAAAGCTTCCATTTTCTTTGAGTTAAGAAGTGGGCTTTTTAGTATGCAAACAGACTTCTTGCAAAGCCTTGTGTGGAAGTGTGTGTGTGCAGTACAATACACCAGGGGTTCTCGCTGACGCAGGCGGAAGAGGGGGCGAAGGAAGCGGAAGAGTTAATAAGAAATCTTAGGAGGATCCAACCGGTTGCCGTTGAATGTACTTTTGTAGCATATCAGCACTTTGGTTTCAATATTTCCCGATGCTCTTTGAAAAAGTAAAGTTCACTGAAGAGCATAACAATCTACATGCGACTGCGTCTCATTTATTAATTTGGAAGCTCAGAGACGATTTATTTCGAAGAGACCGTGAATAAGGATTCCACTGTCACTTAAAAAATGGTAAAGAAAAGATATTCTTATGAAAAAAAAATCATGTAATTGTGAATAATTGAAATTATGCTCTTTATCTTTATTTCAAGATATTTTGTAAATAAAAATTGATGCTGACGACGAGACAGCTTTAATCCAAATTTAAATATTGTGTTGTCGTCAAAATGTTCTTTTGTGACCACCACTTATCTACACTGAAAAAAAACCTTGAAAATTCATTCATAAAATATAATTTTATTAAAAAGCCTGCATATTTGCCAGTCCACAGCAGGTCGGGGTGCTTCTTTTCGAACCTGACCATGTGTTTGGGATTATTTGTGTGGCCTTGCAATGTCCTCCAATGTTTAAAGTCATTAAAAGCAGCCCTTAAAAAGAAGTTGGGAGAAAAGTAAAAAGAAACATAGAGACCACCGATTAAAGAGAAATATTACGATTCAAAAGGTGAGATTTGCGATCTTTAAAAAAATCATAGAAGTATGTCTTGAATTAATCATGTTTAATGCAACAATTTTGCAAATAATTATTACAACTCACAGTCACATTTTTGAGGGAAAATGTAGCCACTTTTATCTAAAAAACCCGTTCAAAGGGAGACAAATTGCTGACAATATGGATTAGATAATTTCTTCTATCATATCCTGCCACATGTCCTATTATCTATAATAAGTACATTCAAGTGGAAACGCACTGTCGTCGCTTTACCAACGTATTCATCATAAAACCCCAACTGGGAGTACAAGGACTGAATTATTAAACTATTCATAATGATCATGTGAGGCTAGCGTGGAACGAGTCACGCAGTGCCATTTTCCCGCAGCATTGACGAAACATATGCACGAGGAACAACACCACCCGTCTTTGATTGTCGATTAGCATTTTAGTCAATACGAATGAATTCAACGTTTGATCACGACTGTAGATACACAGGCTCCTGCTGTTCGGCGGCAGCTAATTGTTAGGAACAAGTGCACCACCAATTGTGAGGAGAAGAAAGAGGCAGAGCATGTTGAGGTAAAACAGTGCTTTAAACTTCTTTGTCTCCTCCTGCGGCGCTTTTTTTCTGCATTTAAAATCATCTCCGTCAGCAATGGCCGGAATTAAGACACGCTCACCCAAATCAAATCTTAATCAAAGCCCGGCTCTTTTTAACAGCCGTGAAAGCTTTCATGTTAACACGCTACTGTGACCAAAGCTTTATTCATGCTCTTAAAAAAGACTGACCGCTCAATGAGCAAGTGTGTACGAGGGTGATAATACGCTATCACCATGTCAGCACACTCTCTCCGAGCTTCTCATCTTACTGTTGATAATGTTTGTGACTCACGGCCACGCATTCATTGTCTGGGGTCCCCACTTAGAAAGTATGTCTGCGTGTGTTTGTTTACAGATAGGAATACATATCATTTCTTCTCAGGTTGTCAGCTCAGATGTGAGCACTCTTTTATCTGGCAAATTAGAGGTTGCCAGTTCATCCCCATAGAAACCTGTTTGCAGCACTAATTGGTTGACGGATTTGCATGACTTTGATTAAAACATTTCAGTTTTTGTTTTTGTTTATCGCTCCTTTTTAATGATGGTTGACACTCTGTGTATAAAAGCTTTGCATTTGTGAAACAGAAGAGACTGTTAAATTATTCATGTGTGATTTATACCTGCCATTGATCCACCCAAAAGGAACTTTAATGGAATCCCGCCAGAAGGAAAACAGACTAAAATAAGACAACATCCTCGGTAGTTTGACAGATTCATCAGAGTTATAGTACTTTAAACATCTCAAGATATTCATGTTTAACACAGTTAAGATATATATTGTAATATTTATAATGGTGTCATCATATTTTAAAACACCAAGCCATAAATGTCCAAATGTTTTAAGCTATATAACAGTTACTTCAACTTGTTAGTCAACTTGTCTTAATGAGAACAATAGATGTTTGGAGTTTAAGGATGCCATGCTTTTTGGAAGTTAATCTTAATTCCACTTAAGTTATACTGAACTTGAAAATCCAACATTCACTGAATTAACATTTACATTTTTTTCCCCTCTTTCAATTAAACAGGACTTTTTATGGGTTAACATTCTCTAAATGTTGAATCCTTTTCGGAACGTTGGAAGATTGAAATATTTTCGACTACGTCGTTTTTGTAGTAAGTGACTCATTGTCTCCAAATGTCAAGACTGGTTGAGCTTTGTTGAAAAATCTCTCAAAGGACCGAAATGTCCAGAAGGTAAAATGCAGGTAGAATTAAAACCTTACGATAGGTAATATTAAATATCCAAATGTTAACCTCAATTCCTAATAAGCTTACCTAAGCAGGATAACCAGGAGGAAAATGGACATGATTCATTATGTTATCAATTATTTGTTGATTTCAGAAATGTTTTTTTTAGGATATTTATCACTGTTTTCTTTCTTTTTTTTTATATATATAAAACGACAAACAGGCCATAGATTACACATTCTTTTGATCGCAAAGAACCTCCAATCCTTATTCCTTTCTTTTTCCTTAATACTCCTTCCCTCTCCTTTTTTATCTCTCTATCTTGATCTTGATCAGCAGATTTATCTATCTTCTTCTTACCATCCTGAAACAGATGGCTACACATAGCCTGAGGCAAAAACATTGGCTTTGGACTATAGAACTAGCATGGCCAGTCTTCTGCACTCATTAAAGATCTAAAAAGCTGATATCCAGAGAGTATGCTACAATTTGCCAGAAGCAAAAATGAATAAACAATATTCAGCAGTGCTCATCTTTAAACCTTTAGGCATAATAATCCTTGGAAGCATGATTAATTTTCCACGATGATGATAATGAAAAGCCTGGAAACGGAAAGAATTGAGAGGGTACATCGAGAGTCATTTATAAATTTAAGGATATCAAGGGTCATTAAAGAAAACTTTAGAACCATTAAAAACATGTTTTGAAAATAGATATCCAGATGGAGAATGATGAAAAGGCGAGAAACCACGTTGGGAGAACAGGGAGATCAATCAAAAGGAAGATAGAAGGAGGAGTGTGTGGGTGTGTGTGGGTTAGGGGAACAGATATCACGGATAAAAGGTTGGAGTGGGACTTTTTTTTTTACTGGATGAGATACAAATTGAGGCACATGCGGTTGATTACTCTGTGGAATAGACGGTGTTTATAGTTTTGTGCTGAATAGTAGATGATTTTTACTGTTTTTAAAGTGAAATAACCTTTTGAGAGCAGACATAAAAAATCACATCCACTTTAGTTGGAAGGTGTGCACATGATCAGAGTGTACCCCGCAGGCAACTTCTCTTTACTAATTCCTAAACTTTAAGAAATGTGCAAAAGTGAGCACTTTTCTCCCAAAGGCCTCTTTTCTTGGGATTAATCACTCGCTCCCTAAAAAACCATTACAGTGGTGTTGTGATGCTGTGAGAACACGCTGACAGCAGTGATTTTCTCTAACCTTCATCATGTGGTCAAGTGACAGGCCTCACAACCTTGTTTGTTTCTGCTGAAATTAGCTTTTTGAAGTTTAAGGAAAAGTGTTTGTTTATTGCTTAGCTTGTAAGGGAAGTATTTGAAGCTGTTGCGTCCAATTAGCTCTTTTCAAAGACCAGATTTGTTCAACTGTGTCGTACTTACATCTTTTATAGGCGCCTGGAGATGATAACAAACAACTAATCTCAAAACCAGATGATTTACTGTGTCATTTGTATTTTGAGGCAGGTGGACATATGGAGATGTGCCACTGGACTAGGGTTTTCGTCCCCCTTATTTAAAAGGTGACAGTAGATTATGCTGAAGCTACAGGGGAATCCGATCCAATCGGGGAGAGACCTCCGGGCAGAACCAGAAGAGCAGGAAGAGGTTTTTGGGGAGAGGGAAGTCTAGGCCTCTACGCTCGGGCTGGTGCCCCCACGTTCTTGCGAAGAAGTGGAGAAGATAGATGGATGGAAAGACAAGACAAGTACCAACAAACCCATTACTTGTTGTAAAATATGTCAAAAATATTAATCTGTCATTCCTATGCTTATCCCTTTAATGGCCCCTTTAATTTGTCTTACCTTTTACATTTCACACAATTAAACTAAGCAATTGTATACTATACAAAATTGTTCATTTAAGGACACATTTTGTGCTATTTTATATATTTCATTTGTTTTGTGCAGATCTATCTATTCTCTGAGGACACTCCAATCCAGAGGGCTGCCCAGTGGGGCAAAAATAACAAGACAGTGCGACAAACTGTAAACACAGACTTTAATATACTGCAGTGCTTACAAATGAGTTTTTGTGCTGCACACACATAACTGAAAGTATCACATCTCCTATTCAGTAGTAAGTGTACACTCATAGTAGCTGTGACACCTACCAAGCTGTGATGAGTTAAGCAATTATTGGTCATTTCATAACACTTCAGTTTAACCTCTCAATTTTGTTCGGATTAGTATTTGGAGTTAAGCTCAAACCCATTCAGCTCAATTCAAAAAACTATTCAATTCAATTTAATTCAAACCAACTCTACCACTTGCAGCACTGAGGATTCTTTTGTGTAGGTGGATAAAACCAGTCATGGGGCGACTAAGCTGTCTAGAATCCTTGTCCAGTTTGAGAAAGAGTGTCTTTGTTTAGCGTTATTGGGTGATATTGCGCAGCCCACAGACAGCCATTAGGGTAATGTTATAAGGCAGAAAAGCTGAATTCAGAATGGCACAATACCGAGCAGAGGCTTGGAAAAGCAAATAAAAGGAAGCATCTCAGTGAGGGGTGTGCAATATAAGTCTTTGTGTGTGCTGAAGTATGTGTGTGTGAGCCACACATTCAAAAATGAGTGTGTTTATAGGCTAAGCAAGATGTGTGTGATTCCAGGAGACAGTGTGTGCCTTGGCTTTTGCTTCGATCCGGAGGGAATGGAAGAACAACTGATGTAAGAACCGGAAAACTAAAAGTTCCGCCAGTGTGTCATCGCATACTTGTGAAACTTCGTCTGCATTGCAGGGAAAATTTGTGTTTCAGGATCTGTCAGGATGTGTAATTATGTACAATCATGTGGACACCCACAAGTGTGTCTCCATGCACAAGTCTGAGTGTTAAAATCACTCATTCAACAGTCTGACAACATGCGGGCATCCCTGCCTCAGCTTGTCCAAGAGTGTGTGGGAATGGCATTCCAGCATTCCTGCTCTGCAGTCAAGGCCTTGAGACAAACATAGAGGCGGTGAGTTGCTAACACAGTAACATTATCAGCTTAACAGCTTGTACGTATTATCTGGGGCTGTAAACAAGACTGACAAGGGACTTCCAATCACATCCAGCTCTGGACGACCTTGATGTGCGAAGAAACAGACAATTTGTCCTCCTTTGTCTCCTACGATCTCACTCAGTGTGATTCTCTCTTCACTCTGTCTTCCTGTCCAACTAACTTCAAGCACGGTGTTGACAGAGACTTCTCCACACCTACAGGGATGTCGACGCGCTACTTTTGCACCAGCGCTTAATTAAATGTTTTTAGTCAATGTGACAAACGGGTTAAAACTGGAATTTAAAATGAATACTATTTTAAATTGGCCATTGGGAAATAATGTTAGCTCATTAAAAATGCACCACTTGTTATAGAGGTATGCGGCACATGCACACTTGCGAATAAACAACAAGCAAAGATGGCCGTGTACACGACACCAAAAAGAAAAATGTCAAATTACATGACAAAGATTCCCTCACTGAAAAATGTAAGTACATAAACAGATGACTTCATTAGAGTTTGAATAGCATCTGATGCATACATTTGCCTCATTTTCTTAACTAGCATTTCATCAACCCCACAGGGGTAAGTTATTTCGACCAGGAGAAAGTAAAGGCTGCTGCTAAATAAAACTTTACAACATTGGAACAAGTCCAGATACTCTCAGTTATGTGATGCTTTAGGCCCTCAATTTCCATAACTTGATATTTTGTCAAAAGTACTTCTGTTGTCCCTAGTAATATCAGTCTTGGTTGTCTCTAAATCTTGCAGAAACCTCTTTTTATACACGTTATTATATACATACATATTTGTACATTGATACAATTATTAATAAAAACTTCAATTATTTGTATGAGTCATGTATTTTTTGAATTAAGAAGAAACTTTGTAGTCACTCCAAAGAGTATGAATACTATATCTCACAAGTCCAATGTACAATTTCCAGTAAAAGAGACAATTATTACAATTTGTGAACATTTTCAACCGTGTTGATGCACAAACTTTTCCACACACTCCTTAGCATATCTCATTATTAACCCCAACATTGACCTCAATAAGTCTCCCTCTATTTTATATTGAAATTAATCCAAATACACTTAAGTAGAGAGGATGAGGAAAAGGCCCCGTCATTTGCCAGACCCTCTTGCTGGCATGTGGTTAAAGCAACACAGCAGCAGCTCAGAAGCTGTCCGCTATCAGTACCAGCTATACTGGATTTGTTAAGACTCATTATTGCCGTGCAAATACACATTTCTTTAAATCTTCACATCCTTGACAAAGGCATATCCCATATCGTCTGTACCTTCTCAAAAATATATCATTCATAACAAAAAGATCAAGTACCAGCCAGTCTGTGATAATGGATATGTTAGAGGTATGAATAAGTAAGGGGACAGTATCAGCGCTGGGTGCACAATTTCATGGACAAAACAGTACACATGACCTTGTATTTCCAAAGATATTAGTGTCTCTCATGTCCTGCCCTAATATATCTTTTACACACTGGGACAGCTCATTACAGACCTGTGAACATAATCAGGATCAATCTACACTGTAGGTTCTAGATTGTATTCTAGCAAGTAGATTCTACAGCATCTGTTGGTACTTCATGGATTAAGATACACTTTTAAAAGAGCTTTTTGTAGTGAACGGGTTTTACTTGAGAATTTAAGTTAAAAAGAGACATTTTTCAAATGTCATTCATTTAAAAACGGTTCAAAAATATATTTTTAATTACCAAAACTTTGAAGTGTTGAATTAAATTGTAAATGTTTTCCCTTTTTTTTCTTTTTTTTACCAAGGTTATGGCAACCAGACAATTATTTTTCCACCTAAGACCAGTTGTTCATTCTGTTGATTTTTTATGTATTTTGTCATATAAAAAGTATTATCTGTAAACTGTAACTTTCTTAATAATTTGTATATTATACTATATAAATAAACTGTAGTTTGAAAGCAACTTTGTAATACTCACTTCTTCTGGCTAGTACGACTGTGTTTATTTAATAATGGTATATTAGCTAGCTCAGCTATTTAATGACACTGCCAGCTGCACTTATTCAGTTGAGAAATATATAAAAGAAATAAAACATTGGTGGTATAAACACAGGCTTAATACTGTAAGTAATTAAGCCTGAGGCGAGAAACAATTTATGAACACATTTGTGTGTCTTACTATATGGGATATGGTAGCCGTAAAAATGGCTTGTGTATGATTTCATTTAAACGCAAAGTGAACATGGCAGGTAAAGAGTGAACCACATACATTTCATTAAAAATTAAATAATATCAGGAAGACAGCGAATATAAATGTTTGTTTTTATAAATGTTCTATTGTAAATACAATTCCCTTCAACCACTGATGAGGCATTAATTGGATATTTTCAGCTCACGGTAGAATTAAATAAAAATATCTTCACGCAAACAAACGTGTGTTTAATCAATAGACCTGTGCAGGAGATATGAGGGACTCGCAGATCGACACATTCAGCTCTAATGATTCCATATGATCCTGGTCAAATGTCAAATCAATATTTACAAGGTAAGCTTGTGTTCCGCCTACGCTGAACCATCTCGTGCAAACACAACTGAGGTGTTTTCTGAGCTAATTAAAGTTACGTTTCATTTCTCAAACGAGCCTCACTCCTCGCTGTTAGTATTATATTTCCACACTGATGCTCACTAACTCTCACCTTTCAGCATTGACCCCTCCTCTTTGTCTCCAGTTCCATAGATCAGCTTCCAGTCTGGTACTTCGGATTCCCTTTCCCTTCTCACCTCTCGTTCACTGCCAACCTCCTCAACTCCTCCATGCAGGAGCATATGGTTGGCTGTGCAACCTGAACTTGCCTTGACCCTAATAAATACATTAGGGGGTAGTATCACGGTGACAAGGGTTACAGGTTGGTTATGGTGTTACCAAATAAAGGGGTGGAGGGTGCAGTGTTTTTTCTACTTATGCCTGACTGTGCCTTCACCCCACTGACCTTACTGTATCAAGAAAGGAGTATGTGAATGCATTGATGTGTCTGTGTGTACGTAGCTGTAAGTGTTAGTCGATGACAGACGCTCATCATATTTAATCCTGAACGGATTTTGCTGAAATGAAAAGCTGCTTTTCAATTTTATAATCCAGTAGACCTAATCGCTTCACCCACATCCAGTTAAATTAGATGACTAACACCAGGAAGATCTAGTCTCTCCAATTACTTATGTTTGATGCATCAGTTCACTCTGGTGCGAGTATGTTTCGGCAGTGACCCCCCACATACGTCTTAGGAATACATACTGTCTCGGGAGCCAACCTCTTTACAACACGGTCCAATAATCAAAGCATTGATTGGAATTTCTTTATGTTTACGTCTCTGAGTGAATACTTGGCGTGTGTATGAAGATGTGTGTCTGTTTCGATTTCATTTTTGTGGCACCTCATACAGTCAGCCACCCACATACACAGATCCATAAAGAGAAAGTGCTCACTACAGTAAAAGAAGAAGTTGCTGCAGTGAAAAGGCTGAGTCGATTTTCCTTCCCTCGCCGGTCAATGTGGCACAGGAAAGACACAAAGGTGAAGGTGTCAAAGTGTTGAGATTGATGCCTACACAGATGGCTAACACCGAGCCCGAACAAAGCAATGAAGAGTGAAAGTCAAAGCTGAAGACAATACAGAACTAGAGGTGAACTTGGTGTGAAAAGTGACTGTGTGATAATGTGTGTTATGCAAGCATTTTGTTTCGTCTTTTTCAGCAGGACACACAAAGACAGACCAAACCATTGAGTCACCACTTTTTCTATCTTACCTTAGGTATGCCACACACATTCTTGAGATTCCACCCAGAGACAGCTTTCTGCTATCCCCCCAACCCTCACAGACTAAGGAAGATTGGAGAATCCACCAACCTATTCACCCCATTAGTAGCCATAATCTCTAAATTATCCTCACCTAAAACAGCACAACATTACATCATCACAGGACTGGGGCCACTGGAGTGGTGCTATCTGATTCCTCAGGCAGTGAAGTCCTACCATTTACAATCAATTGTTGCGTTTACCCTCAATTACGGGTTATTTCTAGGTCATGACATATAAACAGGGCAGATGGTGGTCATAGATGACGTGTCCAGCCTGTGTGGATGTTTTCTCAGCTCCAGTTTCTAATATCCAGCGTAAATATTGGAACATTCCACATAATGAAAAGGGATTATAGCATCTGTTGTACATGATCATCAACCCTCTTCAGTAATGGAATATTTTGGCAGGTGCAGAGGCATTTGAAGCTGGTTCCCACAAATGCTGTAGTACTCTTTAAGACTGTTAAATAATGCCATATATAAGTGTGGAATATTATTTTCATATCCAATCTGATGTTCACAACTGTTTTGGGTCTTCCTACACAGTGTGTTGCAATAAGCTACACTATTTCAACTACACTTTGACTAAATGAAAAGTTGTGCCATTGTATGGTTTGGCTTATGAGGGGTTACTAGCTTGGATTGTTTCTGGCTGTTCTTTGTTTCACCCTTCATGATGATGGATGTACCTTTATAATTGGTTTAAATAAAGTGAATGTCACCTGATGAATTAATCATTCCTGTATAATACATTACTTAGTGTATGCATTTCTTGTTCATGTAAACTTTAAGAGGTAATACACAATCTCTCTTGCTCTTTGCATGATGAACAGGAATACTATGAACAGGAATACTGTGGCTGAACTGCATTGGATTAAAACAAACATATATATATATATATATATATATATATATATATATATATATATATATATATACACTGAACATGTATATGTATATATGTTTTATATATAAAAAGACAAGATGCATCCTTTTAAAACATGTTGTAGTGCATTAACTCAATGGATTATTAAAAGGATGCATCTTGTCTTTTTTTCCAAATAAATGTTCCTTCAGGCCCAAAGTTTGAGCTAATATGAGATCCGAGACATGATTGCCTGCCCTGATGGAAACAGGGGAGCACAATTAAAGTGGGGTGTGTTCTGTGCATTTGTCAGTGGTTGGAGGGCAGAACCAGACCACTTTGTCCATATTGACTGCAGTGCCATGTGACTGCTGCTATCCTTAATGTGTCCTGATGCCAACGGGTGTCCTGATGACCCACATCTCAGCACTAGAAACTATGTGGTCAGTTACCGACCCTGTTTCTTTTCTCTCTTTCAGTAACACAGTTGCTTTAACTTCCATAGACGCGTCAGGAAATGTTCTCAATCAACAAGCATTTTTGAAATGAGGGGAAAAAAACACATTAAGAACTGAATAATGAGCACTTTCTGAAGCCAATTGTTCATTTTAAATTAGCATGATTTGTAATTAACATATTGAAAAAGTCGACTTGCTAAAATAAATAGTGGAAGGAAAGGAAATTTGCGGCACAAATCAATGTTGCACAAAACTCTCTCCCACTTTGTGTTTAACTTTGAGAACAATGAGCCAAATATAGCCACATATAGAAACTCATTTGTAGAGAAACTTGGAGGGTAATCCAGTGCACGCTGATTTGAGTGCAATTTTGATTGAGGGCAAATGTATGCCACAGCAGTAAGGATGAATGTCCTTCGATGGTCACATCCCAAATTTGTATTAGTTTAAGTCACTCATGGAGCTCAAGGGAATACTAGAGAAGTACATTTAGGGAAGAACATTTAATCAGACTGACACAGTCTTGTTCTGATAATGAACAAAGTTGACTCTAAAACTAGAAGCTATATTATTTGTCATTCACTTATAAATTTTCTTTAGGTAAAATTTGTGTTTGTTTTCCAAAAATATTTTTTTATTACCTTTTTTTTTCAAACTGGTGACCATAAAACAGCTTGTAGTTTACCTAATGTAAATAGCAAATATACATATATTAAGTCTTGCGGAAAATATCTAAGTAAAGGACATTTTTAATTGAAATACTATCAATTCTGTGAGCTGTTTTATCTTGTTTTAACATGGACAGAATTTTGCACAATTTATTTTTGTTAATATGTCCTTTTCAAAAAATCTTTCCAGTTGCCAGTTTAAAATGTATTTGACTGGTTGTCCTTGGAGCCTCACATGCTGCACTTGATAAAACCTGCTTATGTGGCTGTGAGTAAACCCAGTTGCGTACACAGACACAAGTGTGGTTGCAGACACATATATTAGTTCACAACCGCAAGGAAGCATAAATTAATGCATGATATTTTGGGGGAATGGGCTGGGAGGGGGAGAGGTGGTGCACCACTAGAGAAGACGAGTTAATTACCCCCTGTGATCAATAATTCATTACGCTGTCAGCTTGTGTGTTGGTGTGTCTCTGTATGTGTCCTGGCGTGTTTTGAGTGCACGTAAGCACGAAGACCAAACTCCAACAGTAAGCATTTTCTTTCCCAGGGAACGGCAGATTAAGAGGATTGACTTTGTAATGGATTAACCTCAAGAGAGTGTGTGTGGTTACATGTGCAGACTCACATTAGTGTGTGTGTGTGATGAGCGGGATCAGTGTGACCATGTATGAATTGATAAGCGTAAGAAGCTCCTCTCCCTCCTTTTAATGACCAAATTGGCACTTTTGGCCATTGGGGGATAAATGTACTGTTGCTAGCCAAAGAAATGAGACATCTGCCCGTTACAAAAAAGGGTTAAGGAAGTAAATTGGTTGTTATTCCTGTGTTGACAGTGGATCTAAACTGGTCTGGCTTTGAGAACATCCCCTCATAATGACAAGCAGTGACGCAAAGCGAGAAAATAATATCTTATTCATTAATTGTATCTGTTTTATATTTTATATATTATATGTGTATAAGTTTGGATCCAACACATATGTAAAAGTAAAAGAGTCCATGATTTGCTTACCAAAAGGTAAAAACTCCAAATTATTCTCGTAATAAACAACCTATATTTAAACGATGAGGACAATCGTAATATTAAATAGTGAGAACAGATCAACAGTGTTCAACATTAATGAAGAGAACCAACAAAATGTGTTCAAACATTCAGCAGGGGTTGACTTGTGATCTCTGCATTATACAAGATTACACGGGAGCTGAGACTGGCGCACATAAATATGTGCTAGTGACTGCACAAACAGCAGGATCCTGTCACTTACTTAGGAGATCAACCAAGACACATGGCTTTGCACGCACTGACACAGATGCCTAATCTGTTGTGATCAGATGTGTGGTGAACAAGAGTAACAAGTAGAGGTGGATGAGGCATAGAAGTAAGCTATCGTTGAAGACCAAAAGTTTTGTCTCTTACCTGTTTGGTGTATTTGTTTCCAGTCTGGCAACCATATTCAGAGCACTGGTCCGATCCCAGGGACATAGCGTCAGCATTGCCACTGCCACTACTGCTGCTACTGGAGCCGGTACTCCCCACACATCCCCCGCTGCCCACAAAGGTGTTGGAGGGTGGCAGCTCCTGGACTGCTTGGTGCTTCTTCCCTTCAGCCGGTGGCGAGTGAGGTTGTAGGTTGACTGCAGGCAGCGGCGAGCTTGATTTATAGTGCCTTGCCAGATCTGGACTGGACTGGTGCCTTCTGCTACCACCCATTCGTGGGCTACTTGGGTCACCCTCAACTGCACAATAGCGGGCGGCCAAACGTTCACTTGCACTGCTAAGATCCTCCTCATCGTCGTCATTGGCATGCCGCCGCAGTCCATTTACAGTGACGATGCCGCTGTAGAGTGATCGGTCTGACTTGCCTCCCACTGTGTTGTTGCCACTTCCGTTTCTTTTGTCCCGCCGAGGTTTACGTCCGCGATCTACCGTCCCACCACGAACAGCCTGAGGTTGCGCCCCTGGGGGGCTGAAGAAGTCCTCCTCTGGTTCCTTCTTTCCGGCCTCATAGCCATTCTTGCCTTGAGTGCCGCATTGTCGAGCTGTGACCACAAGGAGGATGACCAGGATGACGGCTGCCGCACCAGCTAGGACGCCAATAGCTACACTGAGGCGTTGCTTTCCTAAAGCTCGCTCATTATCAGGGTCTCCTGCGATGTCTAAGGACAGGGGAGCCAACAGACTTCGGGCTACCTAGAATGATATAAGGAGAGAAAACAAAATAAATCAGTCAAAAAAGAGGAGATCTTCCATACTGCCTGAGAAAAAACATCCACGGTATTATCCATGGATTCAAGGCGACTCTAAGATACTTAGTATGCATATGTATTTATGTTTTGTGTATTTGTTTTCTCAGCTCCTGATATCGAGTCCATAACTTTTTTTTTCCTTTGATTGAATATAACATATACTTTTTGTCTGCATTCCTGTTCTCAATGAACCCATTAAATACACAAAGAAAACATTAGATCTCTCTCCATTGCATAAAGGTTGCAGTTTTCTTTCTAAAAGGAGCAGATGAACACTCAGCATTGGATAGAAGCAGTGCTATGAGCTGTCCTTCTGTTTGATTCCATCATTACTAATTGCAAACTAGGCCAGTGTTATACTTTAATGGGACATCATCTGTTAGATATTAGTGATGCAATGACGGGATATATCAGGACGGCGAAAAATAGTTTGATATCTTCAAAAAGAGGATTCTCTTACAACAGCAACGATAAAAGATGACCCAGTGGGCGTCAGTCACAGAGAAACATCAAACAGCATCTTCAACTTAATTAAACTTTCCCACTGAGTGCTTGTGCAGGAGTCTTACAAAACACAGAGTCACTGAATTCATAATTCCCCTTTTTTGATCTCATTTAAATCGTGTTAAATCTCTATTTATCTTTTGAGAGCTCGCATTTTCTCCTTTGGCTGTTGAGGTTAAGGCACGTGAATGTTAATAAACGGACCAGGCTGCAAAATAAGAAAAGGATGTTAATTAAGAGGGATAAGCGTGTAAATAAAGGCATGCTTTAACTACCTCCTACTGCAAACACATCTATTGTCTCATCAATAAACAATGTCTCTTTTGTGGAAGACAGCGGGGGTGTGTATTTGTGCAGGATTTGTTATTCCAATTTTCTGCACTGAAAATTAAACAGATGGACAGGTTGAAGCCCGTGGAGCATTAAGTGCAATTCATCTATATCCTTATTTTACCTTGACTATAATTCTGCAGCTTTCTACATGCTCTTGGTGCCAAATGTACTAGGTTGGTTTCATGCTCACATCAATGGACACTATTATTTCAACCCTAGACCTCTAAGAATTAGCTGGTGCCAGAAGACTGGATCAATTCTATAGTAGAAAAGTTTATCTTTGACATAATAAGAACGTAAAATGCAATGAGACAACATCAACCTTCGCCAAGCAATAAAAGCAAGAAAACAATGTATAAGTCCATCTTGTGTCTTTAACCAACGTTAAACACACAGTTACAACACAATTTCCCCAAAAGACACATACAAGTTTCAGCTGGTTCTTAGTGGAGCTTGTAAATCCATATTCAATATAATCACTTGTAAGTTAGCTCATTTTAAACCAGTCCTGAAAATGTCAGTAAAAAACAACAGTAAAAAACAACAGTAACTAACGCAGCTGATTATAAAACCACCTCCGCTCCTTCGGGAGAGATAATTACTTTGTCCTTGGATGTTTTAGTTAATAATTAAAGTTAGGGCTTTGAAATGAACTCGCTCATGAAATCACATCTTAACAAAACATATGTATTATGTATGAACGTTTCATGTATGATTATTTCATATCTAAAGCAGAAAGTTCTTGGAAAAGGGAATTCTGAACATTGTAACGCATCAGTTTTTTTGTTTACAAGTATTCGTTGCATTGTAAAGATCACAACCATAACCTCTATGGTTAAATTCGCCATGAGACCTTATTTCATAATTTTCAAAGGTTGCTTGTTAGTAAGTAAGTAAGTAAGTAATTTGTATTTATATAGCGCTTTTCCAGACCAGGGTCACAAAGCGCCTAAACAAACAAAACACAATTCAATAAAATATATACTTTAAAGGTCAAGATAATACTGAGAACAACACAGGAGTTCCAGAAAATCAAGGAAAAGCCTGAACAAATAAAAACGTCTTAAAATGTTTCTTGGAGGAGTCAGTCGACTCCATCAAGCGCAAAGAGAGAAAAGTAAAAATACCATAGCATGAACTGCAAAAAAAACTACAATTAATTGAATGAAAAAAAAACTTCTCACCATAATGCTGAATCAGCAAGAGCTCTTGACTGGTTACAACACGATATTTGTGTATTTGCATCCATGTTTATCTGGTTGTATGGCTGTAAGCATTTAAAATGAGGACTCTGCCACAGATGTTTAGTTTTTTAAGTGTTTGTGTAACTACTGGAGAGTCACATGCTAATGTTATTTAAGAAAACATCTGATCTTATTTCAAAATAAAACACCTTCCTTTCAGGCAGTAATTAATTCAACATATAATTGATTTAATATTTTTTCTCTATGCTGGTGACCACTGCTATAACACACTAAAACAGTTGGAGATTTAAAATCTGTATTTCTGAACCCAATCGGTCTTGTAACTTGTATTTTAGACGCCCTTGCTGAATGAAAACACCTACAAACAGGTTTACTTTGGTGGGCTAATGCTGTCTACTTTGTCAAACTAGGCAACCTCAGTGGGAACTATGACTAATACTTCTTCTTTCTCATTCCAGACAGATTGTCATAAGAGAATAAGCTCTAGTGTGAACTTGAAAACTTGATCATTTTATGAACACTGGCTTTGGAGACTTCCATTATAATTATCGTTGTCAGTGTACACACACCCACGCCCTGTGAAATCGTAAAGGACTAAAAGGATCGTTATAAGAAAGTGGGTTATGCTGAAACACAAACAGCCATTACTGGATGTGGAGTCTCGCTTGACGAGAGACAATGATCCTGTTGACTTATGGTGGTCAGAGCCACTCTGCTAATACAGACATGGCTCATAAATATTAACGTAGTGAAAAAATAGCAACTATGCCTAAGAATTACAAAACACACACCCATACACACACATATTCTGTGTGTATGGACTGGAAATTACTCCTCGAGCAGTAAACTATTGCTCAGACATTCTTCCGAGTCGCTGTGACACCTCGTTCCTGGGCTCATATGCCAATTTCTTTGGCCTGTCAAGAGTGGAAATTATGTAGTCATGTAATCCCAAATGCATTCTGAAGGTGGGTGATAGGTAATACGGCTTTGAAGAATGGATTACAAAGAGACAGTGAGAAAGGTGACAGGTGTCCCTCGGTTTGCTAAACCAAATAAAATGCCTGCGGTCCTCATCACACTGCGGTCAATGCTTCTCACACAACTGCACAAAACCTCTTGCTTGTCACAGGCACATTAGCTGTAGTCGTACATCCCAACATTATTCACTTCACTTCTTCTGCCCCCCAGCTAAGGATATAACATTGTTTCATCACTTTCAATCTCTGAGTAAGGCTGACTTTTTTTTTTTAAGGAGAGCTATGTTGGTTCTCCACTTCTTGTTTAGCCTGCAGTGTTCCGTTCGACTTGTTTGTCTCTTGCCTATTTTCAACAACTTTACACTGTGAAGAAAAGAAACAAGCAGATGAATGTTTACTTGTTGTGCACAAATACAATAAGGACACAACTGATGTCTGATGTATCAAGATGCATTGCAACAATTAAATGTGGTGGGCTTGTAGGTAGCTAAGTATCTTTGCATGGGAGGCAGGAGAGGATGTGCAGCTCGAAGGGAAAGCTATACATAGCCATTCAAGTGCATCCCTAAGTGAAGTGTGTCCACTGTGAAGTAAAGTGTTGTGCAGGATCAGGGCAGAATCCCCTCCAAACACAACTCTCTGATGCATCCCAAATTCCCTATGGATTCCTCCATTCTGGTCTGAGAGATTTGTTCCACTCGTGCCTGACACCACCATATATCTGGTCCACACTCCAACACCCTGTTTTTTTTCTCATGTCACCAGGGACGCTGATGTTTGCCTTCATTGGACTGTCACGCTCACAAGATTTTGTCAGGAGAAGAAACACAATATGTTCTTTTAGGATGGAAAACAGCCTTTTTTAGATTAGCATAGTAGTGAACTAGCACATGTATATGACATTTCCAGGAAATTAAGATTATATAGAATGTTAAGAATTAGTTGCTGGTTTTATAGTTATCGAACTTGATTTAAAGGGTTAGTTCACCTAAAATATATAATTGGATTTTTAAAGTTTGTCTTCTGGAAGAAGATGAAGACGATGACGATTAAACTCCACTCCCTACGTTAAAAAGGAAGTCATTTTTTTGTCTATAACTCTAAAAAGGGACATATTTCTCTGAAAATAATTCCAACCCTTTGTGAAATTTGAATTTCAAGAACATTTTGAAAAAAAACAACAAACCTTTAACACTTTTTTCCATTAAGTAAACCACAAGCCTCGGTCTTAAGGAGGCAAATTCCCAACAATGTGACATGATTTAAGATGATTCCAATCTTTTTATGGAATTGTTCCTTAAGTCTAACCTTTCTAAACATTAACACGTTATATATAAATTAACTGTAATAAGATGAACATCACAAACTTATCGGTGCACTTGATATCTTCACTAGTTCATAACAGCTAAAAAAGGGAAAACTTCACTGTAGAATGATCCACCTGCATTTTTTTCTTTTACAACGAATTGAAGCTATTAGGAGGAAAAACATGATTTGACAGATATGCCCTGACCTTTTTTTGAAAAGACGGGGCTGTTGTTTTTCCTCTAAAATGGCCCAAAGCGATTTTAGTCCTCGGCAATCAACGTCACAGCTCATGCACAGACATGGTAGTTGAAGATTTTCTCCAGGACAAATTGTAAGAAAGTTGGGCAAACAGGATTCGAGCGAGAGAGTGAAAACCATGGAAATATATGTTACTTAAAACCCTCAGTGTGAATGTATATGTATCGAGGAGTGCTCACTTGAGTTACAGAATTAGGTCAAAGGGAAAAAAAAAGTTATAGTTCAGGCTAAATCTGAAACCACACTGTTTGAGTTATTTGTGGTATCCAAGTAATGTCGGTGAGTCAAGTCAATTACCTCTGCACCCCAGTGGGAATCTTTGAGGCCTCTCTAATCTCCCTGTGAAATCTTCAGTACAAGAGGCCCACAAGGAGTTAGAACATTATTGGAGACCAGTTTATTCACAATAATTCATGTTTTGTCTAATTGCCCGGTTGTTTATTGAAAAGTTGAGCGTAGTCTTCATGCATCGTTCTTCATGCACACCTCATCAATATTCTGGTCTATTGTGAAGAAGAACTGTAGTGGTGCAACTGTTGAAGGGATCTCACTTCAACCTGCTGTGTAATACAAAGCAAAAACTGGGACAGGCCCTCCGCTCGTCCTCTGCTTCCCGCACACAAACTCACCCTGAATTCTGCTAGGAATTATCTTGTTCTCTTTCCAAGTCACATATACCTAATTCTCACAGCATAAAAATTGAATCCACACAGCCATGCTGACCGAGAAAACTTTTTTCTGTGTAAAAATATAAAAAAAATAATTTGTAATACTCATACTGTCTACAAAAATGCTTATCCTGTATTACTGTGATAATGTAGAAGAGTTTAAAGAGACACTGCTATAAAGGTCATACATCAGAAAAAGCTTAAAATATTTTTGGAGGTTGTAATCAACGTTTTAAAATTTGGGTTTAAAGTTACACAAGGCATTCCGTCCCATCATCATACATAAACACATTTTTCAGATTAAAGTTAAAACCAAGAATGTTAACTCACTCAGGGTTTGATAGAAAACATTACAATTATAAGTAGAATGATGATTACCTGTGCATCCACGAGGGTGGCGTTGATCAGAGTCTCGTTGATGAAGACGTGGACGAGGGCCATGGCACACAGCGACGGAATCCCACTGTCATTAACCCTGATGACAAGACGGTGAAGACCTCTGTGACGGCGCTCAAGGGGTTCGGCTAATGTGATCACTCCATTAGAGTGACCGATCTCAAACAATCTGAACGGGTTTCCTCCCACCAGGGTGTAATGGAGGTCTGCATTTTGGCCAGTGTCTGAGTCTATGGCCGTCACAGTGCGAACTATGGTGCGGGCACTGCTGGCAGGTGGGAGGAGAGTGTAGGACTCGTTGGCTGGAGACGTAATGGAGGGAGCGTTGTCATTCTCATCCGTCACAAACAGGGAGACCGTGGCGGTGGCAGTTTTGCGTGGCTCTCCTCCATCAACTGCACGGACACGGAAGGTATACGTAGATCGCTTTTCACGATCGAAGGACAAGGTTGAGAAGATGGTCCCCGTGTTGTTCTCGATTGAGAATACTTCCTCTCGCTCTTTCTCTCCATTTTCTGCTGATCTTTCCGATGTCTTCCCATCCACGCCATCTAATTCTACAAACAGACTGAGCTCAGCGTTCTCACCCTCATCAGCATCAGTCACGGTGACCATTCCAACCGGGCTGTTGGCAAGCAGGTTCTCTTTGACGTAGAATGTAAAAAGTTCCTGAACAAACTTTGGTGCATTATCGTTGCGGTCGGTGACTTGAACAACAACAGTTGCGGAGCTTAGTAGTGGTGGGGTTCCCTTGTCTTTGGCGATCACACGTAGTTCATACCTCTCCCGTTGTTCTCGATCCAGAACACCAGAGGCTCGGATATCGCCGTTATCTGGGTCTATGTAAAACGGGCTGTTGGCGACAGGCTCAAGGGAATATATAATCTCTGCGTTTTTGCCGCTATCCGCGTCAGAGGCTACAACAGTCACCACCCTTTCACCAGGGGAATTGTTCTCAGCAAAGTGGACCTCCATGACACTTTGAGAAAAGCTTGGGGCGTGGTCATTGATGTCAACCACCCGCACCATCAGAGAACTGTTGCTGGAGAGACTAGGGCTTCCTGAATCAACTGCCACGATGGTTACGCTGTACTCTTTGGTTAGCTCATAGTCAAGCAGGGCAGAGGTATGTAAAAAGTACTTTTTCTTGTTTCTGTGGAAACAAAAACAAAAACATCTCAATTCCAAAAAATGCTGTTAGAATGACAGTTAATTTCAAGGCAGATAATAGTATAGAAATATAGTAACTATTCAATTGACACATCACATGTCCTTGGACCATTATACAGCTGTTGAAGCCTGGGCCAGCTGTTGTTATATGAAAAATATCATGTTCAGAGATCAACACTACACACGTAACACAGCCTTTTGTAACTTCATTTTATATTTGTTCACTTTAATGTAACATAAGACTGTTATGACTGTAGCAGGTTTCCCTTGGATAAGGATAAATGCTTTTGAAAATACGTGTATTAAAAATAAAACCTTTGAAAAATATTTCTTATTGGTCTGTATGTTCCATTGATTTAAAGTGGTCTCCATAGTTAATATATATAAATATATATATATCGAGCCATGTGACCAGTTTACTAGACTTGAATAAGAGCCTTTTCTTAGCAGCATGGATGAGAAAATGTTGCTGCTACAATAGAAAGCAAACAACAAGATTTTGAGTGCCAATCCTTCTGCAGTTGAGTCTCATGGGATGAGATTTTACAAGAGTTACGACGCTCCTGCCAAACAGTGCTTAATATAGCCTTTGTTTTATGACAACTGCCATGGAAATCCAGATATTGCTTTTATACAAGTATTTTCCAAAAAGTTTTCTTTTGAAATTCTCTACATCATGGGGGTCCAAACTCTGGCTTAAGGGACCTTTTGCGGCATTATATTTCACACAGCCCTTGGCCTCTGTCAACATGAAAGTGACGAACACACAACACTACATCTAAAATTGAGACTGTTGTGAAAACAAATCACTTTTGACAAGACTTTGTTATGATGCTAATTCTGCAACCTTTTTTTTTTTCTAATTTACTGTTATTTCATGTTTGTTTTTTTTCAACTAGTGATGCTGGATAGAAGCAGAAATATATTTAACAGCATTGTGGAGGTTTTCATTTTTCAAGGCAATCTGTGGCCTTTAGCTATGGAAAATTATTAGGTTGGTTGTGGATGGATTTTTTTCTTGAAAATCTTCAGTGAAAATCTTCAGTTTAGCTGCAACTGATGTGTGGGTCTCTTTGAGAAAAAGTGTTTTTCAATATAACTTATGACAAATCGATGAATAATTAAGAAATGAATAGTTCTTTAAACCTACAGTCTACTGTTCAAGCACAGGTCTTACCTATCAAAGGCTTCATCAGCAGGTAAAGGTGGAAGGGCTGTTTCTCCTGCCGGCTTCAAGGTGAACGGGACATCTCCTACAACGGTGCACGTCACAGCTCCGTTCTCCCCCTGGTCTCTATCTGAAACCTGCACCAGAGCCACGGGTGTGTCGACAAGAACGTTCTCTGGCACCAAAGCTGCTCCATCCCGGACAGGAATCCGTCCAATCTTCCTGATCTCTACCACTGGAACGTTGTCGTTCTCGTCACGAACCGCCAAAATGACAGTCGTGCGGTCAGTCCGGGGAGGCTGACCTCTGTCTCTGGCCATAACTGTGAACCTCAATTGAGCAACTTCTTCCCTGTCAATTCGATGTAGAACACTTAACCAGCCCGTGGCTTCATCCAGCCTTAGAAGTCTCCTGACAGATTCAGTAGCAGCTCCAAGGACATATTCAACTTGGCCGTTGACGCCAATGTCGCGGTCTGCTGCTTTGACCTGAAGGACTGGAGTACCTGGAGGAGCATTTTCAGCCATTTCTGCCTCGTATGTGGATTTTTCAAATTGAGGGCTGTTGTCATTTACATCTGTGATAGAGACTCGCAGTAGAGCTTGTGAGGAGCGAGGTGGGTTTCCTCCATCTCTAACTTTAAGGATCAACTCATAGGAGTCCTTCAGCTCTCTATCCAGCGTTCCTTTCACAATGAGCTGAGGCTGCTTCTCTCCGTCAGGTATATCTGCTACCTGAAGCTCAAACACGCTGCTCCTAGCTCCGACACTCAGATCTCCACTTCTTCCCCTTCTTTCCCCAAGTCCGGCCATGGGGCTCCCTCCTGCCGTGCGCCTCGCAGAAGTTGAAGATGCTCCACCTTCTTGGATCAATTCATAACGGTCGATACCGTTTCGGCCGAAATCCCGATCCGTAGCAGTGGGCAGCAGATAGAGTGTGCCTATTGGACGGTTCTCCTCGACCGAGAGCTGCAGGACAGGTGAGGGGAACGAAGGTGTGTTGTCGTTGATATCTGTGATCACCACGCGACCTTCGAAGAGTTCCACCCAGCTCTGCAGGGGGCCAATCACGGACACCTCGAAGTCCAAGAAACATTCGTTTTCATCGAAGATCATCTGGCACTGGGGTAGCTTCTCCCTGTCTATGCGCCGCTGACTTGTGGTCAGCTCCCCGGTCACATTGTCAATCTTGAAGAACTCAGAGCCGCTCTCCAAGGCGAACGTCACATCCCCTCCTGTACCAGCGGTGAGACGCAGGTCAGCAGCCACATTGCCGATCTTGACGTCAGGGGGTCCCTCCTCTGCAACTCGGTACCTTAGAGCTGAGTGTGCACCGGGTAGCTGAGTCAGCAGCTGCAGAATTAAGACCAGGAGGCTGAGAGCCTCCGCACTAAGACTCCGCATGGCTCCTCTCTTGTGATTTCCTCTGTCTTATTGTTTCCCTGTGCCTCCCAGAGTGTGTGCTTCTATGCTGTATCACCTTCGAGGTACCACTGACAAAAAAGCTTCAAAAAGTTCTATTCAACTTCTAGAATAGCGGGCATCAACGGGACGCTGTACCGAAAAGTGAACATCCATCGTGCTCAGTAAAATGCCCAGACAGAGCAACATCTGTTTAGATGTCCAACTTCCTCACACTATCATTTTTCCTATATATAAAAAAAATACCCCCAAAAAACAAAAAAAAATCCAGTCACATTCGGGACATGGTCTTTTCTTCCTTCCGTGTCTCTCTGTTAAAACTGCAATGCAGCACTACACAAAAGAAGGGTTGACAAAAAAACGGCTTTTTCACTTTTAAAAAAACAGTCACATCCGATGAAAGATGTACAAGACAGCAGTTTTTTTTTCTCTTTTTCACGCAAAAAGTCTCTCAAGATTTCAGCTGCTCATTCTTACCTTAGCTCCGGGTTTTCCCGCAGTGGAGAAATGTGCCAAGATTCCTTCACTAACTTCTCACAACTACACTTCTTGCCCCATCGCCGGGGAAAGTGTGGGTTTTGAGATCAAAACAAAAAAAAGACAACGGGATTCATCAGCGGTTATTTCCCTGTGAGGCGCATGTGCTGATGGACCGAGAGTGGATGCGTCTTTCTCCAGGAGTCCCGCATTCTCTCGCTCTCTCGCTCGCTCTCTCCTCCACATGCGCCTCCTCCTTCTCTTCTTCCTGTTTTTTTTTCTTCCCCCTCCTCTCACCTGCACTACTCGGGACTGATGCTGCAGTCTCTACCCTCGCCTCCCTCCTCTCTGCGACTGCAACACTTCCACGAAACCGGATCTCTGGGCTGTAACGGAAGAGACGGCAGAGGCGGCGTCGGGGGTCGCCGTCAGGGTGTATGTCGGGGAGCAGGCGAAGACCTGTCCCCCTACTTCTGTCACACAGGGAGATTAAAAGGCTTTTTGCGCTGACAGCTCCTGGTGGGAGCGGATCTTTATTCACATATTCTGACAAAGGACAAAAGACGGGGAGAAGGAGTGATCCCGGGTTTAATAGTCAGCGCACAGTGCAGTCAGTTTTTTTTATGCTGGCGCAGCGTTTTTCCACGGGGCAAAGTGATCTAAAATCCAACACCGAGCCCACTATTATTAAAAAACACACATTTAAACAGTAATACAGCGTTTAATCTCACTGTCCCTTCAATGTTGTGTCCCTCCTCAGTCGTGATGTGAGGATGCTGTCGGACAGAGGAGCGCATTGCAGCATCGGTCTGCTGAACATGGTCAGGATTCCACTCTGCTGCAAAATACTTTGCATCCGTTATTTCCACGTCACCTCACTTCACATACCCATGTTTTCACAACTTCTGCATTAAGGCGCGTCTCTGCTGCCTTTTTGCGCACCATTACCTCACTTTGGCGTCAAGGATTTCCCTTCACTTTAATGATCCTGCAGTGACTTGAAACTCACCTGCGTGGAAGGTGGACCGGGGGCAGCAGGCACCGTGAGGTCATTTCAACCAACATTTATTAAGATCAACATTTAAATATAACAAAAGCAGTTAGTATTGAAAATATAGTTCCAAAATTGAGAATTTTGGATTATGATATGTGCAAATGATATATGGGAAAGCGAGGCGTAAAAAAAATGATAACAATAAGGAATTTTTCACCGTAAAATAGTTGAACAGAACTAGTAATAAAGGACAGCCGTGAATTACAGTATAACAATACCTTTTTAGTAAAAAGTATGGTATGTCATACTCTCAGAGAAGGACAATTCATGGAGGTTTATAAATACATTTCGGTCCCATCCCTCACCTGAATGCCATGTGAGACCCCTTTGAAGGTATATAGAGCTCTCAACAACTTCGCTCCAGGGTCAATGAGAAACTCATCTCATCTCCACCATAGTATGTTTGCAATTCACGGAGGAGTTTCTGAATCATGGATGTTGTTTTGTGATTAGAATGAAAGCGTTGTGTTGTATTTAACATGCAAGAATGTCTGCAGCTGTTTTTCCGTTCAACCCATTGAACGCCTTACCAAAGACCACTGAATCTTTCTGGGAATATTATTTTTTTTTGTGTGCACATGATACCTTAAGCAAAGATTTGGGGTACTGTCTAATTTGGGGTTCAGATAAGTTTACTGTAGGTTGATTCATAAATGGAACTGGGAAAAATGTAATACATTTCATCTGCCTCCTCAAGTATTCTGTTAAATGCAACCCATTAAGATATAATTGAGCGTGAATCCTCTTTCATCAGCAAATGAACTGCAGTTTTAATTTGCATATTGAACGGAAAGTGAACTGTTCTGTGTGTGTGTATGTGTGTGTCTCAGGCGTATGCGTGTGTCTGCACGTGCACACATGCATGCGTGCGAGCAAGCAAGCACTTTTGTACATTAGAGACTGAATGTTCTCGTGAGATACATGACCTTGTTTGACATTGATTAATCCCAACCTACTGTGTGGAGTGAACAGGATGTAGAAAGGAAGTAGTTTAATACCGGAAATATGAATGTAAATATGAAGTATCACTGTGCATAGCTGGACAGATAATGATAATAAATTAATACATGTGATGTTGACGTTGGTTAAAAATATAAATTATGTTTGTAGTTAAAAATATTAAGTCTGTGTGGTGTTAAATGATAATCATCCATTTATCATTTGATCATGAGCAAGTCAAGAGAAAGTCAACTGTAAAATAAACACCGCAAACATTCATGTTAAAAGGTACTACTTCAAATATTAATGTGTCATTAGAATAAAACTAATTTCATTTATGTCCCAGAAATACATTTATTTTAGAAATAATAACAATTCAACATGTAAAAAATACAAATAAAAATATATTTTGGGCAAGTTACATTTGGAAAGACCTTTTGATAGAGAGAAAGAGTTTAATATTCTATTTACAATGTTTTCATTCCCACTTTTATAATACCATTTATTAAAGCTTTCCCTTTACTGACAACTCTTTTGTCTTCATCATTATCTTTGGCTTACATCAACAATTAAACGTTATAAGACATCATCACTCTTGGAAAGCTAATTGAAATTCTGTCTCTTTACCAGTTTAAAATCTGCATTCATTGTTCACTTGCGTATTGATTGGTGTTCTGTGGCTGGTTCGCAGGAATAGTTTGAGAAGTGGATCCTTGTTACATCTAATTGAAAAGCACTTTTGACATCAATTACCAGGTGGTGTGGATGTCTGCCATGTTTGATTTAATAACTGAAATTCTTTGATATTTTTGCTGCTCACCTGAAGGACAATCTACCGAAAAAGTGTGTAGTTCAGTACCTTTGTAGATTTTAAGAGCCTGGGGATTTAAAGTGGATCGAGCCACTTGGTTGACTAAACTCAGTGCTTTGATCCATTAACCACTTCACACTGCGATATCTCACCTCTCTTCTCTTGCCTGCTTTTGCCCTGAGAATAGCTCTATCCCAGAAAAACCTAATTCAGTGGCTTGACAATCACACCTGTGAGAAGATCCTGTATTCATTTGCTTAGATACAAATAATTGGACCTCCAAGGAATGAACTTTGATTTATTTAAGGTTCTCGATAGAGTCATGACAAAGACCAGCTATTCATTGTAATTTTAAGAACTGTGGTGCAAAATGAAGAACCTAGAAGTTGAATAAGGCACATAAAGAAGTTCAAACCACAATTCTATGAATTATTTAAGGTCAACTTTAGAACTTCCGATGATAAAGTTATAATGAAATACAGGTTTTGTTTTTTGTTGCCAAATCATTATTACAAAATTTGTTTTAAAGGTTGACATTGATTTTTTCAATCTTTCGGAAAGGGTTGTTATACAATATTATAGAATAGTACTAGTACACATAACTGTGCTTTGTTCTATTTCAACTTTTCAACTTTATTTTCAACCAATGTTCCCTGCAAATAAATTACTTACTCCCAACATTATGTAAACAAAATGAAGAGAATATAATTTACCCAAAAAGTCAAAATGAACACAATAGACATGAATGTTTGTTAACATGGATTGTTTACACATCACAGTGCATACAATATATATATTGATTTATTTTTAAAAATCGTTTTCCTTGATGATTAAAATTGAGAAAATAAATGCTATTCAATTATGATTCCTCTTAATTAAATACCAATGACCCTGTGATTAACTTATTAAGTAGTTAACTGCACTAATCATTTGACAGCACTAATAAAAAGGATTACTGGCCTTTTCAAGCAAGGCAGAATCTCAGGAAACAAGCTGAGCTAAACTATTGCAAACTAATAAAAATAACAAGGAGCTCTTTTAAAAAATACATGCTGATGATTATATGTTGGTATGTACTGGTTGAAGTGTAGAAAAAATACCACACTATGTGACCTTTGCGCTCAAGTTTTTAATAAAAGAGGGGATCAAACTAAATTTAAATACTTGACTGTAAATAGAGTTGAAAACACTTCTCTCAGATTAAAGGAGTTGAGATCCCAGTGTAATTGAGTCACTACTGCCACATGATCCATTGCAGTGTTTGTCTGAACCATTAAAATGGCTGACTTAAATAAGTCAAGTAACAGTGTATTTTAAACTTTATAATATTCGGCACTTCCTACTGGTCAGAAGTGAAACTACCAGTGACCAAGTACAACCAGATTACTTGAAACTAAATGCTCAAAGGCAGTCGAAATGTTTGTGGATCACATTTTTGGCATCCAAAAACAGAAAGTTACTGGTTTTTTTTTTACAACCCATTCCTTAATAAGCAGTTCCTAGTATTTCTGCTTCTTCTTGGAGCTTTATACATATTCTTAAACATTTTTACTCTCAGTTAATTGACAATTTTTAATGTTGATGTAAGTATCTCATTGATTTTTATTTGATTAATTGTGTGTTTTGGGCAGAAGAATCTCTCTTTGTTATGTTGTTATTATTATCATCAGGTTTGTTTAATTAGTATAATGTTGTAGTTTATGTTAAGGTTTATGTTATTTGGTTATTGTAGTGTTTTAGTTAAGACAGATTTCCTCTCCCAGAGCAATACCCCGGTTGCACCTTTCCATAAGTTCTGGTTCCGAGTGGTGCTAGGCAGACTCTGTTTCAGAACCTGCTCGAACTTGGTTCTGAAACACAGAACCACAGGCCTGTCCCTTTGCAAATAACAAGTTGTAGCGTTTTATTGTTTGAGGATGACTCATTTCATGTTTGATGCACGCTGCCGCCTCCAACGTCTGGACTCTGCTCAATGAAAACGATTTCACAGCAATCATCAAAGAATTATACATGAAGTAAATGATTCAAGTTTACTTTAGGTCATAACAACAATAAAGACTTCATTAACTTAAACCCCAGGTTATCTTTATGACCGTCTACAGGCTGTCGCTTTGGGTTACCTCCGGAAGTACTCAGGGCAAAATGGCCTCACTTCCCACCAACAAGTCAGTATTTCAGAATCAAGGAAGCTGTCTGCTGGGTCACATTTGTAGAGGTTGTTGCAAACATTTTTTTACAACCAAGGTAAATTGGACCACTTTTGACAAAATGCGACCATCAGCAGTTCACATCCCACCATGTGAAGAACAAGGAACAGAGTGTTCAGGGTGCCTCGCGACTCAAACCGAATCAGCCATGGACCCTGCGTCTAGGAGGTAATGTTTGCTAAAAGTCAAGTTGGAGGACTAGGCTTCCATCAATGCATTTCTCTTCGGCTCTACTTTCAAGAAAGCTGTAGAAGCTGCAACACCTTGAATGACCTCGCAACCTGCCTCGTTGATCATAGCCTGCCGCCTCAAAAGCAAGCACCACCACATATCTGAGGCAGTGTGAGCTATTGTGCTAAAAGCGGTTCTAAAATGACCAGCACCAAAACACCAACCGCAATACATCTTTGGCCAACCTTTGGAGATGCCGCACATTCATTGGAGCTCCCAGAAAGAGAACAGATGTCAGCATGCCTTCTGCTTGGTGCAGGTCCATACCACGAGTCATCGGCAACCAATTGAACCAGTAGGAGGAAAGACTTTGTCAAAGCAGAAGGAGTATGCACTGTGGCAGAAAAGCACTCACACAGCTGACAGCTTCAGGTAAACAGTCTTGGGTTGTACAGATTTGGATGATTCTGACTCCCTCAAGCTGCACGGCAAGTAAGGAACCAATTGAAGAGCTGGAGGAAGCTCAACTCTCATGCAAGCCACAGCCGAAGAGAACAACCTGGGGAGGATGTCCATGGGGTACAGGCTCTGTGTAGCTCCCTTCTCCTCCTCTTCATCTATTTGATAAGTTGTCCAGGAGCGTCGATAACTGGAAGTGTTATGAAAAAGTCCCATGAGAGCCCTATTTTATGTATTTTGGACAAACATGAAGTGATCGTAGTGTATTTTACCTGATGAACATTACTGTATTTATTCTGGTATCCATGAACGTCACACTCTCTGTGTTCGTCTTCGTCCAGTAGGTTGCCGGGTTTAGCCTTTGAGGCAGAAGCCAGACTAAAACACGATGAAACAGCTCTTAATGTTTTGCAGGAAAACACCCAATCTGGCCACCAGCCACCACTGGTGCACAGCCGCTTACATCATCAAAACAAAGAGAAGCACAGGGGAAGCTACTCCAGCATGTAGCCTTCAGACTCAACAAAGTTGAGAGGATTGGTGAACAATGAACTACTTCCCATAGAAAATGTACTTTTGCCAACACTGGTTGAATAATTAAACATTAGATTATTGTTAATAAAACAACCTGGATCCATTATCACAGCAGGACCTTGAACAGGAAGCTGCTGCACACGAAAACAAGGCTCTCAAAAGGATGGAAGGACACTAATTTCAATCTCCCGTGCAGGGAGTTATCTGGAGAGTCTATTTGAAAATGAAAACCAGAAAAACTATTGAGTCTTATTTTCCCATTTCCTAACAAGTAGTGCAATACCAAACAATATAAATAATATTTTCAAATTCAACTCTAAAAAGAGTTCTATGCATTGACATCCCAAACCCTAAGAACACCCTGTATAATATGCTTAATTAACACAAAATAAGATAATGAATAGTTGATTAAAATAAATAAATCTAGATCACCTCCCATCACCAAAAGCCCTATATTCAACCCTTGCTGAAGTGTACATTGTGTTGTTACAGGTACGATTTAGATGGACCTTCTGTTAACAAAAGGACCAAAGTCACCGAACAAAAGTGTGACAACAAGCTGAAGCGATTCAATTTGGTGTTTAGGCTTGAAAAAAAAGATAATTGAATTTTTGTCATAATTATTAGTTTAAGAGAAACTAGAAATAACAATGCACATATTTCCCAAAACAGGTTCTTTAAGCAAGAACTTGCTTTCAGGTGTATCCTCAAGGATGTTCTATTGCTCTCTGGAGCAGAGCTCATCTTTACAAGTATAAATGCATCAGACAAAAAAATAAATATCTAAAGAGATTTGAGACAATGTATTTGGATAAAAAGTGCTGGTGGAGAGCACTTTGATGTGACTACATATTATAATACAAATGGATTGTTTGGTTATGAACTGCAACACTTTTAACTCCTTACTGTCTTGTTTTATCCTTTCATAAGAACTTAAAAAGAATGCCTTTTTTTTTTTTAACAAAGATAACATTGTTTTGTTGTTTCTCCTTGTATATTTCACACAGGTACAGTTTTATTTTTCCAGCTTTTGTTCGAACCGCTTTGATTTCTCAAAGGGGGACTTCAAGGTCAGATGGTTATGTTCTGCCTCCAGCTGATTTATGCTTACACACAGGTTGTGATGTTTCCTAAGCTGTACCGTACAAGATAATAGATTGTTAAATTTTAATTAAATTATTGTTACCAAAAGGATCCACCACATTAACCCTGTATCTCCCTAGGCAACACATTCTATAATAAAATATCTATTCTTAAGATCTTTTTCTGTTAGACTATATTGTAAGAACGTAGCTAAACATTCACACGGAACAACACCGTTGTTATTTACTATTAACAGTAAATTAGGATTTATATGTGTCCCTTAATCTAAAATACCCTCAACATAGCGACACGTTAACAAGACGGCTTTAGAGATAGAAAATGTATCTCCTTTCATTATTCATACTTTGCTTTTAATACATAGAATGCAACAATTATCTGGAGATTTTGAGTATGAGAATGTATTGATAACCGTTATTATAAAATTATTTTTGTGTTGTAGATACATCAAGAAAAATAAAAAGCAGCTTTTTTTTCATCCAGCTCAGGAAGATCACTCCAACTGAAGCTGCCTGCTTGTTTAACCCTCTCGAAGAGTAAATTGAGACTTCTGTCCTCAAGAAACCCACTCTCGAACCATCTCAAGAAAACACTACAGAGTGGTTCCACTCCGCTTTCCTTCTTGAGTGTATGTGAACCTGTCGTGAAGTTTTCATTGCCGACCACGATTGGTTATGAATATAATATAAAAACCTGTCCAACAAGTCTAGGCCTAGGGTTATATATAATATATGTTATGTAAGGCAAACAGAATCTTCTAAATTTTTGATGTACAGATGTAGCCAAAATATTCTTCTCTAGTACCTCAATGCTAGGCTTTACACTTACACAAACAAAGGCACAGAATGTTTCCCTAATAAAACCTGGCAAGAAGGTTGCTAGGCTTGCAAACATTTTAAAGCAAGTTGAAGATTCAAATTACAAATGTAAATTCAAATGTCAGGCCAAGACCTTCCTTCTTAACTATTTTTTGTTGTTGTTTAAACTGAGATATTTTTCAATCTTGTATTTACAGGACATTATGGAAGGGTTTACATATTTCTGCCAGTCTTAACAAGCAGGCTTACACCTACACTGGTTGTTAAATCCCTCTAAGAATCGACAATCCCTTTGTCATCTTACTTTGCCTCCAACGCCTTTCAGACCAGGTGTCGTTGCTATGAGCATCAAAACACGCAGATACTGTGGTTATTTTTTGTTGGTTACATTAATCCTCTCCAGGTCATATTAAAAAAAATTAACAAAAATTCATAATTACCACAAAGTAAAAAATGACAAGATTATTAGTTGATGATTAGCTACTTTTCCTCTCTTGTTTTTTATTTATATATGATCATATTTGCTTCATGAATAAGAATCCTCTCTAGGAGCTCATTGAATCTTTTATCCAATGGTCTATTGACAAGAAAAAAATATATAACCAAGAAATTATATATATTTTCAATAAATATACTTAATCATTTGGAATTGAAAAGATTGCTTTAAAACAAAATAGTAAAGGTTAAATTATTCTTCTTTTTAAAAATTGTTTTAACTTTTGGTCAACAACATGGTGACTAACAAAGAATGTTTATTAAAAAACATTCGATTTTGTAGTACAATCTACAAAGAAGATTCCGTCATCTGCAGTATGTGATGAAGTTTCATCATTACTTACTCAAGACATAAAGTACCCAATATATTTTCAACTTTTGATTATTATTATTTTTCACATTAAAAATAAATTGTTTTATTTTAATTTGTTTCAGCTCAAAATCAGCTTTATTTTCTAACATGAGTAATCCTAACAAGAACAAATAAATCAAAACATTTTCCTTTTTAATTATTGTGGTAACTATTTGGTAAAGGAACCTCTAGTTTGTAAACCAGCCAGTCTAAATCTGCCTTTCAATATTTTATACTTTCTATGTGCATTTATATTTTGGAAATAAATCAATCTTGATCCTGGAGATTTCTTTGCCATACACTATAAATTTGTATTCATTATTTTAAAGCTCTCAGGGTCACAGTAAACACATAAGCAGGAGTCTTTGTTTTTGGATGACCGAGTCAACTTGATCCAAAAAAAAACACAAGGTAACGCTTTTTTTTTGTTGGGCCACCGGGTCAACTTGACCCTGAGATAACAGATGCTGATGTGTTAAAACTTGAAATAAAAATAAAAATAAATGTTCATTTATGTCCTTCATAAACATACAAAGGACAAAATCAGAATACAATCAACTTGAATTTTCAGCTGAAATAGCAATTTTAACAAAAATCTATTGTATTTCTGATATTGAAGCAGAGCTGCAGCAACTTTTCAAGTACCCAACAATGATAGCCTGTTCCATTTTGCCATACATTTGCACTATGCCTTTACATCTTCCTTGTTTGATTTTTTATCCAAAGAATGTTCTCCTCTCTTGTTGGCTGAAATGACGTTCAACATCCCTTGAGAATGAAGTGACGTTGTGAATATCCCTGCTTAGTAATTATAATTCCCCTCCTGTGTTTGCTTGAACAATAACAGTATTGTAAGACGGGGGAACATTTGAATCAGCTGTCTTGACAATCCACTGTCTTTCACACTTGCCAATTATAGTTCACTTCCAACAGTTTTAACTCTCAATTCCTGTGCTGAATAGCAACCCCAGCAGCGCCCCTCAACGTCATCAGCTTTGGAATTGCTGACAGCTTGAAAAAGCAGCTGAGTCATTCTCAATGAACATCAGAAAGCTTTTCCTTCTTTCCCTCTATCATCAGAATAACAAGCGTGCAGAGACAGCAAAGACGGGACGAGCTGTCAGGAAGTTCATTCACCTTTTTTCCCTCCACTTTTCACACATCAATTTTATATCTCAGAAGTGATTCTCAGTTTAGCCTCTATGCTGGGTCAATAAAGAAATGAATGGTGATAAACAGTGTGTTAGACTACACTCTTCGGTGTAGTTTCACGAGACAACTATATAAAACAACATTGTTTTTTGCCTCTGCCGTGATACCTGATTCTATTTTCTCTATCCTGGGACCTACAGAACCCTTATGACAAAGAAAGCTGCCCATTGGTTCATTTTGTTTAAATTGAGCAGGTCAAATTAAAGTTTTCCCACATATGATTTTTCTGATTGTGACTGACTGTTTATCAACAATGACCGTGTAGATTTATATTATAAAAGGGGCCTTGGTCAAAGTACAGTACAGTTTAGCCAAAATGGACGAAAAATAACATTAAACTACCATGGCTACCACAACCAAAATGACTGGATATTTAAAGACACATGTGATTAACTCCATTGATACGTACACTTTTTATCAATTATCTTGAGCAGGGCAAAAAGGCCCAAATAACTGTGGCTACATTAAAAATCAGTACTAATGGAAAAAAAGAACACTAAACATTTTCATTAATTTGTTTATTGTTTTGAGCTCAGAACTAAATACTAAATAGAACTAAATACTATCTATATGACACCGATAAATCATAAAAAAGGACTTACCATAGATATGATCATTGGTAACTTGCAAACT